>NC_041383.1:509021094-509069670 GCF_002162155.2 Triticum dicoccoides
CCCTCCACTCCATTCGCTCTGCCAAATCCGCCCTCCCCGCCGCGCCGATACGTCAACGCCGCAGTTCGTCGAGGGGACGCACGGCGATCCTCTCGCTCCCACAGTACGCTCTCGTAGACTGCCGTCCTCTAGCCGCGCCGCCACCTCTGGCTACGTTCTTGTGGAGGTGCATGGCGGTCAGCACCGCCACCGCTGGCGACGTTCGTGTGGAGACGCACGGCGGTCAACTTCTCCCATGGTACACGCATTCTAGACTGAGGCCCCGTTCATGTCGGTGTAGCGTTGAATGTTAGCTGATAGGTGCTGTTAATCTCACTATTTGCCAAAGTAGTTTACTGTCAATATGCTCTGCTTAAGAAGCTTCCTTACCCTGTTCCGCACTCAATCTGCTTAGCTGATATTGCATGCCAAGGCCGATTAGTTGCTAAAATATCCTGCCATATATTTATTGTGACGTAGATTGCCATGGTCTAGTAGCCAATCTGTTAGGTGAAATAGCTCTACACCGTTTTATACTCAATCTTTGTTGCTACGATGGCCTTCGATAGTTTGATGGCTGTGTGCTCGGCCTCATTGACTGCTGAAACAACCTGCCATAATTTAGCACTGAAACCTGTTTGCTGAATTAGCTTTACATATATTTCTTTACTTAGATCTGCTCATCCAAATATCTTGCCATAGCTTTAGACATCGACCTAGGTATTTTTTCTAGACTTCATAAAAAAGCATATATGTTTTTCCTGTAATATCTAGTAGAAGAACTAATTTGTATGTCTACCAGATGGACAGGACTTGGATAAGTTCTGCTCGAAGATTCTCCGCTGCATATGTCGAGGGGGTTGAAAACTTCATGAACTTTATCAGAGCTGAGTACGGTGGTCCTAAATCAGATGTGATCTGCCCATGTAGCAGTTGTATGAATTCAGTTACAAGACCCCAGTCAAATGTGCAAAATCATCTACACTTGTATGGGATGTCAGTCACATATACTAGGTGGGTTCATCATGGTGAAGCTGTGAACGTCAATGTTATTGACTACGTGGAAGCAACAAATCACCATCTTGATCTGCCTGATGCTCAGGTGGAAGAGGAGGAGGAGGTGGTGGTGGCGGAGCCAGTGAGTTTGACCAACATTGAAACAATGCTACAAAATGCTCGTGCATTCCGTGAACTTTCACCTGCAGAAGAAAAATGGTGGGCCCGCATGTTGGAACAATGCAACGTTGCTATCACCCCAGGAAATAAGTTGTTAATATTCTCAGCTATGGTCACCTTTCTTCAAGTGAAGACATCTGAGCAGATGACCAATAAATCATTCGATGCGATGTTGGCTGCTTTCCGCAAATCTTTCCCAGATGCGTCTGAGTTGCCACACACCTACAGTAAAATGAAGAATTTCCTTCGTGCAGTTGGAATTGGATATGATATGATCCATGTTTGTAAGAATAATTGTGTTCTGTTTCGGAAGGATTATGCCAACTTAAGTGAATGCCCGAAATGCAAATCATCAAGATGGAAAGATGGAGATGTTGTGAAGAGGATTCCTCATAATGTTCTGAGACATTTTCCAATTACACCAAGATTGTAGAGGTTGTCTCATGATGCTGAAACAAGAGAGGATGTTCTGTGGCATTCTACGAACCAGGAGTACAGAGATCAGAATGTAAGGAGCCATCCTTCTCATGGTAGTGAGCGGAAAAGCTTCAATGATAAACACAAAAAGTTTGCTGCTGACCCGAGAACATTAGACTTGGCTTAGCTTCAGATGGATTTAACCCATTTGGCCACCAGAGCGCCACATATAGCATGTGGCCAGTGCTTGTTATCCCTTACAACATGCCTCCAAATGTCTGCACCAAAGAATCAATCTACATGATGGCCTTGCTCATCCCAGGTCCAAAAAGTCCTAGAAAGGATTTTGATTTGTTCATGGAGCCTCTTGTGGAGGAACTTCAACAGCTATGGAAGGGTGTTCTCACTCGAGACCTATATAGCAGCCCACCAGCTAATTTCTTTTTGCATGCTGTTATAATTTGGTGCATCCATGATTATCCGGCTTTGTGCACTATGTCAGGGCGAACGACACATGGTTACAATGCATGTGTTCGCTGTGACAGGAATCCGCTGTCATACGCAATACTTAGCAAGATCTGTTACATTGGACACTGCCGTTTCCTTGCCAAGGACAAGCCGCATCCTAGAAAATACCAAAGACATGTGTTCAATGCAAAGCATGAAAAACGTGATGCGCCAAAGAGGCTCACCGCCGATGAGTTGCAAGTGGAATTAGAGAAGGTTAGGCATATTACACCAGGAAACCATCCTGGAAATGGTAGCGGGAAAAGGAAGCATGGCATGGCAGAAGAGAGATTATTGTTTACCCGCAGGTCCACTTTGTGGGACTTGGAGTATTGGAAAGATTTGGATCTGCGGCATAATCTTGATGTGATGCATATGTGACAGCATTATCGGCACTCTTCTTAATATTGAAGGCAAGACGAAAGATACCTTAAAATCTAGGATTGATTTGAAATACCTAGGTATCAGAAAGGATTTGCAGGTGCAAGATGAAGGTAAACCACGGGATATGGCACCAGCTGTGTACGTCTTGGACAAGGTAAAAAGAAAAGAATTCTGCGAGGTCCTGTCACGTGTGAGATTCCCACATGGATTTGCTTCCAACCCTGAAAGGAGAGTCAGTGCAGATGGAAACAAGGTACAAGGGTTGAAAACTCATGACTGCCACGTCCTACTTCAAAGGGTTTTACCTGTTATCCTTAGAGGATTGGGCCGCCCTGACTTATACAGAGCAGTTGCAGAGTTGGGACAATTCTTCAGGGAACTCTGCAGTAGAAATATCAGGATAGATGCTTTGGAGTGTCTTAGAGACAAGATACCAACTATCTATGCGACCTTGAGAATATATATCCTCCAGCCTTCTTTGATGTCATGGTGCATTTGGTTGTTCATCTACCTGATGAGGCACTACTTAGAGGTCCAGTACAGTATGGCTGGATGTACCCTGTTGAAAGGCGGCTAGGCACTTTCAAGGGCTATGTTAGGAACAGAGCTAGACCCGAGGGTTCCATTGCAGAGGCCTACATTGCTACAAAAGTGTTGACATTCTGCTCAAAATACATTGAAACAGCTGATCAGCTTAGCAAAGAGGTGGGTGAAGACAATCCCGGGCTCAATGTTTTCGATTATTTTGTTCGAGTTACAGGGAAGAGTCGACAAGAGGACAAACCTAAAGATTTGGAAAAATGGTATGGTATGTGTTGAATAACTGTCCTGAGATACTACCTTATATCAAGTAAGTACAGTACTGCAGCTTATACATCGTGATCTACTAAACTTGCAGCACATTCTTATATATTTAGATGTTTGACGTGATCACTATGTTGTGCAGCATCTACAAAGAGGAGTTACTGCCGCAAAATCCAAGAAACATTGACAAACTGGTTATGGCAGGATTTGAGAAATGGTTCAAGAACCATGTAAGCTTTTGAAGTGCACTGTCAGTTTTTTAATATATTGAGTACATAAGATGATGAGCCTGTCTATTTTCTAACCATAGGTTAAGAAGATGCGGGAGGATGGGCAGGCAGTTGACGATGCCCTTTACTCACTAGCAATGGGTCCTGATACTCGGGTAAGACATTATGAATCTTGCGTTGTTGGACATGTGCGCTACAACACCCTTGCACGAGACGAAGACAGGAAGACACAAAATAGTGCCATCATGAGCACGGATACGTATGACAAAGAGATAATTGAAATGTATGCTAACATAACAGACATTGTTCAGTTGCAGTATATCTCCAGTTTCGAGGATCATCAGTGTGTGGTTCTATTGTGCTGTCGTTGGTATAACCTGTTTTCCAGGATCACAAAACCCAAAGCTGATGATTATTTCAAATCCATCAATGTCAAGGCGGCGTACCAGACCAACGAGCCTTTTATTTTGGAAAATCAAGCAACACAGATATTTTTCTTGGAGGACACATTTGCACGTAGCGATGACTGGAGAGTATTGCAAAGGTTTGAGCAGAAGAATTCGTTTAATGAAGTTGCACAACAAGATGATGCTTACACTGCTCCTGATGTACAAGATAACACAGATGTTCCTAATATCTTTGAGAACCATCACGTCAATGACGCCAGCGAAAAGATTGCCTGTCGTGCTGTGGACATATAAGAGTTGATCAAGAAGAAGCCAATGTTCGAGGACGTTGAGGACGAAGAAGAAGATGACACTGTGGGGAATTACGATTCAGACTGATACACATGGCGAAGATGTTGATGCTGCTGCTGCGGATGATGATTACATTGCTTTTGTCGTATTTGCTTGTCAGAAGATGTTTTTTTATCTACTATGTGAAATTGTATTTGCTATGACAACTGAAACCTGATGAACTTGTTTAGTATTTTGCTGTGAGAACATCACTTGTTATGTATGATGATTTGTGTTTGGTGATTGTATGACAACTAAAATATGATGACATTGTTGTTTAGTTGTACTCATATTTGGCTGTGAAACTTGAATTTGATGACATAGTTTGCTGTTGGACTGCAATTTGCTCGACGTCTTCGAATAAGAACAAAGCTGACGCGACAGGGCCTCTGCTATTTATTTATTTATGAGAAAAGGGGGATACCCCCTGATTTCTGTTAATAGAAATCATTAGATGTTCACAACACTATGCACAGCCTGTTACACAGGTTTCATTCATTACTAGTTTCAGCAAAGTGCTCATGTCGTAGCCACTGAATACATCACGAGTGCTACGTACACTGTAAATAAAGAGACAATCATCCTACAAAGCACATTGATTTTTCCCATTATCTTCACAAGCTCTTTCATCTCCTCATTGCTGTCAAGACCGTTCATCAGCTGTTGCTTGGCCATGATCAGAGGAACTGCATCTTTAACCTTCTGCTCTGCATCTTCCTCTTCTGTCGTTCCTTCAGTTACTTGTCCAACACCCCAACCTGCTGGTATTGGGATTCCTCGGCTAACCAAATAATCAGCATAGTTACATTCCCCCACATCAGCAACTTCCCAGAAATACAAATCACACGAATCTTCCCTTTTCTGCACGAATCAAATTGGAAGATCATCAACCAAACTATTAAAAAAATCAGCAACTGAAAGCAGCAGAACAACACTTAAACATATTATTACCCCATGATTCGGGCATTTGTAGAAGACTCGGCCAGGGTTGAGGATTGTGGTTGAGACGCGACGGATGACTCCGCATGATTTGCAGCAGTGGCACCACACCAACGGCAGCGGGTTGCGATGAGCAATCGGCTGCGGTGCGCGTGCCGGCGAGGGTGTGATGAGACCCATAGGCGATGGTACAGGTGGCGACTTGGTGCATATCTGGTTGTTGCCTGCTGAAGAGCAGGTGGACGAGTAGCCAGCGGACATGGTTGCTGCGGCCAGTTTCATTACTTGTAGAGTAGCATATCACCATATATAGTCATAGTCTAGGTTTGGAATCGAACTAGCTACAGGAGCATGTCTCTCTTTTTTCTAAAACTCGGCAACGTCTCTTTACTGGTACACTAGCTTGTTCTGTACGCCTTCCCAAGTCTTTGATTTTCTTTCCCTTTTTTTGCGAGGAAGGAAGGAGGACAAAATTGAGAGTTCCTGGGACTCGAACCCAAGACCTCTCGGTTGAAAACCAAGGGTGCTAGTCACTTATGTGGCGAATGTTCCCTGTGAGGAGGACGGAAGACGAACGCATTTTCCTCGCAGTTTTCTTCCTATATATAAAAAAGTATGCTACTTGCTGTCCGCTTAGTCAACAAACGATTGTGCCAACCTTGACCATTGGATTGACATTCAACGTCTATCGCATTTCTTCAGTCTCTTCTTCCTCGAGCTGCCAAAGCCAAACCAGCGCCGGCGGGACCGCCTGCTCCCGCCTCCCACGGGTGGCTGTGATCTTCCCCGGCTCCTGTCCGTTCCTGTGCGAGGCCTCACCATCGTCCTCTGCCTTGGTTCGCTTGCCGTGGCACCGCCCTCCGGTGTTGTCAACATGGTAAACAACTGAGAGGAATAAGGAGATGACTGTACATGGTGAGGATGACAGTAGGGACCCAGCAGCGCGCGCAGTAATTTTGTTTTTTCGGGACGGAGAAGGGTATCAACTGGGTTGTGCGGGACCCGTGGCCCGTCTAGCCCAGGATTTTATTTCATATGTTTAGCACATGACCAGCCCAGTTTGTTTTTTTTCTTTCTGAAAAATGGCTAGCCAGCTATTTTGTTTTTTGCAGAATAACCAACATAGGCCTACTTGCTTTTCTACGCCCTACTGGGCCAGAAATCTTTCAAGACGAGGAGGGGTGCATTTTGCCCAGAAAATGGGCTATAAGTAATAAGAAATGGGCTATAAGTAATAACAAATTGGCTATAAAATGAAAAAATACAGCAAACACGCAATTAGTTCCAAAATATTGTTTTCTTTCGGATTTTGATATTTTAAATTTCATTGTTTTTGTGCGGGTAAAATTTCATTGAATTTAAATTAAGGTATATTTAGATTTAAAATTAATTTGAATATGGCTAGAAATTTCGGGTTGTATGCTGTTTGGGACAGATTTGGAGGCTGACTTGTGGGTCTACTAGGTTGACGTGTACTTTGGCTTTGTCAACTTAGTCCACAAACGATTCTAGCAGCAGTGACCGTTGGACGTTAATCCAATGGCCGTGCTGCTTCTTCAATATCTGATCTTCTTGCTCTAGCCGCCCAAACCAGCTCCGGTGGGACTGCCTGCTCCCGCCTCCCGTGGCCGGCTGTGTTGCTGCACAGGCTGCACCGCCCCACCCTACTTCATTGCTGGCCAGGCCATTCCTCTACTCACCCACACCTCCTGTTATTTTCCGGCGATGGCAGCCGGACCAGTAAACCCTCGTACTCCCCACCGCGTGGGCAAGCATTGCCGAGTCTTCCCCAGCTCCGTGTCATTCCCTTCCTAGGCCTCACCGTCGTCCACCGCCATGGTGCTCTCGGCGTGGCCTGGTCAACATGGTCAACGAACGACATCCATCGGCCGTGGACTGTACGTGGAGAGGCTGACAGCTGGGTCCATGTCCGCACACAAGGAAATGCCTCGTTATTACGCGCAAAATAATGATTTCTCCATGTGACAGCTGGGACCGATTGGAAGGGCCTCTGTATTTCACAAAAAAAATGTTCCCCCCGCTGACATGTCGGACCCACCAGCTATATCTTTGCACACAAGGAAGTGCCTCCTTATTACGCACAAAAAAATGAATACCCCCCTGCTAGCTGGGACCTACCATAGTGGGAGGATGACTTGTGGGACAACTAAGTTGACGGGGACGGAGGGCTTTGTCAACTTAGTCAATATGAACGATTCTAGCTCCAGTGACTGTACGATGTTCATCCAAGGCCGTAGTGCTTCTTCAACCTCTGGTCTTCTTGCTCCAGCCGCCCAAAGCAGCGCCGGTCGTGCCGCATGCTCCTGCCTCCCGTGGTCGGCTGTGCTGCCACGGAGGCCTCACTGCCCCCTACTATTCCCACCGCCGGCCAGGCCCTGCGGCGATGGCAGCCTCATACCGCAGCCGAACCAGTGAACCCTCATACTCCTCTCCGTGCGGGCTTCCACTGCCGCGTCTTCCCCGGCTCTGCGTCGTCCCCTTGCTAGGCCTCGCCGTCGTCCACCGCCATGGTGCTCTCGGCGTGTCCTGGTCAACGTGGTCAAGGAACGACTTCCATCGGACATGGACTGTACGTGGAGAGGCTGACAGTTGGGTCCACGGCCGCAGCAAGGAAGTGCCTCCTTATTACGCAGAAAATAATGATTCCTCCACCTGACAGCTGGGACCCACCGGACGGGCCATTGTATTTCGCGAAAAAAATGTTTCCCCCTGACTACTGGGACCCACCAGCTACATCTTTGCACGTAAGGAAGTGCGTCCGGGCAAAAAAAATGATTCGTCCCCTGACTGCTGGGACCCACCAGCTACATCTTCGCACACAAGGAAGTGCGTCCGGGCAAAAAAAATGATTCACCCCCCTAACTGCTGGGACCCACCAGCTACATCTTCACACGCAAGGAAGTGCATCCGGGTAAAAAAACGACTCGCCCCCTGACTGCTGGGACCCACCAACTACATCTTCGCACGCAAGGAAGTGCGTCCGGGCAAAAAAACGATTCGCCCCCCTGACTGCTGGGACCCACCAGCTACATCTTCGCACGCAAGGAAGTGCCTGATAGTCGGGACCCACCTGGTCAAAGCGTACGTAGCGTTGTCATTCTGGCCGCGAACGTGTATGTACATACTGGTCGACATAGAGGCGTGCATGTGTCGTAGGAGAGGCGCGCACGTAGCATGTACACGTACGTACAGCGGCCACGGTGCAAGAAAGAAAATACGGCCACGTATGTGTACATACGGGCAGGGTCTCGAACGCCTACTCGCGCATATGTACGGCCAGGGCTCATGTACATGGATGGGTCGGAACGGAGAAACAACATCGTCGTCGTGTTCATGGGGAGGCAACGGAATGCGTCATGTTCAAGGGGAGGCAACGGAATGCGTCGTGTTCATCGGGAGGCAACGGAGCGCGTGGGAGCCAACTGGCTGGGTCGGAACGGAATGCGTGGTCGTGTTCATCAAGAGGGCTTGGACGGAACAGGTGATGGAAACGAGGCCTGGCATACCGCAGAACGGAGGAAACGGCCTTGTGTTCGACCGACCATGTTCGAAACGGGATCATGTTCATCGGGAGGGGTCTGGCATACCGCAAAATGGAGGAAATGGACCTCCTACGGTCGAAACGGGGGTCCTGTTGATCGGGAGGGGTGTGGCGTACTGCAAAACGGAGGAAACGGACCTCCTACGGTCGAAACGGGGGTCCTGTTGATCGGGAGGGGTGTGGCATAGCGCAAAACGGACGAAACAGACTTGTGTTGGAGCGCTACGGTCGAAACGCGGGTCCTGTTCATTGGGAGGGGTGTGGCATACCGCAAAACGGGACTCCACGGGATACTGTTAATCTCCACCATTGACCTCCTCCAGTCTCCACGGGCTCCGTCGACCTCCTCCAGCCTCCACGGGCTCCTGTTCATCCAACCTCCACCGCGCGCTACTCCACCGACTACTGTTCCACCACCCCTCCACGGGCACCCCTCCATCGTCTATTGTTCATCCAGCCCTCCACACCACGGGGTCCTATTCATCCAGAGGCAATGCCACCGCTCACTATTCATCCACCCCCCCCAACTCTCACTGTTCATCCCAGAGGCAGCATCGATCGGCTTCAGTTAGCAGCAGTAGCGAAGGAATCGCTCGATCGGGTTCAGTAACGCATAGCCTACAGTGCAATCGCTGTTGTTTAGTTAGAGCCCAACGCCTCGCTCGGGTTTAGTTAGAGCCAACGCCTCGCACACACACGCGTACGTGTATAAGAGAAACGCGCATCGCTCGGCCCCCGACCGCCCACCGTAACCGGGAACTCCCTGAAATTTTCCTCGCCCTCGCTTCTACCACGGTTTTTTCCATCTTGGACGGCCCAAAGAATGTCATGCAGCTGCATCTCCAGCCCGCCCAGGATGAAAAGCCCATTTTCTGTCATGATTTTTTGTCATAGAAGTAGGAGCCCACCACATCTATGATGATACCGGGTTTTGTCACAATTATCGTCATAGAAGTGTCATATGTATGACAGAAAAAAAATCATTCAGCCCAAAATGTCACGGATGTGTCTTTTTTTTGTAGTGAGTGCGCGTGAATGTCCCTCTTGTCCTCATGCTCATACATGTGGGGAAACAACCTCCCTTATAAGGAGGTCCAACTCCTACCAAACTAGCGATGTGGGACAAAACTTTGGTTCCATCTCTTGCCTTGCACGAATGGGTTGAGTGGGCCCCTTTAATTTATTAGGAATTTCTTAAATTGCTATTGGGACAGCCCAAAGTAGATTAAATCTAGCAACCCCACACCAGATCCTAGAGGTACGCAAAAATTTGCCTTTAGTTCCAAAACACTATTTTATATAATGGTACTGCAGTGGAGACTGTTAAGTTGAACTTCCACCTACACTCTATGCTACACTAGTAAGCAACTTCAATAGTGGAATTGAGCCTTGAACTGCAAGTTTTCTGCGAATCTAGCTTCACACAATGTCTTAACCGATACTAGGCTACTGTGGGTCTTCCCCATGGGTGGAGTTTATGCGTCATACTCCGAGGCCTTTCATGAGTTTACTAGAGAGCACCCTACTCTCATAGATTGCAACGTTTAACAATCAGACTCATATGGGTGTGTTCTTCAAAAGATGTTCTGCAGGACAACATCTCTGCTTAAATGAGCCACTTAGAACACATTAAGATATACATCAACCTGCCATGCACATTAGGAGAGTATTGCATCTTCCTGGAGTGGTATTGTTAATAGTAAGGATACTCTCCTCTCAGTTGACCAATAGCTTGTCTTCCACATCTAATTCAAGGGATCTCTGATCACATAGACTAGGTTATCACTGTGAACAACTCATATTGTGGGTCTCATACCCATCTCCTTCAATGCATTATCTATCACATTACGTGATAGACCCTTAGTAAAAGGATCTGCCAGATTTTTAGAAGTTTGGATATAATCCAATGCAATAACTCCTGAGTTTTTCATTTTCCTGATAGACTTCAATCTTCTCTGAATGTGTCTTGATGACTTCATATCATCCTTTGAGATGCTCACTTTCGTGATCACAGTTTGATTGTCGTAGTTCATAAGGATACTAGTACAGGTTTCTCAACAACCGGCAAGTTATTCAAGAGCCGACGAAGCCAATCTGCTTCGACCGTAGCTATATCTAGTGATGTGAGTTCTGCTTCCATTGTTGACCTCGTTAAGATGGCCTGCTTGCAAGACTTCCAAGAAACAGCGCCATCTCCATGAGTGAATACATATCCGCTAGTGGCCTTTATCTCATTAGCATCTGAGATCTAGTTTGAGTCACTATACCCTTCAAGCACCTTTGGGTACCCGGTGTAGTGAATTCCGTAATTTGTAGTGCCTTTCAAATAATGCATAACTCTCTCTAGAGCTTTCCAATGATCATCTCCCAGTTTTGAAACACATAGGCTCAGTTTGCTAACAGCAAAAGAGTTGTCAGGTCTCGTAGCACTTGCTAAATACATAAGTGATATGTCTCTGTCGTATCTACTTTTCCTAATGCTTTTCCTCTTGTTTTGGACTCTAATTTGCATGATTTGAATGAAACTAACCCAGACCAATGTTGTTTTCAGCAGAACTACCATGGTGTTGTTTTTGTGCAGAAATAAAAGTTCTCGGATTGGAACAAAACTTTGCGAGGAATTTTTATATGAATAAAGATAATTTTTGGAGCCAAGAACCACCGGAGGGGGGCACCTGGGTGGGCACAACCCACCAGGGTGCCCCCCCTCTCCAGGCGCACCCAGGTGAGTTGTCTCCACCTGGTGGCCCCGTAGACCCTGAAACTGACGCTATAAAATCACATTTTTCCAGAAAAAAACAGGGAGAAAGAATTATTGCGTTTCACGAGACGGAGTCGCCTCCACCTCCTGTTCTTCATCAGGAGGCCAGATCTACAGTATGTTTGGGGCTCCAGAGAGGGGGATCTTCGATCTTTGTCATTACCAACCCTTCTCCATCGCCAATTCACCATGATGCTCCCCACCGGGAGTGAGTAATTCCTTCGTAGGCTCGCTGGTCGGTGAGGAGTTGGATGAGATTCATCATGCAATCGAGTTAGTTTAGGGCTTGATCCCTAGTATCCATTATGTTCAAAGATTGATGTTGCTATGACTTTGCCATGCTTAATGCTTGTCACTTTGAGCCCGGGTGCCATGATTTCATATCTGTAACGTTTATGTTATCACCATTATATCTATGTTCTAGATCTGATCTTGCAAGTTATAGTCACCTACTACGTGTTATGATCTGGCAACCCCGGAGTGACAATAGTCGGGACACTTCCCGGTGATGACCGTAGTTTGAGGAGTTCATGTATTCACTATGTGTTAATGCTTAGTTCCGTTTCTCTATTAAAAGGAGGCCTTAATATCCCTTAGTTTCCAATAGGACCCCGCTGCCACGGGAGGGTAGGACAAAAGATGTCATGCAAGTTCTTTCCATAAGCACGTATGACTATTTATGGAATACATGCCTACATTATATTTATGAACTGGAGCCAGTGTCGCATCGCCCTAGGTTATGACTATTACATGATGAATATCATCCAACAAATCACCGATCCAATGCCCACGATTTTCCTACATATTGATCTTGCTAAGTTACTATTGTTATCGTTACTATTGCACTTGCTACAAAACTATTACTATCACTGTTACCGTTACCATTGCTGTTGCTAGTACTACCAAAAGTATCATACTACTTTGCTACTGATCACTTTGCTGCAGATAATTAATCTCCAGGTATGGTTGAATTGACAACTCAGCTGCTAATACTTGTAAGTATTCTTTGGCTCCCCTTGTGTCGAATCTATAAATTTGGGTTGAATACTCTACCCTCAAAAACTATTGTGATCCCCTATACTTGTGGGTTATAAATAAGCGAGCCAATAATCTAGGAATATTGTAATTGATCTCTAGCAATTCTTTGATTCTTTTGAAGCAGCACGCTAGCATCATACGGTGTTGGAGAAGGCTTGCAGTCACTATAGCCAAAGCGACTCAAGATCTTTTCCACATAGTGAGATTGATGCAATGTAATCCCACCATCATCATCTCTTAATAGCTTGATGTTCATAATAAGATCAGCTACTCTTAGATCCTTCATCTCAAAATAGCAAGATGGGAAATCCTTGACCTCCTTAATAACATTCAAATTTGTTCCAAAGATCATTATGTCATCAACATATAAGAAAAGGATAACTCCCTCTCCCCCACCATGGCGATAGTACACATATTTATCAGCTTCATTTACAACAAAGTCTGCAGCTGTCATGCCACTGTCTGGGTGCTTTCTTAAGTCAATTGATACATCTCCAACGTATCTACTTTTCCAAACACTTTTGCCCTTGTTTTGGACTCTAATTTGCATGATTTGAATGAAACTAACCTGGACCAATGCTGTTTTCAGCAGAACTGCCATGATGTTGTTTTATGTGTAGAAAAGAAAAGTTCTCGGAATGTCCTGAAAATCCACAGAGGCACTTTTTGGAATTAATAAGAATTTATGGGCGAAAGAAATACATCATGGGGCCCAGGGCCTGTCCACGAGACAGGGGGGCGCCCCCTATCTCGTGGGCCCCCTAGACCTCCACCGACCTCAACTCCAACTCCATATATTTCGTCTCGCGGAGAAAAAAATTAGAGAGAAGTTTCATCGCGTTTTACGACACGGAGCCGTCGCCAAGCCCTAATCTCTCTCGGGAGGGCTGATCTGGAGTCCGTTTGGGGCTCCGGAGAGGGGGATTCGTTGTTGTCATCATCATCAACCATCCTCCATCACCAATTTCATGATGCTCACCGCCGTGCGTGAGTAATTCCATCGTAGGCTTGCTGGGCGGTGATGGGTTGGATGAGATTTACCATGTAATCAAGTTAGTTTTGTTAGGGTTTGATCCCTAGTATCCACTATGTTCTGAGATTGATGTTGCTATGACTTTGCTATGCTTAATGCTTGTCACTAGGGCCCGAGTGCCATGATTTCAGATCTGAACCTATTATGTTTTCATGAATATATGTGTGTTCTTGATCCTATCTTGCAAGTATATAGTCACCTATTATGTGTTATGATCCGACAACCCCGAAGTGACAATAATCGGGATACTTCTTGGTGATGACCGTAGTTTGAGGAGTTCATGTATTCACTATGTGTTAATGCTTTGGTCCGGATCTCTATTAAAAGGAGGCCTTAATATCCCTTAGTTTCCACTAGGACCCCGCTGCCACGGGAGGGTAGGACAAAAGATGTCATGCAATTTCTTTTCCATAAGCACGTATGACTATTTACGGAATACATGCCTACATTACATTGATGAATTGGAGCTAGTTCTGTGTCACCCTATGTTATAGCTATTACATGAGGAATCGCATCCAGCATTATTATCCATCACTGATCCATTGCCTACGAGCTTTTCATATATTGTTCTTCACTTATTTACTTTTCCGTTCTGTTGCTACTGTTACAACTACTACAAAAACCCAAAAACATTTATCTTTACTTTTGCTACTGTTACCATTATTAACATACCACTTTTGCTACTAAACACTTTGCTGCAGATACTAAGTTATCCAGGTGTGATTGAATTGACAACTCAACTGCTAATACTCAAGAATATTCTTTGGCTCCCCTTGTGTCGAATCAATAAATTTGGGTTGTACTTCACCCTCGAAAGCTGTTGCGATCCCCTACACTTGTGGGTTATCAAGACTAATTTCTGGCGCCGTTGCCGGGGAGCATAGCTCTATTCTCTGAGTCACTTGGGATTTATATCTGTTGATCACTATGAAGAACTTGAAAGACGCTAAAACAAAGATTTTGCCCTCAACTACGAGGGGAGGTAAGGAACTGCCATCTAGCTCTGCACTAGATTCTCCTTCCATTATTAGTAGGCTTGCGACACCTAAACCTGCTACTACTATGAATTCTGATATGTCGCATGTTATTGATGATGCCACTTCTGCTATGCATGATGAAACTACTTCTATGCGTGATACTACTTTGCCATTAGGTGAATTTATTGATGAACAACTTCTAGAGTTAGGGGGAATGAAAATATTGAAGATGCTATTATTGATGATAGTGATGATGAAGGTTCTCCCAATGATTATGTATTGCCTGTTGTTCCTAACGGTTATGTTATGAATGAAGAAGCTGCTAGGGAAATCTTTGCTTGCAATGATAGATATGATCTTAAGAAATTATTAGCTAAATGGAAGCATCAGTCTCTTAATGCTAGAATTAAACCTGACCCTGCTTTTGCTACTTCACCTATCTGTGTTACTGATAAGGATTATGAATTCTTTGTTGATCCTGAAATTATTACTTTAGTTGAATCTGATCCTTTTTATGCCTTGAATCTGAAACTATTGTGGCACATCTTACCAAGTTGAATGATATAGCTACCTTGTTTACTAATGATGAAAAGTCTCGCTATTTTTATATCCTTAACATATTTCCGTTCTCATTAAAGGGTGATGCTAAGACTTGGTATAATTCTCTTGCTCCTGGTTGTGTGTGTAGTCCCCAAGATATCATTTATTACTTCTCTGCTAAATATTTCCCTGCTCATAAGAAACAAGCTGCCTTGCAAGAAATATATAATTTTGTGCAAATCAAAGAAGAGAGTCTCCCACAACCTTGGGGGAGGCTTCTCCGGTTACTTAATGCTTTGCCTGATCATCCTCTTAAGAAAAATGAAATACTTGATATCTTTTATAATGGACTAACCGATGTTTCCAAGGACCACTTGGATAGTTGTGCTGGTTGTGTTTTCAGGGAAAGAACAGTCGATGAAGCTGAAATATTATTGAATAATATGTTGACTAATAAAAATAATTGGACTCTTCCTGAGCCAATTCCTGCAGCAATTCCTGAACCAATTGAGCCAACTCCTGAGCCTATTCCTAAACCCACTCCGAAGAAGAGAAGTGTTTTATTTCTCACTCCTGAAGATATGCAAGAGGCAAAGAAATCAATGAAAGAAAAAGGTATTAAAGCTGAAGATGTTAAGAATTTACCTCCTATTGAAGAAATACATGGTCTTAATATACCACCTGTTGAAGAACCATATTGTCTTGATAACCCGACACAGGTAGTAAAGGTAAATTCTCTCTATAGATATGATAAAGTTGAAATCCCCTCTACTAAATTGCATAGCCCATGATTAGATGAATTTGATGACTTTATGGCTAGACAAGAAAGTTTTAATGCTTATGTTGGTAGAGAGTTAAAGAATAATGCTTTTGAGATAGGGCGTGTAAGTGATAATCTGGTTAGAGTTAAAGATGAACTTCACCTCGTTAGCAAATATGCTTCCATGGTTGCTACTCAAGCTGAGCAAGTACTTAAAGCTCAAAATGATTTGCTTGACGAATTAAATAATAAAAATGACTTTGTTGTTAGAGTGGCTACTAGAACTGGTAGAATGACTCAGGAACCTTTGTATCCGGAAGGCCACCCTAAGAGAATCGAGCAAGATTCTCAGAGAAATAATTTAGAGGCACCTAGTTCTTCTAAAAAGAAGAAAAAGAAAAACGATAGGACTTTGCATGCTTCTAGTGAACCCACTGTAGACACACCTGAATCCCAATGATATTTCTATTTCTGATGCTGAAACTCAATCAGGTGATGAACATGAACCTAGTGATAATGTTAATGATAATGTTCATGTTGATGCTCAACCTAGCAAAAATGATGATTTAGAGATTGAACCTGCTGTTGATCTTGATAACCCACAATCAAAGAATCAACGTTATGATAAGAAAGATTTTGTTGCTAGGAAGCACGGTAAAGAAAGAGAACCATGGGTTCAGAAACCCATGCCCTTTCCTCCTAAACCATCCAAGTCAAAGGATGATGAGGATTTTGAGCGCTTTGCTGAAATGATTAGACCTATTTTCTTACGTATGCGCTTAACTGATATGCTGAAAGTAAATCCTTATGCTAAGTATATGAAGGATATCATTACAAATAAAAGAAATATACCGGAAGCTGAAATTTCCACCATGCTTGCTAATTACACTTTTAAGGGTGGAATACCAAAGAAACTTGGAGATTCGGGTGTACCAACTATACCATGCTCCATTAAAAGAAATTACGTTAGAACTGCTTTATGTGATCTTGGAGTCGGTGTTAGTGTTATGCCTCTCTCTTTATATCATAGACTTGAATTGAATAAGTTGACACCTACTAAAATATCTTTGCAAATGGCTGACAAATCAACTGCTATACCTGTCGGTATTTGTGAGGATGTGCCTGTTGTGGTTGCAAATGTCACTATCTTAACGAACTTTGTTATTCTTAATTTTCCCGAGGACGATAGTATGTCTCTTATCCTTGGTAGTCCTTTTTTGAACACTGCAGGGGCTGTTATTGATTGCAACAAAGGCAATGTCACTTTTCATGTTAATGGTAATGAGCATACAGTACACTTTCCGAGGAAACAATCTCAAGTTCATAGCATAAATTCTATTGAAAAAGTTCCAACTATTATTTTTGGAGGTTTTGAATTTCCTCTCCCTATTGTCAAGAAAAAGTATGATATTCTTATTGGTGGGGATTTTCATATCCCTGTTGAGGTAACTTAGTGTTATTCGAAATTTCTCCGGTTCCGTGCTATTCGGAATGAGTTTGTTAACAAGACTTGATCAACCTTGTTAGTGGATTCATTTTGATGATCATGAGATGGATGAAACTAGAAGGCACAACCTTTTGTACCCTCTTTTTACTCTCTATTATTTAGATTAAATAAAGCAAAAATAGTTGTATATGTCTGTTTTCTGATTTATCCATGCATTAAAAAATAGTCCAAAAATAAAAGTGCTCCAAATGCCGTGCAAATTTAGTATGATTTTTTCTGGAATATTTGAGGATTTGAGGCACCTTGAGAATGGGGAGATAAAATTGCCTCCTCACATTTTAGATTACAAGAGCATGGTAGCACACAAGTTTATTGTTGACAACGAAGATAGGATGCTCTTGTATAAACTTAGATTCGATAAGAAACATTTTGAGATTATTATTTTGCATGCGCCTCTGTTGTTTGATTTGCTTGCAGAAAATTTTCTTGTCACAACAGAAGTGGTGAACAATCATCGAGCCCAAGCTTTTACTCCAGAACCTGAACCTGAGCTGGAACCTGAGCTGGACCCTTATCGTGCATCATCTGTCCAGTGGGATCCGGAGATGACCAGCCAGTATTATCCTGATTACACCTCTCATTACACCGGAGAGAGTAGCGGCGGTCCTTGGTACTAGAACAACTTAGGCCAAAAGCCTAAGCTTGGGGGAGTGCGTATTTCTCACCAACTTTACATTCATGTTCACACACTAGTCGTCGGTGCTCATACTCTTTCATTGTACTATCCATGCTAGTTTAAATTTATTTTTCTAGTTTTCTTCTTGTGTGTTTGATAAACCATGAGAAAAACCAAAAAAATTAGTTAGTTTAATTTCCTTGCTTGTAGTAGAATTAAAATGAAAACCCAAAAAGATTTATAGTTCTTCTTTTTACTTGTTGGGAGCTTTCCCGTGTAAATAGTTTTATTTTCTTTTCTTTCCTTTGGGGGTCAAGAAGACCATATTGAAAATGTTTAGTGGCTCTCATATGCATGATTGTTTATTTAACTTAGAGCCCATATTACTTGTCTTCTCTTTTGAGTTGAATGCTTGCAGATTCCAGCTTAGTCCAATGCACATGCACTCTTATTATTATACACATCGTTCGGTCGTGCAAGTGAAAGGCAATAATGAAGATATATGATGGACTTATTGGGATGAGAAAAGCTGGTATGAACTCGACTTCTCTTGTTTTTTGTAAATATGATGAGTTCATCGTTTCTGAGTCAGCTATTATGAAGTAAACATATTTGCAATGACATTTAAAGATTATAGTTTCTTGTGCCATGCTTGATTAGCTATGAGTTATAATTGTTTACCTTGCGTGCCAACATGCTATTAGAATGATTATGATGTGGTATGATGGGATGGTATCCTCCTTTGAATGAATTGAGTGACTCGACTTGGCACATGTTCACGCATGTAGTTGAATCAAATCAACATAGCCTTCACGATATTTATGTTCATGGTAGATTATATCCTACTCATGCTTGTACTCGGTGTGAATTAATTTTAATGCATGTTTATGACTGTTGTCGCTCTCTCAGTTGGTCGCTTCCCAGTCTTTTGCTAGCCTTCACCTGTACTAAGCGGGAATACTGCTTGTGCATCCAAACTCCTTCAAACCCAAAGTTGTTCCATATGAGTCCACTATACCTTCCTATATGCGGTATTTACCTGCCGTTCCAAGTAAATTTGTATGTGCCAAACTCTAAACCTTCAAATGAAATTATGTTTTGTATGCTCGAGCAGCTCATGTTACAACTAGGGCTGCCTATATCTTCCATGCTAGGTGGGTTATTCTCACGAGGAGTGGACTCCGCTCCTCATTCATGAGAAAGGGCCGGTAACCGGGATGCCCAGTCCCATGATCCAAAAAGATCAAAGAAAATCAAAATAATTAAACAAAACTCCCCCAGGGTTGTTGTTAGTTGGAGGCACTCGTTGTTTCGAGCAAGCCATGGATTGATGCTTGTTGGTGGTTGGGCGAGTATAAACCTTTACCATTCTATTTGGGAACTGCCTATAATGCATGTAGTATGGAAGATACAGCCATCTCATAGTTGTTGCATTGACAGTGAAAGTATGCCGCTCAAAATGTTATTCAATCTCTATTTTAAAATCGAGCTCTGGCACCTCTACAAATCCCTGCTTCCCTCTGCGAAGGGCCTATCTATTTACTTTTATGTTGAGTCATCACCCTTCTTATTAAAAAGCACCGCTGGAGAGCACATTGTCATTTGCATTCATTACTATTGGTTTATATTGGGTATGACTTGACTGGATCTCTTTTACCATGAATTACAATGTTTAGTCAGTCCTTGATCTTTAAAGGTGCTCTGCATTTATGTTTTGCAGTCTCACAAAGGGCTAGCGAGATACCATTTTGTTATATCATGTTATGATTGTTTTGAGAAAGTATTGTCATCCGAGTTTCATTATTATGGCTCGCTAGCTGATTATGCTATTGATATGAGTAATTGTGAGAGCTAAGTGTTATTGTGAGTATGGTTAGTTCATAATATTTGCTGAAACTTGAATGCTGGCTTTTCATGTTTACAACAACAAGAGCAAACAGAGTTTGTAAAAGTTTTTCTTTATCACTTTAAGTTTATCAACTGAAATGCTTGAGGACAAGCAAAGGTTTAAGCTTGGGGGAGTTGATACGTCTCCAACGTATTTACTTTTCCAAAAACTTTTGCCCTTGTTTTGGACTCTAATTTGCATGATTTGAATGAAACTAACCCGGACTGACGCTGTTTTCAGCAGAACTGCCATGATGTTGTTTTATGTGTAGAAAAGAAAAGTTCTCGGAATGTCCTGAAAATCCACGGAGGCACTTTTTGGAATTAATAAGAATTTCTGGGTGAAAGAAATACATCAGGGGCCCCAGGGCCTGTCCACGAGACAGGGGGCCGCCCCCCAGGGCGCGCCCCCCTATCTCGTGGGCCCCCTGGACCTCCACCGACCTCAACTCCAACTCCATATATTCCATCTCGTGGAGAAAAAAATCAGAGAGAAAGTTTCATCGTGTTTTACAACACGGAGCCGCCGCCAATCCCTAATCTCTCTCGGGAGGGCTGATCTGGAGTCCGTTCGGGGCTCCAGAGAGGGGGATTCGTCGCCGTCGTCATCATCAACCATCCTCCATCACCAATTTCATGATTCTCACCGCTGTGCGTGAGTAATTCCATCGTAGGCTTGCTGGACGGTGATGGGTTGGATGATATTTACCATGTAATCAAGCTAGTTTTGTTAGGGTTTGATCCCTAGTATCCACTATGTTCTGAGATTGATGTTGCTATGACTTTGCTATGCTTAATGCTTGTCACTAGGGCCCGAGTGCCATGATTTCAGATCTGAACCTATTATGTTTTCATGAATATATGTGTGTTCTTGATCCTATCTTGCAAGTATATAGTCACCTATTATGTGTTATGATCCGACAACCCCGAAGTGACAATAATCGGGATACTTCTTGGTGATGACCGTAGTTTGAGGAGTTCATGTATTCACTATGTGTTAATGCTTTGGTCCGGATCTCTATTAAAAGGAGGCCTTAATATCCCTTAGTTTCCACTAGGACCCCGCTGCCACGGGAGGGTAGGACAAAAGATGTCATGCAATTTCTTTTCCATAAGCACGTATGACTATTTACGGAATACATGCCTACATTACATTGATGAATTGGAGCTAGTTCTGTGTCACCCTATGTTATAGCTATTACATGAGGAATCGCATCCGGCATAATTATCCATCACTGATCCATTGCCTACGAGCTTTTCATATATTGTTCTTCGCTTATTTACTTTTCTGTTGCTACTGTTACAACTACTACAAAAACCCGAAAACATTTATCTTTACTTTTGCTACTGTTACCATTATTATCATACCACTTTTGCTACTAAACACTTTGTTGCAGATACTGAGTTATCCAGTGGTTGAATTGACAACTCAGCTGCTAATACTCAAGAATATTCTTTGGCTCCCCTTGTGTCGAATCAATAAATTTGGGTTGTACTTCACCCTCGAAAGCTGTTGTGATCCCCTACACTTGTGGGTTATCATCCATACAAAGACTTCAACTTACACACTTTGCCTTCCTGGCCATCTACTACAAATCCATCTGGTTGTTCCATATAAACTTCCTCGTCCAACTCTCCATTTAGGAAAGCAGTCTTAACATCCATTTGATGAACGAGAATACCATGTGAGGCAGCTAGTCAAAGTAGTACTCGAATAGTGGTCAGTCGAGCCGTAGGTGAGTAACTATCAAAGAAGTCTTCACCTTCCTTTTGGGTATAACCCTTGGCCACAAGTCGTGCCTTGTACTTCTCCATAGTACCATCAGGCCTAAACTTCTTCTTCAATACCCATTTGCACCCTATAGGTTTGCAACCATAAGGACGATCAGTGATCTCCCAAGTTTCATTTGCCAAGATGAAATCCATCTCACTACGGACCGCTTCCTTCTAGTAGTCAGCATCTTCAGATGCATAGGCCTCAGAAATAGAACTAGGAGTATCGTCTATGAGATACACAAGAAAATCGCCATCAAAAGACTTTGTAGTCATCTGTCTCTTGCTTCTTGAAGGAACTTCATTGTTGTTCTCCACATAATTTTCAAATTGTTCCATTGAAGTGGTAGGTTCAGAACTTGAACTAAATCCTGACTCGATGAACTAGGCATCTCCTGATTTGATGAGCTCGCCGTATCCTTCATGGGACAGATATCTTCAAAGAAAGTTGCATCATTTGACTCCATGATTGTACCGACATGCATGTCAGATACCTCAGATTTTACAACCAAGAATCTATAACCAATGCTATGAAAAGCATATCACAAGAAAACACAATCCACAAATTTTGGTCCAAGCTTGCACTTCTTTGGAATTAGCCCATTGACTTTTGCCAAACAACCCCAGGTTTGTAGGTAAGAGAGTTTCAATCTTTTCTTCTCCCATTCCTTGAATGGAGTTATCTCTTTGTTCTTTGAGGGAACTCGGTTTAGGACATGACATGCAGTCAATATCGCCTCCCCCCACCATTCCGTGGAGAGACCCGATGTGTCTAACATGTTGTTAACCAAACAGTTAGAGTACAGTTCTTTCTTTCGGCTACCCCATTTCACTGAGATGAATAGGGAGGCGTCCTCTCATGAATTATACCATGTTCCGCACACAAAAAATCAAATTCATTTGAGAATTACTCTCCATCACGATCGGACCTAAGCCTCTTGATCTTTCGATCAAGTTGGTTTTCCACTTTAGCTTTATAGATCTTGAAAAAGTTCAAAGCCTCGTCCTTAGATTTCAGAAGATACACATGGCAGTATCTAGTGGAGTCGTCAATTAACGTCATAAAATATTTCTTTCCTCCTTTTGTTAAAACACCATCCATTTCACAAAGATCTGAATGTATGAGCTCTAGTGGTGCAAGGTTTCTTGTTTCCGCGGCTGTATGAGACTTATGAGGTCGCTTAGCTTGCACACAAACTTGACACTTGGATCCCTTGATAGTGGTGAAACTAGGGATTAAGTTCAAGTTGGCTAGTCGTGACATGCAACCAAAATTAACATGACAGAGACCTGAATGTCACACATTTGATTCACTATTGTTGCAAACATGATTAACAACTTTATTGCAAACATACGATAAGGATAAACGAAACAGGCCTCCTCACTCATAGCCTTTAGCAACAAAAGTTCCATACTTGGATATTACAAATTTATTCGACTCAAATACAAGCTTGTAGCCATATCTACATAGAAGAGATCCGCTAACAAGATTTTATTGATGGAGGGGACATAATGGACATTCTTCAGCCGCACGATCTTCCCTGAAGTAAACTTCAGATAAATCGTGCCAACACCACGAACAGAAGCACTTGAACCGTTACCCATCAGCACAGTGTAAGTCCCTGCGGTCTGGTAAGGCGAAAACATGGAAGTATCACCGCACACATGCATAATAGCACCCGTGTCAATCAACCAATCAGGAGAATGGCATACTAAAAGAATAGTGGGAAATATACCATACCCAGCATCCTTCATGGCAATGTCACCAATGACAACATTAGCGGTCTTGCTGCCTTTCCCATGTTGACGCTTGTCATAATAGTTAGGGCAACTAGGAGCCCAATGATCAGGATCTCCACACGCATGACAAACACCTTTCTTCTTGTCATTCTTCTTCTTGAAGTTGGTGTGTTGTACAACCTTGTTCTTCCCATCAAACTTTGTTTTACCATCAAAATTGCCCTTGTTCTTGAACTTGTGGGGCTGGAAGTTTATCTTCTGTACCAGATTGGCACTAGATCCTCCCTCAATACCTCGAAGACATGTGTCTTTTGCTCTCGCCTTTTCTTCCACATCAAGAGTACCAATGAGATCCAGAACGGACAACTCCTGCCTCTTATGCTTCAGTAAGGTAGCAAAGTTCCTCCACGAGAGAGGAAGCTTAGTGATGATGCCTCCGACAACAAACTTGTCCAGTAACATACAATTGAAGTGTTCAAGTTCTCTAGCAAATGAATGTATCTCGTGAGCTTGCTCAACCACAAAGCACTCATCAGTCATCATGTAGTCATAGAATTGTTTCATGATGTACAACTTAGTGTCAGCATCCGAGATCCCAAACTTGGCCTCGAGTGCGTCCCACATATTTTTTTAATTATCAGTTGACGCATAAGCATCAACTATGTTCTCACCAAGAACACTCAAGAGAGCATCCTTAAACAGGGTATCCAATTTTTGAAAAGCATGTTCCTGTTGAGGATCAAGAATTCCTTCATGTTTGCCAAGAGTGGCGTCATAGTGGTCGTGGTTTGAAACCATAGAACGACTCTCACGCGCCACCTCTTATAGTGGATACCCTCAGACATAGGAGGTCTCATGGAAGCAGCAAAACCACTCGGGGTAAATTGCCTATAACAAGGTTTTTGGATTGTTGGAAATATGAGCAATCTAGAACGTGATTTTATTAACAGAAATAGTAGATAAAACATGACCATTATAGTAGAGATAAAACAAGTCATGTAATCTACCAGAGTGAAGGCAAATAGCATTTGCACAAGTGAAGTATAACAGAACATATGTAGAACAGAGGCTAGAACGAAAAAGACTAAAGCAAAAAATTGTAGCATGATCTTAACCAGAGAGAGCATGAAAACATACGGAGCAGTGGCAGAAGCACCGGTCTTGGGGTCGATGTCCTCTCCAGCCATGTCGTCGAAAAGGTTGTCGGCGTCGGGGAAGAAGTCGTTGTTGGGGAAGTGGTTGTCGGTGTCCGGAGCGTCCGTGATGAACCGATCAGCAGTCGCGTAGAGTGCTTCCCAAAAACCTCTCCCGTACAGGACTCAAAGAGGTGTGGTTTCGAAGGCCTACTGTCCCGACTGTTGGGGAATGTAGCATGCAATTTCAAAAAAATTCCTACGCTCACGCAAGATATATCTAGGAGATGCATAACAATGTGAGGGGGAGAGTGTGTCTATGTACCCTCTAGACCAAAAGCGGAAGCGTTTGACAACGCGGTTGATGTAGTCGAACTTCTTCCAGCTCCGACCGATCAAGTACCGAATGTACGACACCTCCGAGTTCTACACACGTTCAACTCGATGATGTTCCTCGCCCTCTTGATCCAGCAATGTGTCGAGGAAGTAGATGAGTTCCGTCAGCACGATGGCATGGTGACAGTGATGGTGAAGTGATCCGCACAGGGCTTCGCCTAAGCACCGCGACAATATGACCGGGGGTGTAAACTGTGAAGGGGGGCGCCGCACACGGCTAACAGTTGATGTTGTGTGTTGTAGGCGCCCCCCTCCCCACATATATATAGGTTGGAGAGGGGAGGGGAGGCAGCCAAGGGGGATCCCCAAGTAGGCCGAATCCTACTTGCGGTCCTCCCCAATTCGGCCTCCCCCTTCCTTATTTCGCCAGAGAAGAAAGGGGAGGGAGAAGAGAGAAAGGAAGGGAGGGCAAACCCCCCCTTGTTCCTTCTCCAATTCGGCCTCCTGCCTAAGGGGGGAACCCCTTTTGGGCTGGTGTGCTCCCCTCTTATGGCCCATATGGCCCATATCTTCTCCCCGGGGGTTCCGGTAACCCCTCCGGTACTCCGATATGTACGTGGTACCTTCCGGAACACTTCCGGTGTCCGAACACTATCGTCCCATATATCAATATTTACCTCTCAACCATTTTGAGACTCCTCGTCATGTCCATGATCTCATCTGGGACTCCAAACAACATTCAGTCACCAAATCACATAACTCATATAATACAATATCGTCATCGAACATTAAGCGTGCAGACCCTATGGTTTCGAGAACTATGTAGACATGACCGAGACACCTCTCCGGTCAATAACCAATAGCGTAACCTGGATGCTCATATTGGCTCCCACATATTCTATGAAGATCTTTATCGGTCGAACCGTTATGACAACATAAGTTGTTCCCTTTGTCATCGGTATGTTACTTGCCCGAGATTCGATAGTCGGTATCTTCATACCTAGTTCAATCTCGTTACCGGCGAGTCTCTTTACTCGTTCTGTAATACATCATCCTGCAACTAACTCATTAGTCACTTTGCTTGCAAGGCTTCTTATGATGTGTATTACCGAGAGGGCCCAGAGATACCTCTCCGATACTCGGAGTGACAAATCCTAATCTCGATCTATGTCAACCCAATAAACACCTTCGGAGATACCTGTCGAGCATCTTTATAATCACCCAGTTACATCGTGACGTTTGATGGCACACAAGGCATACCTCCGATATCCAGGAGTTGTAGAATCTCATAGTCGAAGGAATATGTATTTGACATGAAGAAAGCAATAGCAATAAAACTGAATGATCAATATGCTATGCTAACGGATGGGTCTTGTGAAGGAAATATGCCCTAGAGGCAATAATAAAGTTGTTATTTTATATTTCCTTATTCACGATAAATTTTTATTATTCATGCTAGAATTGTATTAACCTTAAACTTGATACATTCATGAATACATAGACAAAACAACGTGTCCCTAGTATGCCTCTACTAGACTAGCTAGTTGATCAAAGATGGTTAAGTTTCCTAGCCATGGACATCAGTTGTCATTTGATAAAGGGATCACATCCTTAGTGGAATGATGTGATGGACAAGACCCATCCGTAAGATTAGCATAATGATTGTTCAGTTTTATTCCTACTGCTTTTCTTCGTGTCAAATATATATTCCTCTGACTATGAGATTATGCAACTCCCGGACACCGGAGGAATGCCTTGTGTGCTATCAAACGTCACAATGTAACTGGGTGATTATAAAGATGCTCTACAGGTATCTCCGAAGGTGTTTGTTGGGTTGGCATAGATCGAGATTAGGATTTGTCACTCCGAGTATCGGAGAGGTATCTCTGTGCCCTCTCGGTAATGCATGTCATATGAAGCCTTGCAAGCAATGTGAGACTTGCCGTTAATGAGATTGAACTAGGTATGAAGATACCCATGGTCGAATCTCGGGTAAGTAACATACCAATGACAAAGGGAATAACTATATTGACATTGCGGTTCGACAGATAAAGATCTTCATAGAATATGTGGGAAACAATATGAGCATCCAGGTTCCGCTATTGGTTATTGACCGGAGAGGTGTCTCGGTCATGTCTGCATACTTCCCGAACCCGTAGGGTCCGCATGCTTAATGTTCGATGACGATTGGTATTATATGTGTTATGTGTTTTGGTGACCGAAGGTTGTTCGGAGTCCCGGATGAGATCACGGACATGACGAGGAGTCTCTAAATGGTCGAGAAGTAAAGATTGATATATTGGAAGGTTATGTTCAGACATTGAAATGGTTTCGGGAAGTTTTGAATGTTTTTCGAAGTACAGGGAGGTTACCGAAACCCCCCGGGGAAGTAATGGGCCAACATGGGCCATAGGGGAGAGAGAGGGAAGACCACAAGGGGTGTCCCCCCATGGGCTGTCCGAATTGGATAAGGGGAAGGGGGCGCGGCCCCCCTTTCCTTTCCCCCTCTCCCTCTCCTTCCCTCTTTCCACCTCCATGAGAAGGCAAAAGGGGGGGGGGAATCCTACTAGGAGTGGAGTCCTAGTAGGACTCCCCCCCCTTGGCGCGCCCCCTTGGTGGCCTGCCTCCTCCTCCCCTCCTTTATATACGGGGGCGGGGGGCACCCTAAAGACCCACCAATTGTTTAGTCATGTGCGGTGCCCCCTCCACTGTTACTCCTCCGGTCATATCGTTGTAGTGCTTAGGCAAAGCCCTGCGCGGATCACTTCACCAACACCGTCAACACGTCTTCGTGCTGACGGAACTCATCGACTCCATCGACACTCTGCTGGATCAAGAGTTCGAGGGATGTCATCAAGCTGAACGTCTGCAGAACTCAGAGGTGCCGTACATTCGATACTTGATCGGTTGATTCAAAAAGACATGCGACTACATCAACTGTGTTAAGTTAATGCTTCCGCTTCGGTCTATGAGGGTGTGGACACACTCTCCCCCTCTCATTGCTATGCATCTCCTAGATAGATCTTGCGTGAGCGTAGGAATTTTTTTGAAAGTGCATGCTACGTTTCCCAATAGTGGCATCCGAGCCAGGTCTATGCGTAGATGATATGCACGAGTAGAACACAAAGAGTTGTGGGAAGTGATCATCATACTTCTTACCACCAATGTCTTATTTTGATTCAGCGGTATTGTTGGATGAAGCGGCCGGGACCAACCTTACATGACCGCGTTCATGAGACCGGTTCCACCGACAGACATGCAACTAGTTTTGCATAAAGGTGGCTGGCGGGTGTCTATTTCTCCAACTTTATTTGAATTGAATTTGATTTTGGATGGTCCTTGCGAAGGTTAAAACAACAAAATTGATAAATCACTATTGTGGTTTTTGTGTCGTAGGTAAGTACGGTTCATGCTAGCAGCCCGTAACAGCCACGTAAAACTTGCAACAGACAAAGTAGAGGACGTCTAACTTGTTTTTGCAGGGCATGTTGTGATGTGATATGGTCAAGACATGATGTGATATAAAGATTGTTGTATGAGATGATCATGTTTTGTAGAAGTTATCGGCAACTGGCATGAGCCATATGGTTGTCGCTTTATTGTATGAAATACAAGCGCTATGTAATTACTTTACTTTATCACTAAGTGGTAATGATAGTCGTAGAGGCAATGGTTGGCGAGATGACCACGACGCTACGATGGAGATCAAGGTGTCAAGCCGGTGACGATGGAGATCATGATGTTGCTTCGATGATGGAGATCATGAGCACAAGATGATGATGGCCATATCATGTCACATATTTTGATTGCATGTGATGTTTATCTTTTATGCATCTTATTTTGCTTAGTACAGATGATCCCTCACTAAATTTCAAGGTATAAGTGTTCTCCCCGAGTGTGCGCCATTGCGAAAGTTCTTCGTGCTGAGACACTAGTGATGATTGAGTGTGATAAGCTCTACGTTCAAATACAATGGGTGCAAGCCAGATTTGCACACGCGGAATACTCAGGTTAAACTTGACGAGCCTAGCATATACAGATATGGCCTCGGAACACTGGAGACCGAAAGGTCGAACGTGAATCATATAGTAGATATGATCAACATATTGATGTTCACCATTGAAGACTACTCCATCTCACGTGATGATCGGACATGGTTTAGTTGATTTGGATCACGTATCATTTAGACGACTAGAGGGATGTCTATCTAAGTGGGAGTTCTTTAGTAATTTGATTAATTGGACTTAATTTATCATGAACTTAGTGTTGGGAAATGTAGTAATTTCAAAAAAAATCCTACGCACACGCAAGATCATGGTGATGCATCGCAATGAGAGGGGAGAGTATGTCCACGTACCCTCGTAGACCGAAAGCAGAAGTGTTAGCACAACGCGGTTGATGTAGTCGTACGTCTTCACGGTCCGACCGATCAAGTACCGAACGCACGACACCTCCGAGTTCTGCACACGTTCAACTCGATGACGTCCCTTGGACTCCGATCCAGTCGAGCTTTGAGGGAGAGTTCCGTCAGCACGACGGCATGGTGACGATGATGATGTTCTATCGACGCAGGGCTTCGCCTAAGCACCGCTACGATATTATCGAGGTGGATTATGGTGGAGGGGGGCACCGCACACGGCTAAGAGATCCATGATCAATTGTTATGTCTAGAGGTGCCCCCTACCCCCATATATAAAGGAGGGAGGGAGAGGCCGGCCCTAGAGGGGGCGCGCCAAGTGTGGGGAGTCCTACTAGGATTCCCCTTTCCTTTTCGGAGTAGGAGAGAAGGAAAGAGGGGAAGAGGGAGAAGGAAAAGGGGGTTGCACCCCTTATCCAATTCGGACCAGAGGGGGGGCGCCTCCTTCCTTTTGGCCTCTCTCATCTATTCCCGTATGGACCAATAAGGCCCATATACTCCCCGGCGAATTCCCGTAACTCTCCGGTACTCTGAAAAATACCTGAATCACTCGGAACCTTTCCGAAGTCCGAATATACTCGTCCAATATATTGATCTTTACGTCTCGGCCATTTTGAGACTCCTCGTCATGTCCCCGCTCTCATCCGGGACTCCGAACTACCTTCGGTACATCAAAACACATAAACTCATAATATAACCGTCATCGAACTTTAAGCGTGCGGACCCTACGGGTTCGAGAACTATGTAGACATGACCGAGACAAGTCTCCGGTCAATAACCAATAGTGGAACCTGGATGCTCATATTGGCTCCCACATATTCTACGAAGATCTTTATCGGTCAAACCGCATAACAACATACGTTGTTCCCTTTGTCATCGGTATGTTACTTGCCCGAGATTCGATCGTCGGTATCTAGAGAACTCTGTCAATCATTATCTTATCTGGAAGATTAACTCCCACTTGATTCAAGCGATTGTAGTACCCAGACAATCTGAGCACATGCTCACTAGTTGAGCAATTCTCCTCCATCTTTTAGCTATAGAACTTGTTGGAGACTTCATACCTCTCAACTCGGGTATTTGCTTGAAATATTAACTTCAACTCCTGGAACATCTCATATGGTCCATGGCGTTCAAAACGTCTTTGAAGTCCCGATTCTAAGCCGTTAAGCATGGTGCACTAAACTATCAAGTAGTCATCATACTGAGCTAGCCAAACGTTCATAACGGCTGCGTCTGCTCCTGCAATAGGTCTGTCACCTAGCGGTGCATCAAGGACATAATTCTTCTATGCAGCAATGAGGTTAATCCTCAGATCACAGACCAAGTCCGCATCATTTCTACTAACATCTTTCAACTTAGTTTTCTCTAGGAACACGTGTAAAACATAGGGAAGCAACAACGCGAGCTATTGATCTACCACATACTTTGCAAAATACTATCAGGACTAAATTCATGATAAATTAAAGTTCAATTAATCATATTACGTAAGAACTCCCACTTAGATAGACATCCCTCTAATCATCTAAGTGATCACGTGATCCAAATCAACTAAACCATGTCCGATCATCACGTGAGATGGAGTAGTTTTCAATGGTGAACATCACTATGTTGATCATATCTACTATATGGTTCACGCTCGACCTTTCGGTCTCAGTGTTCCGAGGCCATATCTGAATATGCCAGGCTTGTCAAGTTTGACATGAGTATTCTGCGTGTGCAAAACTGGCTTGCACCCATTGTAGATGGACGTAGAGCTTATCACACTCGATCATCACGTGGTGTCTGGGCACGACGAAATTTGGCAACGATGCATACTCAGGGAGAACACTTTTATCTTGAAATTTAGTGAGAGATCATCTTATAATGCTACCGTCAATCAAAGCAAGATAAGATGCATAAAAGATAAACATCACATGCAATCAATATAAGTGATATGATATCGCCATCATCATCTTGTGCTTGTGATCTCCATCTCCGAAGCACCGTCATGATCACCATCGTCACCGGCGCGACACCTTGATCTCCATCATAGTATCGTTGTTGTTTTGCCACCTATTGCTTCTACGACTATCGCTACCGCTTAGTGATAAAGTAAAGCAATTATAGGGCGATTGCATTGCATAGAATAAAGCGACAACCATATGGCTCCTGCCAGTTGCCGATAACTTTGTTACAAAACATGATCAACTCATACAATAAAATATAGCATCACATCTTGACCATATCACATCACAACATGCCCTGCAAAAATAAGTTAGACGTCCTCTACTTTGTTGTTGCAAGTTTTACGTGGCTGCTACGGGCTGAGCAAGAACCGTTCTTACCTATGCATCAAAACCACAACGACAGTTCGTCAAGTTAGTGTTGTTTTAACCTTCTCAAGGACCGGGCGTAGCCACACTCGGTTCAACTAAAGTTAGAGAAACTGACATCCGCCAGCCACCTGTGTGCAAAGCACGTCGGTAGAACTAGTCTCACGTAAGCGTACGCGTAATGTCGGTCCGGGCCGCTTCATCCAACAATACCGCCGAACCAAAGTATGACATGCTGGTAAGCAGTATGACTTGTATCACCCACAACTCACTTGTGTTCTACCCGTGCATATAACATCAACGCATAAAACCTGGCTCGGATGCCACTGTTGGGGAACATAGTAATTTCAAAAAAAATCTACGCACACGCAAGATCATGGTGACGCATAGGAACAAGAGGGGAGAGTATGTCCATGTACCCTCGTAGGCCGAAAACGGAAGCTTTAGCACGACGCGGTTGATGTAGTCGTACGTCTTCACGATCCGACCGATCAAGTACCGAACGCACGGCACCTCCGAGTTCTGCACACGTTCAACTCGATGACGTCCCTCGAACTCCGATCCAGCTGAGCTTTGAGGGAGAGTTCTGTCAGCACGACGGCGTGGTGACAATGATGATGTTCTATCGACGCAGGGCTTTGCCTAAGCACCGCTATGATATTATCGAGGTGGATTATGGTGGGGGGCACCGCACACGGCTAAGAGATCCATGATCAATTGTTATGTCTAAAGGTGCCCCCTGCCCCCGTATATAAAGGAGGGAGGAAGAGGCCAGACCTAGAGGGGGCGCGCCAAGTGTGGGGAGTCCTACTAGGACTCCCAAGTCCTAATAGGATTCCCCTTTCCTTTCCAGAGTAGGAGAGAAGGAAAGAGCGGGAGAGGGAGAAGGAAAGAGGGGGAGAGGGAGAAGGAAAAGGGGGCTGCACCCCTTGTCCAATTCGGACCAGAGGGGGTGCGCGCGCTTCCTTCCTTTTGGCCTCTCTCCTCTATTCCCGTAAGGCCCAATAAGGCCCATATACTCCCCGGCGAATTCCCGTAACTCTCCGGTACTCCGAAATATACCCGAATCACTCGAAACCTTTCCGAAGTCCGAATGTAGTCGTCCAATATATCGATCTTTACGTCTCGACCATTTAGAGACTCCTCGTCATGTCCCCGCTCTCATCCGGGACTCCGAACTACCTTCAGTACATCAAAACACATAAACTCATAATATAACCGTCATCGAACTTTAAGCGTGCGGACCCTACGGGTTCGAGAACTATGTAGACATGACCGAGACACGTCTCCGGTCAATAACCAATAGCGGAACATGGATGCTCATATTGGCTCCCACATATTCTACGAAGATCTTTATCGGTCAAACCGCATAACAACATACGTTGTTCCCTTTGTCATCGGTATGTTACTTGCCCGAGATTCGATCATCGGTATCTCAATACCTAGTTCAATCTCGTTACCGGCAAGTCTCTTTACTCATTCCATAATACATCATCCTGTAACTAACTCATTATTTACAATGCTTGCAAGGCTTATATTGATGTGCATTACCGAGTGGGCGCAGAGATACCTCTCCGACAATCGGAGTGACAAATCTTAATCTCGAAATACGCCAACCCAACAAATACCTTCTAAGACACCTGTAGAGCACCTTTATAATCACCCAGTTACATTGTGATGTTTGATAGCACACAAAGTGTTCCTCCGGTAAACGGGAGTTGCATAATCTCATAGCTATAGGAACATGTATAAGTCATGAAGAAAGCAATAGCAACATACTAAACGATCAAGTGCTAAGCTAACGGAATGGGTCAAGTCAATCACATCATTCTCCTAATGATGTGATCCCATTAATCAAATGACAACTCATGTCTATGGTTAGGAAACTTAACCATCTTTGATTAACGAGCTAGTCAAGTAGAGGCATACTAGTGACACTATGTTTGTCTATGTATTCACACATGTACTATGTTTCCGGTTAATACAATTCTAGCATGAATAATAAACATTTATCATGAAATAAGGAAATAAATAATAACTTTATTATTGCCTCTAGGGCATATTTCCTTCACCTAGTCCTAATAGTTTTTGCATATCTATGTTGTAGATCAATGGCACGTGCTACCGTTCCTTTGAATTTTAATGCGTTCCTAGAGAAAGCTAAGTTGAAAGATGATGGCAGCAACTACATGGACTGGGTCCATAACTTGAGGATTATCCTCATTGCTGCACAGAAGAATTATGTCCTTGATGCACCGCTCGGTGCAAGGCCTGCTACAGGAGCATAAGCTGACGTTGTGAACGCCTGGCAAACTCGATCTAATGACTACTTGTTAGTTCAGTGTGCCATGCTTTATGGCTTAGAATCGGGAGAAGTTTTGAACGTCATGTACCATATGAGATGTTCTAGGAGTTGAAGTTAATATTTCAAGCAAATGCCTGAGTTGAGAGATATGAAGTCTCCAACGAGTTCTATAGCTGCAAGATGGAGGAGAGCAGTTCTGTTAGTGAGCACATACTCAGAATGTCTGGGTACCATAATCACTTGACCCAACTGGGAGTTAATCTTCCAGATGATTGTGTCATTGACAGAGTTCTTCAATCACTGCCACCAAGCTACAAAGGCTTCGTGATGAACTACAATATGCAGGGGGATGGAAAAGACTATTCCCGAGCTCTTCGCATTGCTAAAGGCCACAGAGGTAGAAATCAAGAAGGAGCATCAAGTGTTGATGGTTAACAAGACCACTAGTTTCAAGAAAAAGGGCAAGGGTAAAAAGAAGGGGAACTTCAAAAAGACTGACAAGCAAGTTGTCACTCCCGGGAAGAAACCCAAGTTTGGACCCCAAGCCTGGAACTGAGTGCTTCTACTACAAAGGGACTGGTCACTGGAAGCGGAACTTCCCCAGGTATATGGCGGATAAGAAGGATGGCAAGGTGAACAAAGGTATATTTGATATACATGTTATTGACGTGTACCTTACTAATTCTCGTAGTAGTGCCTGGATATTTGATACTAGTTTGGTTGTTCATATTTGTAACTCGAAGCAGGGACTATGGATTAAACAAAGATTGGCTAAGGACGAGGTGACGATGCACGTCGAAAATGGTTCCAAGGTCAATGTGATCGTCGTTGGCGTGCTACCTCTGCATCTACCTTCGGGATTAGTTTTAGACCTGAATAATTGTTATTTGGTGCCAGCGTTGAGCATGAACATTATATCTGGATCTTGTTTAGTGCGAGACAGTTATTCATTTTAATCAGAGAATAATGGTTGTTCTATTTATATGAGTAATATCTTTTATGGTCATGCACCCTTGAAGAGTGGTCTATTTCTGTTGAATCTTGATCGTGATGATACACATATTCATAATATTGATGCCAAAAGATGCAAAGTTGATAATGATAGTGCAACTTATTTGTGGCACTACCGTTTGGGTCATATTGGTGTAAAGCGCATGAAGAAACTCCATAAAGATGGACTTTTGGAATCACTTAATTATGAATCATTTGATACTTGTGAACCGTGCCTTGTGGGCAAGATGACCAAAACTCCATTCTCCGGAACAATGGGATGAGCTAGTGACTTATTGGAAATAATACATACCGATGTATGCGGTCCAATGAGTGTTGATGCTCATGGCGGGTATCGTTATTTTCTGACCTTCACAGATGATTTGAGCAGATATGGGTATATCTACTTGATGAAACACAAGTCTGAAACGTTTGAAAAATTTAAAGAATTTCAGAGTGAAGTGGAGAATCATCGTAATAAGAAAATAAAGTTTCTATGATCTGATCATGGAGGGGAATATTTGAGTTATGAGTTTGGCCTTCATTTAAAACAATGTGGAAAACTTTCACAGCTCACGCCACCTGGAACACCACAGCGTAATGGTGTGTCCGAACATCGTAACCGCACTTTATTGGATATGGTGCGATCTATGATGTCTCTTACCAATTTACCATTATCTTTTGGGGGTTATGCATTAGAGACAGTTGCATTGACTTTAAACAGGGCACCGTCAAAATCCGTTGAGACGACACAGTATGAACTGTGGTTTGGTAGCAAATCTAAGCTCTCGTTTCTTAAAGTTTGGGGATGTGATGCTTATGTCAAAAGGCTTCAGCCTAATAAGCTCAAACCCAAATCGGAGAAATGTGTCTTCATAGGATACCCTAAGGAAACAATTGGGTACACCTTCTACCACAAGTCCGAAGGCAAGATTTTTGTTGCTAAGAACAGAACCTTTCTAGAGAAGGAGTTTCTCTTGAAAGAAGTGAGTGGGAGGAAAGTAGAACTTGATGAGGTAATTGGACCTGCTCTCAATTTGGAAAGTAGCTCATCCAAGAAATATGTTCCCGTGATGCCTACACCAACTAGAGAGGAGGTTAATGATAAAGATCATGAAACTAGAGATCAAGTTGCTATAGAACCTCGTAGGTCTGGCAGAGTACGATCCGCACCAGAGTGGTACGGTAATCCTGTTGTGGAAGTCATGTTACTTGACCATGACGAACCTATGAACTATGAAGAAGCTATGATGAGCCCAGATTCTGATAAATGGCTTGAGGCCATGAAATTTGAGATAGAATCCATGTATGAGAACAAAGTATGGACTTTGGTGGATCTGCCCGATGATCGGCGACCCATAGAGAATAAATGGATCTTCAAGAAGAAGACTGACGTTGATGGTAATGTTACTGTCTATAAACCTCGACTTGTTGCAAAGGGTTTTCGACAAGTTCAAGGAGTTGACTACAATGAGATGTTCTCACCCGTAGCGATGCTTAAGTCTCTCTGAATCATGTTAGCAATTTCCGCATTTTATGATTATGAAATCTGGCAAATGGATGTCAAAACTGCATTCCTTAATGGATTTCTTAAAGAAGAGTTGTATATGATGCAACCAGAAGGTTTTGTCGATCCTAAAGGTGCTAACAAAGCGTGGAAGCTCCAATGATCCATTTATGGACTGGTGCAAGCATCTCGGAGTTGTAATATATGCTTTGATGAGGTGATCAGAGCATATGGTTTTATACAGACTTTTGGAGAAGCCTGTATTTACAAGAAAGTGAGTGGGAACTCTATACCATTTCTAATATTATATGTGGATGACATATTGTTGATTGGAAATGATGTAGAATTTCTGAATAGTATAAAAGGATACTTCAGTAAGAGTTTTTCAATGAAAGACCTTAGTGAAGCTGCTTACATATTGGGCATCAAGATCTATAGAGATAGATCAAGACGCTTGATAGGACTTTCACAAAGCACATACCTTGATAAAGTATTGAAGAATTTCAAAATGGATCAGTCAAACAAAGGGTTCTTGCCCGTGTTACAAGCTGTGAAGTGGAGTCAGACTCAATGCCTGACCACTGTAGAAGATAGAGAAAAAATGAAAGTCATTCCCTATGCTTCAGCCATAGGAACTATCATGTATGCTATGCTGTGTACCGGACCAGATGTGTGCCTTGCTATAAGTTTAGCAGGGAGGTACCAAAGTAATCCAGGAGTGGATCACTAGACAATGGTCAAGAGCATCCTGGAGTACCTGAAAAGGACTAGGGATATGTTTCTCGTTTATGGATGTGACAAAGAGCTTGTCGTAAATGGTTACGTCCATGGTAGCTTTGACACCGATTCAGATGAGACTAAGTCACAATCCGGATACATATTTTTATTGAATGGTGGAGCTGTCAGTTGGTGCAGTTCCAAGCAGAGCGTTGTGGCGGGATCTACGTGTGAAGTAGAGTACATAGCTGCTTCAGAAGCAGCAAATGAAGGAGTCTGGATGAAGGAGTTCATATCCGATCTAGGTGTAATACCTAGTGCATCGGGTCCAATGAAAATCTTTGGTGACAATATTGGAGCAATTGCCTTGGCAAGGAATCCAGATTTCACAAAAAGACCAAACACATCAAGAGACGCTTCAATTCCATCCGAAATTTGGTCAAGGAGGGAGACATAGAGATTTGCAAAATACATACGGATCTGAATATTGCAGATCCGCTGACTAAGCCTCTTCCACGAGCAAAACATGATCAACACCAAGGCTCCATGGGTGTTAGATTCATTGCAATGTAATCTAGATTATTGACTCTAGTGCAAGTGGGAGACTGAAGGAAATATGCCCTAGAGGCAATAATAAAGTTGTTATTTTCCTTATTCATGATAAATGTTTATTATTTATTCTAGAATTGTATTAACCGGAAACTTGATACATGTGTGAATACATAGACAAAACAACGTGTCCCTAGCTAGTATGCCTCTACTAGACTAGCTCGTTGATCAAAGATGGTTAAGTTTCCTAGCCATGGACATGAGTTGTCATTTGATAACGGGATCACATCATTAGTGGAATGATGTGATGGACAAGACCCATGCGTTAGCTTAGCATAATGATCATTCAGTTTTATTGCTACTGCTTTCTTTGTGTCAAATATATATATTCCTCTGACTATGAGATTATGCAACTCCTGGACACTGGAGGAATGCCTTGTGTGCTATCAAACATCACAACATAACTGGGTGATTATAAAGATGCTCTACAGATATCTTTGAAGGTGTTTGTTGGGTTGGCATAGATCGAAATTAGGATTTGTCACTTTGAGTATCGGAGAGGTATCTCTGGGCCCTCTCGGTAATGCACATCATATGAAGCCTTGCAAGCAATGTGACTAATGAGTTAGTTGGGAAATGATGCTCTACGGAATGAGTAAAGAGACTTGCCAGTAACGACATTGAACTAGGTATGAAGATACCGACGATCGAATCTCGGGCAAGTAACATACCGATGACAAACGGAATAACTATACTGACATTGCGGTTCGACCGATAAAGATCTTTGTAGAATATGTGGGAACCAATATGAGCATCCAGGTTCCGCTATTGGTTATTGACCGGAGAGGTGTCTCGGTCATGTATGCATAGTTCTCGAACCCATAGGGTCCGCACGCTCGATGACGATTGGTATTATATGAGTTATGTGTTTTGGTGACCGAAGGTTGTTCGGAGTCTCAGATGAGATCAAGGACATGACGAGGAGTCTCGAAATGGTTGAGAAGTAAAGATTGATATATTGGAAGGTTACGTTTGGACATCGAAATGGTTTCGGGAAGTTTCAGATGTTTTTCGGAGTACCGGGAGGTTACCGAAACCCCCCGGGGAAGTAATGGGCCAACATGGGCCATAGGGGAGACAGAGGGGAGCCCACAAAGGGTGCCCCCCCATGGGTTGTCCGAATTGGACAAGGGGAAGGGGGCGCGTCCCCCCTTTCCTTTCCTCCTCTCCCTCTCCTTCCCTCTTTCCACCTCCATGAGAAGGAAAAAAGGAGGGTCGAATCCTACTAGGAGTGGAGTTGTAGTAGGACTCCCCCCTTGGCGCGCCCCCTTGGTGGCTGGCCTCCTCCTCCCCTCCTTTATATACGGGGGCGGGGGGCACCCCAAAGACCCACCAATTGTGTAGCCGTGTGCAGTGCCCCCTCCACCGGTTACTCCTCCGGTCATATCGTTGTAGTGCTTAGGCGAAGCCCTATGCGGATCACTTCACCAAAACCATCATCACGTCGTCGTGCTGACGGAACTCATCGACTCTATCGACACTCTGATAGATCAAGAGTTCGAGGGACGCCATTGAGCTGAACGTGTGCAGAACTCGGAGGTGTCGTACGTTCAGTACTTGATCGGTTGATTCGAGAAGACGTTCGACTACATCAACCGCGTTCAGTTAACGCTTCCGCTTTCGGTCTACGAGGGTACGTGGACACACTCTCCCCCTCTCATTGCTATGCATCTCCTAGAGAGACCTTGCGTGAGCGTAGGAGCTTTTTGAAATTGCATGCTACGTTTTCCAACATCTTATCCATGACAACACATGTCTATGGTTTGGAAACTTAACCATCTTTAATTAATGAGCTAGTCTAGGAGAGGCTTACTAGGGACACGGTGTTTTGTCTATGTATACACACACGTGTCAAGTTTCCGGTTAATACAATTCTAGTATGAATAATAAACATTTATCATGATATAAGGAAATATAAAATAACAACTTTATTATTGCCTCTAGGGCATATTTCCTTCACTGACCTGCGGTGCATGCCGCAAGCCAGGATGGGGAAGATCGTGGTAGTAGCTCAGTGCTCAGGAACTTGGTGGCGAGAGGAAGATGATGTTCTAATGTGTCTCTCCGGAGAGGAGCGACCTCTCTTTTATAGGCATGGGAGAAGTAGGTGAGAGAGCAGCGATGGGAGCTGAAGCAAAAGAGGGAGACGAAGCGAATGGTCAGTAGCCAAAGAGGTGCGCTGTTCGGATTCAATCTCCAATACAAAAAAACGTTTCAGCTCCCGCGTGACCATTCATATCCCCGTCGTGCGTAGCAAAAAAATTTACACCGGCTCAGCTCATTCCCGCAACCCACGGTGTAGTGTGGCGCGATGTGGCGATGCGGGCGATGGAGGAGGAGCGCTCGTGAATGCCCCTCTTGTTGTCGTACTCATACATGTGGGGAAACAACCTTCCTTATAAGGAGGTCAAACTCCTACCAAACTAGCAATATGGGATTAAAATTTGGTTCCACCTCATTCCTTGTATGAATGGGCTGAATGGGCCTCTAACATTTATTAGGAATTTCTGAAATTGCTAATGGGATAACCCATAATAGATTAAATTCCAGTATAATGATGGGGATATTATCTAAATAGAGATCCCTACAAGTTGTAAGCTCCCGAGAGGTCCCGATCTACCGGTGGGAATTGTAGTTTCCCTCTCTTGGGGTATTAGAGCATCTCCAGCCATTGGCCCCCCAAGGGGCGCCTAAAATCGCCGCCTGGGGGTGACGCGGCGCAAAAAATGGGCCTGGGGGCGAGTTGGTCTCCAGCCGCCGCCCCCAGGACCACCCCCAGGCGTGTTAAAGAAATAAAAATGTATAGCAAATTTAGGCAAATTTCGGCGAAGTTCGGCTAAACACGACAAATTTCAGCAAACTTGGGCATATATTAGACATGTTCGCGGATTTTCATTGCATACATAGCAAATATATAAACTTAATCTAAAAAAACTGGCTGAACGCCGAGTAGTCGCCGTCGTCGCCGCCATCGTCGGCCTTCTCCTCCTTGACTCGGGTGCCCCTGCTGGACCCCTCCCTGGCTGGTGGCGGCGGCGGCGCATCGTCGTCGTCGTTGCTGTCTTCGAAGATGACGACTCCTACTTTGTCGCGGCCTCGGCGGCGCTGCGTGAAGCGATGCAGGGCGGCGCACTGGCGCTCCCTCGCCATCTTCAGTGAGTCTTGGCGTGCCCATTCAAGGGCCGCGTCGTCGTCGAGCTCGACCTCGCCGTGCTCCATTTTCACGGCGGGGAGACCCGGCTCCATCTTCACCGGCGCGAGCCCCGGCTCCGTCTTCGGCTTGATGAAGCGCGAAGGAGGAGCCGATGAGGAGGCGCGCCGTTCGCCCTCGCTGATGACGATGCCGGTGCTGTGAGTGCGCCAGTCGAGCGGTGTCTCCGCCGCGGGATCGTCCTTGATGCCGAGCAGCGTCGGAGTGCCGGAGGAGTGGGAGGAAGAGCGCGACGAGGAAGAAGAGGAGGAGGAGCCGAACCTCCTTGGCGCCCATTGCCCTATTGGGGATCGTAGCAAAAATTCAAAATTTTCTACGCATCACCAAGATCAATCTATGGAGAGACTAGCAACAAGAGAGAGAGGGAGTGCATCTTCATACCCTTGAAGATCGCTAAGCGGAAGCGTTGCAAGAACGCGGATGAGGTAGTCATACTCGTGGCGATTCAGATCGCGGTCGATTCCAATCTAAGCGACGAACAACAGCGCCTCCGCGTTCAACACACGTGCAGCCCGGTGACGTCTCCCATGCCTTGATCCAGCAAGGAGAGAGGGAGAGGTTGGGGAAGACTCCGTCCAGCAGCAGCACGACGGCGTGGTGGTGGTGGAGGAGCGCGGTACTCTAGCAGGGCTTCGCCAAGCACTACGAGAGACAAGGAGGGAGAGAGGTAGGGCTGCATCTTGGGTGAGAGAGACTCATGTGTTGGGCAGCCCCAAAACCTCCACTATATATAGAGGGAAGGGAGAGGGGGAGGCGCCCTAGGGTTTCCCCTAGGGGGGCGGCGGCCAGGGCAGATGGGATCTCCCCTTTGGGTGACTTGGCCCCCAAGCCAGGAGGTGGGAACCCTAGATGGGGAGCCCCAAACCCCATGGTCACGTGGGAATAGGTGAGGGGGGCGCACAGCCCCTTAGTGGGCTGGTTTGCCCCCTCCCCTTGGCCCATGAAGCCCCCCCCAACACTTGCCGGGGCTCCTGAAACACCTTTCGGTCATGCTGGTCATCACCCGGTACCTCCGGAACACTTCCGGACTCCAAAACCCTTTGTCCAATATATCAATCTTCACCTCCGGACCATTCCGTGACTCCTCGTGACGTCCGGGATCTCATCCGGGACCTCTAACAACATTCGGTAACCGCGTACATACCTTCCCTATAACCCTAACGTCACCGAACCTTAAGTGTGTAGACCCTACGGGTTCGGGAACCATGCAGACATGACCGAGACAACTCTCCGGCCAATAACCAACAGCGGGATCTGGATACCCATGTTGGCTCCCACATGTTCCACGATGATCTCATCGGATGAACCACGATGCCAAGGATTCAATCAATCCCATATACAATTCCCTTTGTCTACCGGTATAGTACTTGCCCGAGATTCAATCGTCGGTATGCTGATACCTTGTTCAATCTCGTTACCGGCAAGTCTCTTTACTCGTTCCGTAACACATCATCCCGTGATCAACTCCTTGATCACATTGTGCACATTATGATGATGTCCTACCGAGTGGGCCCAGAGATACCTCTACGTCACACGAAGTGACAAATCCCAGTCCCGATTCGTGCCAACCCAACAGACAGTTTCGAAGATACCTGTAGTGCACCTTTATAGCCACCCAGTTACGTTGTGACGTTTGGTACACCCAAAGCATTCCTACGGTATTCGGGAGTTGCACAATCTCATGGTCTAAGGAAAAGATACTTACCATTTAGAAAAGCTTTAGCATACGAGCTACACGATCTTGTGCTAGGCTTAGGATTGGGTCTTGTCCATCACATCATTCTCCTAATGATGTGATCCCGTTATCAATGACATCCAATGTCCATGGTCAGGAAACCATGACCATCTGTTGATCAACGAGCTAGTCAACTAGATGCTCACTAGGGACATGTTGTGGTCTATGTATTCACACATGTATTGCGGTTTCCGGTCAATACAATTATAGCATGAATAATAGACAATTATCATGAACAAGGAAATACAATAATAACCATTTTATTATTGCCTCTAGGGCATATTTCCAACAGTCTCCCACTTGCACTAGAGTCAATAATCTAGTTCGCATCACTATGTGATTGTAATGAATCGACACCCATGGGGTTTGATCATATCTCGCTTGTGAGAGAGGTTATTAGTCAACAGATCTGAACCTTTCTGATCCGTGTGTGTTTTGCAAATCTCTATGTCATCTCCTAGATGCAGCTACCACGCTCTATTTGGAACTATTCCAAATAACTGTTCTACTATACGAATCCGGTTTACTACTCAGAATAATCCGGATTAGTGTCAAAGTTTGCATCAGTGTAACCCTTTACGACGAACTCTTTTACCACCTCCATAATCGAGAAAATTCCTTAGTCCACTAGTTACTAAGGATAAGTTTCACCGCTGTCCTGTGATCCATTCCTGGATCACTCTTGTACCCCTTGACTGACTCATGGCAATGCACACTTCCGGTGCGGTACACAGCATAGCATACTATAGAGCCTACGTCTGAAGCATAGGGGACGACCTTCGTACTTTCTCTCTCTTCTGCCGTGGTCATGTCTTGAGTCTTACTCAATACTTACACCATATAACATAGCCAAGAACTCCTTCTTTGCTGATGTATTTTGAACTCCTTCAAAATCTTGTCATGGTATGTATTCATTTGAAAGTACTATTAAGCGTTTTGATCTGTACTTATAGATCTTGATGCTCAATGTTCAAGTAGCTTAATCCAGGTTTTCCATTGAAAAACACTTTTTGAATAACCCTATATGCTTTCCAGAAATTCTACATCATTTCCGATCAACAATATGTCAACATCATATACTCATTAGAAATGATATAGTGCTCCCACTCACTTCTTTGGAAATACAAGTTTCTCATAAACTTTGTATAAACCCAAAATCTTTGATCATCTCATCAAAGCGTATATTCCAACTCCAAGATGCTTACTCCAGTCCCTAGAAGGATTGCTGGAGCTTTGCACACTTGTTAGCATCTTTCAGGATTGACAAAACCTTCTGGTTGTATCACATACAACCTTTCCTCAAGAATGTCGTCGAGGAAACAATGTTTTGACATCCTATCTGCAATATTTCATAAATCATGCAGTAATTGCTAGTATAATTCCAACAGACTCTTAGCATCACTACGAATAAGAAAGTATCATCGCAGTCAACTCCTTGAACTTGTCAGAAAACATCTTAACGACAAGTCGAGCTTTCTTAATGGTGATACTTACCATCATTGTCCGTCTTTCTTTTAAAACCCATCTGTACCCAATAGCCTTACGACCATCAAGTAGTTCTTCCAAAGTCTACACTTTGTTTTCATACATGGATCCTCTCTCGGATTTTATGGCCTCGAGCCATTTGTCGAAATCCGGGCCCACCATCGCTTCTCCATAGCTCGTAGGTTCATTGTTGTCTAGCAACATGACCTCCAAGACAGGATTACCATCCCACTCTGAAGCAGTACCTGTCCTTGTCATCCTACGAGGTTTGGTAGTGACTTGATCCGAAGTTTCATGATCACTATCATCAACTTCCACTTCAATTGGTGTAGATGCCACAGGAACAACTTCCTGTGCCCTGCTCCACACTGGTTGAAGTGATGGTTCAATAACCTTATCAAGTCTCCACCATCCTCCCACTCAATTCTTTCAAGAGAAACTTTTCCTCGAGAAAGGACCCGTTTCTAGAAACAATTACTTTTGCTTCCGGATCTGAATTAGGAGGTATACCCAACTGTTTTGGGTGTCCTATGAAGATGTATTTATCCGCTTTGGGTTCGAGCTTATCAGGATGAAACTTTTCACATAAGCATCGCAGCCCCAAACATTCAAGAAACGACAACTTAGGTTTCTCTAAACCATAGTTCACACGGTGTCATCTCAACGGAATTACGTGGTGCCCTATTTAAAGTGAATGTGGTTGCCTCTAATGCCTAACCCATGAACGATAGTGGTAATTCTATAAGATACATCATGGTATGCCCCATATCCAATAGGGTGCATCTATGATGTTCGAACACACCATCACACTATGGTGTTCCAGGCGGTGTTAGTTGTGAAACAATTTCCACAATGTCTTAATTGTGTACCAAACTCGCAACTCAGATATTCATCTCTATGATCATATCATAGACATTTTTATCCTCTTGTCACAAAGATCTTCAACTTCACTCTAAAATTACTTGAACCTTTCAATAATTCAGACTTGTGTTTCTACTTAAATCATCTATGAAGTAAGAACATAACGATATCCACTGCGTGCCTCGACACTCATTGGACAGCACACATCAAAATGTATTACTTCCAACAAGTTGCTCTCTTGTTCCATCTTACTGAAAACGAGGCTTTTCAGTCATCTTGCCCATGTGGTATGATTTGCATGTCTAAGTGATTCAAAATCAAGTGAGTCCAAATGATCCATCTGCATGGAGTTTCTCCATGCGTACATACCAATAGACATGGTTTGCATGTCTCAAACTTTTCAAAAACGAGTGAGTCCAAAGATCCATCAACATGGAGCTTCTTCATGTGTTTTATACCAATATGACTTACATGGCAGTGCCACAAGCAGGTGGTACTATCATTACTATCTTATATCTTTTGGCATGAACATGTGTATCACTATGATCGAGATTCAATAAACCATTCATTTTAGGTGCAAGACCATTGAAGGTATTATTCAAATAAACAGAGTAACCATTCTTCTTCTTAAATGAATAACCGTATTGCGATAGACATAATCCAATCATGTCTATGCTCAACGCAAACACCAAATAACAATTATTTAGGTTTAACACCAATCTCGATGGTAGAGGGAGCATGCGATGCTTGATCACATCAACCTTTGGAAACACTTCCAACACACATCGTTATCTCACCTTTAGCTAGTCTCCGTTTATTCCATAGCTCTTTTATTTCGAGTTACTAACACTTAGCAACCGAACCGGTATCTTAATACCCTGGTGCTACTAGGAGTACTAGTAAAGTACACATTTAATACAATGTATATCCAATATACTTCTGTCAACCTTGCCAGCCTTCTCATCTACCAAGTATCTAGGGTAGTTCTGCTTCAGTGACTGTTCCCTCATTACAGAAACACTTAGTCTCGGGTTTGGGTTCAACCCTGGGTTTCTTCACTGGAGCAGCAACTGATTTGCCTTTTCATGAAGTATTCCTTCTTGCCCTTGCCCTTCTTGAAACTAGTGGTTTCACTAACCATCAACAATTGATGCTCCTTCTTGATTTCTACTTTCGCGGCGTCAAACATCACGAATATTTCAAGGATCATCATATCTATCCCTGATATGTTATAGTTCATCACGAAGCTCTAGCAGCTTGGTGGCAATGACTTTGGAGAAACATCACTATCTCATCCGGAAGATTAACTCCCACTCGATTCAAGTGATTGTTGTACTCAGACAATCTGAGCACAAGCTCAACGATTGAGCTTTTCTCCCTTAGTTTACAGGCTAAGAAACTCGTTGGAGGTCTTATACCTCTTGACGTGGGCACGAGCCTGAAATCCCAATTTCAGCCCTCGAAACATCTCATATGTTCCACGACATTTCGGAATCGTCTTCGGTGCCTCAATTCTAAACTGTTTAACATTACTGAACTATCACATAGTTATCAAAACGTGTATGTCAGATGTTCGCAACATCCACAGACGACGTTTGAGGTTCAGCACACTGAGCGGTGCATTAAGGACATAAGCCTTCTAAGCAGCAATGAGGACAATCCTCAGTTTACGGACCCAGTCCGCATAATTGCTACTATCAACTTTCAACTAATTTTCTCTAGGAACATATCTAAAGTAGTAGAACTAAAGCGCGAGCTACGACATAATTTGCAAAAACCTTTTGACTATGTTCAGGATAATTAAGTGTTGGAAATATGCCCTAGAGGCAATAATAAAAGGATTATTATTATATTTCCTTGTTCATGATAATTGTCTTTATTCATGCTATAACTGTATTATCCGGAAATCGTAATACACGTGTGAATACATAGACCATAATATGTCACTAGTAAGCCTCTAGTTGACTAGCTCGTTGATCAACAGATAGTCATGGTTTCCTGACTATGGACATTGGATGTCGTTGATAACGGGATCACATCATTAGGAGAATGATGTGATGGACAAGACCCAATCCTAAGCATAGCACAAGATCGTGTAGTTCGTTTGCTAGAGCTTTTCCAATGTCAAGTATCTTTTCCTTAGACCATGAGATCGTGTAACTCCTGGATACCTTAGGAGTGCTTTGGGTGTACCAAACGTCACAACGTAACTGGGTGACTATAAAGGTGCACTACAAGTATCTCCGAAAGTGTCTGTTGGGTTGACACGGATCAAGACTGGGATCTGTCACTCCGTATGACAGAGAGGTATCTCTGGGCCCACTCGGTAATGCATCATCATAATGAGCTCAAAGTGACCAAGTGTTTGGTCACGGGATCATGCATTACGGTACGAGTAAAGTGACTTGCCGGTAACGAGACTGAACGAGGTATTGGGATACCACGATCGAGTCTCGGGCAAGTAACGTACCGATTGACAAAGGGAATTGTATACGGGGTTGTTTGAATCCTCGACATCGTGGTTCATCCGATGAGATCATCGAGGAGCATGTGGGAGCCAACATGGGTATCCAGATCCCGCTGTTGGTTATTGCCCGAGAGCCGGCTCGGTCATGGCTACGTGTATCCCGAACCCGTAGGGTCTACACACTTAAGGTTCGGTGACGCTAGGGTTGTATGAATATGAGTATGCAGCATACCGAATGTTGTTCGGAGTCCCGGATGAGATACCGGACGTCACGAGGAGTTCTGGAATGGTCCGGAGGTGAAGAATTATATATAGGAAGTGATGTTTCGGCCATCGGGAAAGTTTTGGGGTCACCCGTGTAACGCCCCGGTTTCGTTGCGCCAGGTGTCTGCCAGTTATTCGCTGTCGTTGCCATGTCATTTGCTTGCGTGTTGCATTTTATCATGTCATCATGTGCATCTCATTTTGCATATGTGTTCGTCTCATGCATCCGAGCATTTTCCCCGTTGTCCATTTTGCAATCCGGCGCTCCTATGCCCTCCGGCGTTCCCCTTTCGTCTCTCATTGTGAGCGGGTGTTAAACGTTCTCGGAATGGACCGAGTCTTGCCAAGCGGCCTTGGTATAGCACCGGTAGACCGCCTGTCAAGTTTCATGCCATTTGGAGGTCGTTTGGTACTCCAACGGTTAACCGGGTAACCGTAAAGCCTCCTTCTCTTTGCAGCCCAACCCCCTTCCAAACTGGCCCAAAACCCATCTAACTCCCCTCCATGCTCTCGGTCGTTCGATCATGATCGTGTGGGCGAAAACCGCTCCTCATTTGGACTCTACTAGCTCCCAGAAATCTATTTATAGCCCCCTCCCCCGAAATTCGCGGTCTATTCCCCCCCGAAACCCTAGCTTCGTCCTCATCCCGCAGCCGGACACGTCCGGATCCCGCCGGACATGTCCAGCCGCCGCCCCCTCCGCGAATCGCGTAGTGCCACGTGTCCTTCGCCGCCGTCCCCACGCTGCCGGCCCGCGGAGCCCATCCGGGGCCCGCGCGGGCCCAGATCCGCCGTCGCCCGGCCCGTCCGACCCCGCCGCCTCGCGCCTCGCCGCCGGCCGCCGCCGCGGGCGCCGC
>NC_041383.1:509070299-509074918 GCF_002162155.2 Triticum dicoccoides
GGAGCTCGCCGCGCCTCCGCCCGCGCCCGGCCCCGCCGCCGACAGCGCCCGCGCCCCCGTGTCGCGCCCGGCTCCCTTCGCCCCGCCGCAGGTGGCCCCGCGCCTCCCGTCGCCGGTGTCCCGCCGCCTCCGCCGCGCCCCAGCTCGCCGGAGTCGCCCCACCCTCGCCGGAGTTCGGATCCGGCCCGGATCCGCCCAGGTGGATGAGATCCACCAGTTCGTCGATCCAAACGCCTCCGCCCGTCCCGGATCTCTCCGTCCCGGAACATCCCCGTCCACTTTTCGCGGAGGTGAAATTCACCTAAGTCCCAGATTTTGTCATTTTCATGCCATGTTTGACTTGTTGTATCTCCGCATCCGTAGCTCCGTTTTGTGCGTGTAATATGTCAAATTGTTTTCCTCAACGAGTAGATCATTTCATTCCATTGCATCATATTCATTTGAGGTCGTCTTGATGCTTGAATCATCGTTGTAAGAGTGCTTCATGATGTTTTCTGCTGTCTGTTATCAGAACGAGCTCATTTGTCATTTTTGCAATGATTGATGTGTGCATCCTATGAGGTTGATGTCTACATGTGTTTTGAAGTATGTTATGTCTTCTTTACAGAGGTTCTTACCATGTATTTTTGTGATCAATGTGGTGACTAGCACAAGAATGCAAACTAGGCATCGTGATGTTGCTGATTTTAGTCCCTGTTCTGCTGTTATTTTCATGCCATGTAAACATGATGCTACAGAGAGATCCATGCATATTTTGAGATACTTCAGTAAGGGCGTTTTGAACTTGTGGTTATTGTCTATCCATTCATGCCCTTGGTTGCAATTATGGAGTAGTCTAGCATGTCATTCAAGTGCTCTACTTTTGCTTCAAAATGTTTCCGTGCAGATTGTTTACTTGTTATTCAATTTTGCCAAGGATGCTATAGTTGATCCTTGTATGCTATAGACTTGTTCTTGACTTGGTTTGTTTCACAAACATGTCTTCTTGATGATGCTATGCTTATCTTGTCATGCAATGACTTGTGGTGAGTGAATCGAGCTTGTTAAGTAGTGTACATGATGTTACTGTTTTGCTAGGCTGAATCTGTTATTTCGTGATGCGATGTAAACCTGCTCCTACAAATCATTCTATGCATAATCTGGAGATGATCTATAAACATGTTTTGATCTACATGTCATCCTCTATCCATCCATGCCCCTGGTTGCAACTATAGATTGATGTAGCTTGTCCATATCTTGCTCCAAAGTTGCTTCATAATGTTGTTGTCAGCCTGTTAACATTAAGTTCAGTTGAAGCCATGTGTTTTCCTAGTGTTCCATGCACCCTATGAACTTGCTATTGCCATTCTTAGCTTCACAAACATGTCTTCTTACTGTTGGTTGCCTTGCCATGCCATGTTTTGCTCTGTGGTGAGTGGTACAAGCTTATCTACATGCCTTCATAATTCTGTTCCTGCCATGTTCGAATCTGTAATATAACTTGCTATGTTTACGTGGGTGCCATCATATTTTCTGATCCTTTTTGGCTTATGGTCAGTAAAGGACTTTTGATCTATGCAATTATTAGATTCATGCCATGCCTTTGTTTGACATGATAAGTTCCTGTAACATGTTGTTTGATAGCTCTAAACATTACATCGTGATGTTATTTTCTGCAAAGTCTGAAATTGTTATTGTTTGCAATCTTACCATGTGTGTTTGAGCATGTTCTAGTGATTTATGAAGATAGCTCAGTGTTCATGTTTTGTTATGCTTTACCTGTACATCATGCCCATGCCTTTTGTTCTCATGTTGTGGTGTTGTAGCCTATTGTTTTGATGCTTGCAATATGCCTAGTCGCTATTTTGGACAGCTTGTCCTTTATACTTGTATAGTGTGTGTGTGTTGAACCGTTGCTCCGTTTTGAGTGTGCTCTATATGAAACTTGCTTGATTTTGCATGTAGTTTCATATTATCATGTTTGCATCCTTGTTTTGAGGTGTTTACTTGATGTTCGGGTGCATTTTGCGTCAATGCCATGTTTAACTTGTCTTGCTCATATCTTCTAGGCCGTAGCTCCGAATTAAATGAGCTTTATATGTAACTTGACTAGAATCTCGTGTAGATCATCCTTGTGCATCTTAACTTGATGTTTAACTACTTGAACATAAGGTTTATTCATATATGGACCAATTTCGAAATATGCATATGAGGACTTACCGGAATTGTTATATGTTGTTCCTTGCCTCATTTAAACTTGCCTTGATGTGTTGCTCTTGTTTGCATCATCTCTTGCAATGAGTAGCCTCATCTAGTTTTGTCATGCATCATGCTTGTTGTGCATCATGCCTTGTTCATCTGTGGTGTGTTTACTATGTTGTGTGCTTCTTTTCGATAGTTCCTGTTTTCGTTGCGATCGTGAGGATTCGTTCGTCTACGCTTGGTTCGTCTTCGTGGCTTCATCAGTTCGTCTTCTTCATGGACTCGTTCTTCTTCCTTGCGGGATTTCAGGCAAGATGACCGCTACCCTGGATCTCACTACTATCATTGCTATGCTAGTTGCTTCGGTCTATCACTTTGCTGCGCTACCTATTACCTGTTTATCAAGCCATCCCAAATTGCCATGTCAGCCTCTAACCTTTGACACCTTCCCTATGCAAACCATTGTTTGGCTATGTTACCGCTTTTGCTCAGCCCCTCTTATAGCGTTGCTAGTTGCAGGTGAAGTTGAAGATTTCTCCATGGTGGACAGGATTTATGTTGGGATATCACAATATCTCTTATATTATTATTGCATCTATATATTTGGTAAAGGGTGGAAGACTCGGCCTTTTGCCTAGTGTTTTGTTCAACTCTTGCCGCCCTAGTTTCTGTCATACTGGTGTTATGTTCCTAGATTTTGCATTCCTTACGCGGTCGGGTGATTTATGGGACCCCCTTGACAGTTCGCTTTGAATAAAACTCCTCCAGCAAGGCCCAACCTTGGTTTTACCATTTGCCTCACCTAGCCCTTTTTTCCCTTGGGAGTCGCGCTCTCGAGGGTCATCTTTATTTTATCCCCCCCCGGGCCAGTGCTCGTCGTGAGTGTTGGTCCAACCTGTCAACCGCCGGTGACCACCAGGGGCAACTCTGGGCTGGCCTACCGGAAGTTTGGACAATCCGGTGTGCCCTGAGAACGAGATATGTGTAGCTCCTATCGGGATTTGTTGGCACATCCGGGCGGGTTTGCTGGTCTTGTTTTACCATTGTCGAAATGTCTTGTAAACCGGGATTCCAAGTCTGATCGGGTCTTCCTGGGAGAAGGTCTATTCCTTCGTTGATCGCGAGAGCTTGTCATGGGCTAAGTTGGGACACCCCTGCAGGGTATAATCTTTCGAAAGCCGTGCCTGTGGTTATAAGCAGATGAGAATTTGTTAATGTCCGGTTGTAGATAACTTGACCCCAGATCCGAATTAAAACGCATCAACCGCGTGTGTAGCCGTGATGGTCTCTTTTTGGCGGAGTCCGAGAAGTGAACACGGTTTCTGGGTTATGTTTGACGTAAGTAGGAGTTCAGGATCACTTCTTGATCATTGCTAGCTTCACGTCCGTTCTGCTTGCTCTCTTCTCGCTCTTAATTGCGTATGTTAGCCACCATATATGCTTAGTCGCTGCTGCAGCCTCACCACTTTACCCCTTCCTTTCCATTAAGCTTTGCTAGTCTTGGTACCCATGGTAATGGGATTGCTGAGTCCTCGTGGCTCACAGATTACTACAACAACAGTTGCAGGTACAGGTTATTCGATGATCATGACGCGAGAGCGATGTTTGCTTGCGTTGAGTTCTTCTTCTGCTTCTTCTTCGATCAGGGGATAGGTTCCAGGTCGGCAGCCTGGGCTAGCAGGGTGGATGTCGTGTGAGTTTCTATTTGTGATTCATCCGTAGTCGGATGATGCTCTGATGTATTGTGATGTTGTATTCATGTGGCATTGTATGCCTTATGTATGTATCCCCATCTATTATGTAATGTTGATGTAATGATATCCACCTTGCAAAAGCGTTTCAATATGCGGGTCTATCCTTGGTGGGACCTTCGAGTTCCTTTTGGATAGGGTCGCATATTGGGCGTGATAAGTTGGTAATCAGAGCCTCGACCGACCCTAGGAGCCCCCTTGATTGATCGTGTACTTTGGCCGTTGTTGAGTCTAGAAGAAAACTGTTTTCGGAGTCTAGTTACATCGGAGAGTAGGAATTCTTTTTACTCCTCAGTCCCTTCGTCGCTCTAGTAAGGAATCTTGACGTAGGTGTTTTGAATTACTCCTCTTCCCCTTCAAATTTTTCTTTAGGTTCACGCAGTTGGTTTTCCGATCGTTGGTTCTCAGCTCTTTTGATCCGGTGCATTTCTCGTCAAGTTGACTTGAGCCTCTTCATCTTTGAGTTCAATCCTCAGTTGTTTTCTTTCCCACCCGCCCACCCCTTTTCATATCGGAATCGGAGTCCGTAATCGAGTATCCATCCTACTCGTGCGAAGTCTTTGCTTTCTTTCTTCAATGATTTCAACCGGTGTTGTCTCTTCAAGATATTCGTCGTTTCCCCTCCCGAGTTGCCTTTGTTTTTCCCGCCCTCCCACCCTCTTCTTTCCGAAGCCTGAGTCTATTTCG
>NC_041383.1:509075127-509077670 GCF_002162155.2 Triticum dicoccoides
TTTCGAGCATCGATTTCATTCGTGTGGAACCTCTTCAGTTTTTCGTTAATTATCTCAATCGGCGAATTCTCGTCTCGTTCGTCTTTCTTCATCCCTTTCTTTTTCCGGTGGTTTCAATTCTAATTTTGGTAGTGATTATATTCTTTTCCTCGGCTCAAGTGTTTTCCCTGCTCGTTCGCCTCTCGCCAGTTTATCCTTCCGGAGTGTTCAAGACATCTCAGGAGATTCGTCTGTGTTCCAATTAATTTGAGGTTGTCATCTCATTCAAATATTTCAATTGTTCCGGTGCTTCACCTATCTGTTCAATATCCTTTCCAACGGTGTTTTCTTTCAGTGGGCCCTAACCCACAGGTCTTTTCCCAGGATCTTACCTGACTCTTCTAATTTTCCCGGAGTTATTCCAAATTCTTTTCAAAGTGTGACGTAAGTATGAATTTCATCAGTCAGATGCCTTTCAAGATCGATTCCAAATCATTTCATTGTTGGCTCAACCTCTCGCTTTTCATTCTCCCGGAGTATCTCAGCAATTTTGGCGGTGTTTCTCGTCGTCGGTTCAAGATTGAAGAAGAGTTTTTCATATCATCCTCTCGAATTATTCCATTTGTCAGATATTCTTTTCTTACCCATCCGGGGTATGTCAGGAGTTGTTTCGCCATTTCGTTTCACCGGAGGCCGTCGTTCCAGAAGAATTCTTCGCCCTCATCATTCCAGCTATCGTCCTCTAATTATCCTGGTGCTTCGTTCAAGTGTTCTTTAATCAGCTCATGATCTCTTTGTTCTTCTGCATATAAATCCCCTCAAGCATATTTGCCTTCTAATTCTTCCGGTGATTCATTCTTTTTCGTCAATCATTTTCGAATTCTACCGGTGGTTCGTTCAAGATTCTTTTTCTTCGATTATCATTTTTATCCATTCGTTCCTTCAATTCTACCGGTGGTTCATGAAGACTTTCTCAAGTTCGCGCTATATCTCTTCTCAATCTTTTTCAAGAAGAATAAGTAGTATGTGAAATCCATTGTTTGTCATCAATTTATTTTGATGAAGGATAAGCATACAATAAATCTTATTCTTATTTCATCAGAGTGATTAATCCCTTCCTACGGAGTTTGTTCTTAATGAATAAATTCTAGTTCCAAGTGTTTTCATCTTTTATTTCCAGAGTTCAATTTCCTCGATCATTTCGTCGGAACCTCAATCTAAATCATCGCAAGGCTTAATCTTATTCTTTCATCCTTCATTTTATCTCGTCATCCTTTTGTTACCGGAGTTCTTCATGGTGGTTCGTCATGATTTAATTCATTCTTCAGGAGTTCATCAAGATTTTGTTGGTGGAGTTCAAGTTTCTGTCTTCTCGCGTCTCGAAGTGCAATTAATTCTCCGTTTTCTTTTCAAGTGGAGTGTTGAATTTCTTTGTTCTTCTCAGTTTTTCAAGCATTTGGTTGTGGCATAATTTCACCTCAAGTTTTGAGATGTTACCCATAAGTCCACAACAAGCTTACCCTTTCATTGTTGATTTTCTCAACAACTACGTTCAACCCTTCCTTCTAAATTCTTTTCATTGAATTCCCTTTCAATTTTTTCCGGAGGTTTTGTGTCATGTCTTCATCAAGTATCTTTCCATCCTATCAAGCTTGTGTTCTATTCCTTCCATTTTCAACCGGAGTGCTGCCTAAATCCTTTCAGTCTTATTCGTTTCTTATCTTGTTCTATCCGGAGTGGTTTCATAGTCTATCTGAGTCCGTGAGCTTTTGATTCTCGTCATTCTCGTTGTCCCTCTCTTTTTCTCGAGTGCTCTCGATTCTTTGCATCTTCTCTTGAGTTCTTGTTTCACCTCATCCATTTTCCCTTCCGTCTCGGTCCTAAGATCTCAGGACGAGATCTCTTGTTAGTGGAGGAGTGTTGTAACGCCCCGGTTTCGTTGCGCCAGGTGTCTGCCAGTTATTCGCCGTTGTTGCCATGTCATTTGCTTGCGTGTTGCATTTTATCATGTCATCATGTGCATCTCATTTTGCATACGTGTTCGTCTCATGCATCCGAGCATTTTCCCCATTGTCCGTTTTGCAATCCGGCGCTCCTATGCCCTCCGGCGTTCCCCTTTCGTCTCTCGTTGTGAGCGGGTGTTAAATGTTCTCGGAATGGACCGAGTCTTGCCAAGCGGCCTTGGTATAGCACCGGTAGACCGCCTGTCAAGTTTCATGCCATTTGGAGGTCGTTTGGTACTCCAACGATTAACCGGGTAACCGTGAAGTCTCCTTCTCTTTGCAGCCCAACCCCCTTCCAAACTGGCCCAAAACCCATCTAACTCCCCTCCATGCTCTCTGTCGTTCGATCACGATCGTGTGGGCAAAAACCGCTCCTCATTTGGACTCTCCTAGCTCCCAGAAATCTATTTATAGCCCCCTCCCCCGAAATTCGCGGTCTATTCCCCCCAAAACCCTAGCTTCGTCCTCATCCCGCAGCCGGACACGTCCGGATCCCGCCGGACATGTCCAGCCCCCGCCCCCTACGCGAATCATGCAGTGCCACGTGTCCTCCGCCGCCGT
>NC_041383.1:509078284-509103394 GCF_002162155.2 Triticum dicoccoides
CGCGCCCCCGTGTCGTGCCCGGCTCCCTCCGCCCCGCCGCAGGTGGCCCCGCGCCTCCCGTCGCCGGTGTCCCGCCGCCTCTGCCGCGCCCCAGCTCGCCGGAGTCGCCCCACCCTCGCCGGAGTTCGGATCCGGCCCGGATCCGCCCAGGTGGATGAGATCCACCAGTTCGTCGATCCAAACGCCTCCGCCCGTCCCGGATCTCTCCGTCCCGGAACGTCCCTGTCCACTTTTCGCGGAGGTGAAATTCGCCTAAGTCCCAGATTTTGTCATTTTCATGCCATGTTTGACTTGTTGTATCTCCGCATCCGTAGATCTGTTTCGTGCATGTAATATGTCAAATTGTTCGTCTCAACGAGTACATCATTTCATTCCATTGCATCATATTCATTTGAGGTCATCTTGATGCCTGAATCATCGTTGTAAGAGTGCTTCATGATGTTTTCTGTTGTCTGTTATCAGAACGAGCTCATTTGTCATTTTTGCCATGATTGATGTGTGCATCCTATGAGGTTGATGTCTACATGTGTTTTGAACTATGCTATGTCTTCTTTACAGAGGTGCTTACCATGTATTTTTATGATCAATGTGGTGACTAGCACAAGCATGCAAACTAGGCATCGTGATTTTGCTGATTTTAGTCCCTGTTCTGCTGTTATTTTCATGCCATGTAAACATGATGCTACAGAGAGATCCATGCATATTTTGATTCAGTAAGGGTGTTTTGAACATGTGGTTATTGTGTATCCATTCATGTCCTTGGTTGCAATTATGGAGTAGTCTAGCATGTCATTTGAGTGCTCTACTTTTGCTTCAAAATGTTTCCTGGCAGATTGTTTACTTGTTATTCAATTTTGCCAAGGATGCTATAGTTGATCCTTGCATGCTATAGACTTGTTCTTGACTTGGTTTGTTTCACAAACATGTCTTCTTGATGATGCTATGCTTATCTTGTCATGCAATGACTTGTGGTGAGTGAATCGAGCTTGTTAAGTAGTGTACATGATGTTACTGTTTTGCTAGGCTGAATCTGTTATTTCGTGATGCGATGTAAACCTGCTCCTACAACTCATTATATGCATAATCTGGAGATGTTCTATAAACATGTTTTGATCTACATGTCATCCTCTATCCATCCATGCCCCTGGTTGCAATTATAGCTTGCTGTAGCTTGTCCATATCTTGCTCCAAAGTTGCTTCATAATGTTGTTGTCAGCCTGTTAACATTAAGTTCAGTTGAAGCCATGTGTTTTCCTAGTGTTCCATGCACCCTATGAACTTGCTATTGCCATTCTTAGCTTCACAAACATGTCTTCTTACTGTTGGTTGCCTTGACATGCCATGTTTTGCTCTATGGTGAGTGGTACAAGCTCATTTACATGCCTTCATAATTCTGTTCCTGCCATGTTCGAATCTGTAATATAACTTGCTATGTTTACGTGGGTGCCATCATATTTTCTGATCCTTTTTGGCTTATGGTCAGTAAAGGACTTTTGATCTATGCAATTAGTATATTCATGCCATGCCTTTGTTTGCCATGATAAGTTGCTGTAACATGTTGTTTGATAGCTCTAAACATTGCATCGTGATGTTATTTTCTGCAAAGTCTGAAATTGTTATTGTTTGCAATCTTACCATGTGTGTTTGAGCATGTTCTAGTGATTTATGGAGATAGCTCAGTGTTCATGTTTTGTTATGCTTTACCTATACATCATGCCCATACCTTTTGTTCTCATGTTGTGGTGCTGTAGCCTATTGTTTTGATGCTTGCAATATGCCTAGTCGCTGTTTTGGACAGCTTGTCCTTTATACTTGTATAGTGTGTGTGTGTGTTGAACCGTTGCTCCGTTTTGAGTGTGCTCTATATTGAACTTGCTTGATTTTGCATGTAGTTTCATATTATCATGTTGCATCCTTGTTTTGAGGTGTTTGCTTGATGTTTGGGTGCATTTTGCGTCAATGCCATGTTTAACTTGTCTTGCTCATATCTTCTAGGCCGTAGCTCCGAATTAAATGAGCTTTATATGTAACTTGATTAGAATCTCATGTAGATCATCCTTGTGCATCTTAACTTGATGTTTAACTACTTGAACATAAGGTTTATTCAGATATGGACCAATTTCGAAATATGCATATGAGGACTTACCGGAATTGTTATATGTTGTTCCCGGCCTCATTTAAACTTGCCTTGATGTGTTGCTCTTGTTTGCATCATCTCTTGCAATGAGTAGCCTCATCTAGTTTTGTCATGCATCATGCTTGTTGTGCATCATGCCTTGTTCATGTGTGGTGTGTTTACTATGTTGTGTGCTTCTTTTCGATAGTTCCTGTTTCCGTTGCGATCGTGAGGATTCGTTCGTCTACGCTTGGTTCGTCTTAGTGGCTTCATCAGTTCGTCTTCTTCATGTACTCATTCTTCTTCCTTGCGGGATTTCAGGCAAGATGACCGCTACCCTGGATCTCACTACTATCATTGCTATGCTAGTTGCTTCGGTCTATCACTTTGCTGCGCTACCTATTACCTGTTTATCAAGCCATCCCAAATTGCCATGTCAGCCTCTAACCTTTGACACCTTCCCTATGCAAACCGTTGTTTGGCTATGTTACCGCTTTTGCTCAGCCCCTCTTATAGCGTTGCTAGTTGCAGGTGAAGTTGAAGATTTCTCCATGGTGGACAGGATTTATGTTGGGATATCACAATATCTCTTATATTATTATTGCATCTATATATTTGGTAAAGGGTGGAAGACTCGGCCTTTTGCCTGGTGTTTTGTTCCACTCTTGCCGCCCTAGTTTCCATCATACCGGTGTTATGTTCCCGGATTTTGCGTTCCTTACGCGGTCGGGTGATTTATGGGACCCCCTTGACAGTTCGCTTTGAATAAAACTCCTCCAGCAAGGCCCAACCTTGGTTTTACCATTTGCCTCACCTAGCCCTTTTTCCCTTGGGAGTCACACTCTCGAGGGTCATCTTTATTTTATCCCCCCCGGGCCAGTGCTCGTCGTGAGTGTTGGTCCAACCTGTCAACCGCCGGTGGCCACCAGGGGCAACTTTGGGCTGGCCTACCGGAAGTTTGGACAATTCGGTGTGCCCTGAGAACGAGATATGTGCAGCTCCTATCGGGATTTGTCGGCACATCCGGGCGGCTTTGCTAGTCTTGTTTTACCATTGTCGAAATGTCTTGTAAACCGGGATTCCGAGTCTGATCGGGTCTTCCTGGGAGAAGGTCTATCCCTTCGTTGATCGCGAGAGCTTGTCATGGGCTAAGTTGGGACACCCCTGTAGGGTATAATCTTTCGAAAGCCGTGCATGTGGTTATAGGCAGATGGGAATTTGTTAATGTCTGGTTGTAGATAACTTAACCCCAGATCCGAATTAAAACGCATCAACCGCGTGTGTAGCCGTGATGGTCTCTTTTCGGCGGAGTCCGGGAAGTGAACACGGTTTCTGGGTTATGTTTGACGTAAGTAGGAGTTCAGGATCACTTCTTGATCATTGCTAGCTTCACGTCCGTTCTGCTTGCTCTCTTCTCGCTCTTAATTGCGTATGTTAGCCACCATATATGCTTAGTCGCTGCTGCAGCCTCACCACTTTACCCCTTCCTTTCCATTAAGCTTTGCTAGTCTTGATACCCATTGTAATGGGATTGCTGAGTCCTCGTGGCTCATGGATTACTACAACAACAGTTGCAGGTACAGGTTATGCGATGATCATGACGCGAGAGCGATGTTTGCTTGCGTTGAGTTCTTCTTCTGCTTCTTCTTCGATCAGGGGATAGGTTCCAGGTCGGCAGCCTGGGCTAGCAGGGTGGATGTCGTTTGAGTTTCTGTTTGTGATTCATCCGTAGTCGGATGATGCTCTGATGTATTGTGATGTTGTATTCATGTGGCATTGTATGCCTTATGTATGTATCCCCATCTATTATGTAATGTTGATGTAATGATATCCACCTTGCAAAAGCGTTTCAATATGCGGGTCTATCCTTGGTGGGACCTTCGAGTTCCTTTTGGATAGGGTCGCATATTGGGCGTGATAACCCGGTATTGTACCGGGACCACCGGAAGGGTCCCGGGGGTCCACCAGGTGGGGCCACCCATCTCGGAGGGCCCCAAGGGCCAAAGTGGGGAGGGGAACCAGCCCATAGTGGGCTGGTGCGCCCCCCTTGGCCCACCCCCTGCGCCTAAGGTTGAAACCCTAGGGTGGGGGAGGCGCCCCACTTGCCTTGGGGGGTACTCCACCCCCCTTGGCCGCCACCCCCTTGGGAGATTGGATCTCCCAGGGCCGGCCCCCCCTGGGGGCCTATATAAAGGGAGGGGGGAGGGGGCGGCCGCACCCTGAAGTTCTGGCGCCTCCCTCCCCCTGCTACACCTCTTCCTCCTCCGTCACGTGCTTGGCGAAGCCATGCCGGGGTGCTGCTATTCCACCACCACCACACCGTTGTGCTGTTGCTGGAGCCATCATCATCAACCTCTCCTTCCCCCTTGCTGGATCAAGAAGGAGGAGACGTCATCCGCTCCGTACGTGTGTTGAACGCGGAGGTATCGCCCGTTCAGCGCTAGGATCTTCGGTGATAGGATCACGACGAGAACGACTACTTCAACCCCGTTCTTTTGAACGCTTCTGCTGGCGATCTACAAAGTGGTATGTAGATGCATCTCCCATGACTCGTTGCTTAGATGAACTCATAGATGGATCTTGGTGAAACCGTAGGAAAAATTTTAATTTTCTGCAATGTTCCCCAACAGTGGCATCATGAGCTAGGTCTATGCGTAGTTCTCTATTGCACGAGTAGAACACAATTTTGTTGTGGGCGTAGATCTTGTCAACTTGCTTGCCGCTACTAGTCTTATCTTGCTTCAGCGGTATTGTGGGATGAAGCGGCCCGGACCAACCTTACACGTACGCTTACGTGAGACCGGTTCCACCGACTGACATGCACGAGTTGCATAAGGTGGCTGGCGGGTGTCTGTCTCTCCCACTTTAGTTGGAGCGGATTCGATGAAAAGGGTCCTTATGAAGGGTAAATAGAAGTTGACAAAATCACGTTGTGGTTATTCGTAGGTAAGAAAACGTTCTTGCTAGAACCCAATTGCAGCCACGTAAAAGATGCAACAACAATTAGAGGACGTCTAACTTGTTTTTGCAGCAATTGTCATGTGATGTGATATGGCCAGAAGTTGTGATGAATGATGAATGATATATTGTGATGTATGAGATCATGTTCTTGTAATAGGAATCACGACTTGCATGTCGATGAGTATGACAACCGGCAGGAGCCATAGGAGTTGTCTTTATTTTTTGTATGACCTGCGTGTCATTGAAGAATGCCATGTAAATTACTTTACTTTATTGCTAAACGCGTTAGCCATAGAAGTAGAAGTAGTCGTTGGCGTGACAACTTCATGAAGACACAATTATGGAGATCATGATGATGGAGATCATGGTGTCATGCCGGTGACGAAGATGATCATGGAGCCCCGTAGATGGAGATCGAAGGAGCTATATGATATTGGCCATATCATGTCACTACTATATAATTGCATGTGATGTTTATTATGTTTATGCATCTTGTTTACTTAGAACGACGGTAGTAAATAAGATGATCCCTTACAACAATTTCAAGAAGTGTTCTCCCTAACTGTGCACCGTTGCTAAAGTTCGTCGTTTCGAAGCACCACGTGATGATCGGGTGTGATAGATCCTTACGTTCACATACAATGGGTGTAAGATAGTTTTACACATGCAAAACACTTAGGGTTAACTTGACGAGCCTAGCATGTACAGACATGGCCTCAGAACACAGAGACCGAAAGGTCGAACATGAGTCGTATAGAAGATACAATCAACATGGAGATGTTCACCGATGATGACTAGTCCGTCTCACGTGATGATCGGACACGGCCTAGTCGACTCGGATCATGTAACACTTAGATGACTAGAGGGATGTCTAATCTGAGTGGGAGTTCATCACAATAATTTGATTAGATGAACTTAATTATCATGAACTTAGTCTAAAACCTTTGCAAATATGTCTTGTAGATCAAATGGCCGCCGCTCATGTCAACATGAACTTCAACGCGTTCCTAGAGAAAACCAAGCTGAAAGATGATGGCAGAAACTATACGGACTGGGTCCGGAACCTGAGGATCATCCTCATAGCTGCCAGGAAACAATATGTCCTAGAAGGACCGCTAGGTGACGCTCCCGTCCTAGAGAACCAAGACGTTATGAACGCTTGGCAGTCTCGCGCTGATGATTACTCCCTCATTCAGTGCGGCATGCTTTACAGCTTAGAACCGGGGCTCCAAAAGCGTTTTGAGCAACACGGAGCATATGAGATGTTCGAGGAGCTGAAACTAGTTTTCCAAGCTCATGCCCAGGTCGAGAGATATGAAGTCTCCGACAAGTTCTATAGTTGTAAGATGGAGGAAAATAGTTCTGTCAGTGAGCACATACTCAAAATTTCTGGGTTGCACAACCGCCTGTCCCAGCTGGACATTAACCTCCCGGACGAGGCGGTCATTGACAGAATCCTTCAGTCGCTCCCACCAGGCTACAAGAGCTTTGTGATGAACTACAATATGCAGGGGATGGTGAAGACCATTCCTGAAGTATTTTCAATGCTGAAGTCAGCAGAGGTTGAAATCAAGAAATAACATCAAGTGTTGATGGTCAATAAGACCACTAAGTTCAAGAAGGGCAAGGGCAAGAAGAACTTCAAGAAGGACGGCAAGGATGTTGCCGCGCCCGGTAAGCCAGTTACCGGGAAGAAGTCAAAGAATGGACCCAAGCCTGAGACTGAGTGCTTTTATTGCAAGGGGAAGGGTCACTGGAAGCGGAACTGCCCCAAATACTTAGCGGATAAGAAGGCCGGCAACACTAAAGGTATATTTGATATACATGTAATTGATGTGTACCTTACCAGTACTCGTAGTAACTCCTGGGTATTTGATACCGGTGCCGTTGCTCACATTTGTAACTCACAGCAGGAGCTGCGGAATAAGCGAAGACTGGCGAAGGACGAGGTGACGATGCGCGTCGGGAATGGTTCCAAGGTCGATGTGATCACCGTCGGCACGCTACCTCTACATTTACCTACAGGATTAGTTATAAACCTTAATAATTGTTATTTGGTGCCAAGTTTGAGCATGAACATTGTATCTGGATCTCGTTTGATAGGAGATGGCTACTCATTTAAATCCGAGAATAATGGTTGTTCTATTTATATGAGAGATATGTTTTATGGTCATGCCCCGATGGTCAATGGTTTATTCTTAATGAATCTCGAGCGTAATATTACACATATTCATAGCGTGAATACCAAAAGATGTAAAGTTGATAACGATAGTCCCACATACTTGTGGCACTGCCGCCTTGGTCACATTGGTGTCAAGCGCATGAAGAAGCTCCATGCTGATGGGCTTTTAGAGTCTTTAGATTATGAATCATTTGACACATGCGAACCATGCCTCATGGGCAAGATGACCAAGACTCCGTTCTCCGGAACAATGGAGCGAGCAACCAACTTGTTGGAAATCATACATACCGATGTGTGCGGTCCAATGAGCGTTGAGGCTCGCGGAGGATATCGTTATGTTCTCACCCTCACTGATGACTTGAGTAGATATGGGTATGTCTACTTAATGAAACACAAGTCTGAGACCTTTGAAAAGTTCAAGGAATTTCAGAATGAGGTAGAGAATCAACGTGACCAAAAGATAAAATTCCTACGATCAGATCGTGGAGGAGAATACTTAAGTCACGAATTTGGTACACACTTAAGGAAATGTGGAATCGTTTCACAACTCACGCCGCCTGGAACACCTCAGCGTAACGGTGTGTCTGAACATCGTAATCGCACTCTATTGGATATGGTGCGATCTATGATGTCTCTTACCGATTTACCGCTATCATTTTGGGGATACGCTCTAGAGACAGCTACATTCACTTTAAATAGGGCACCGTCAAATCCGTTGAGACGACACTGTATGAATTATGGTTTGGGAAGAAACCTAAGCTGCCGTTTCTAAAAGTTTGGGGATGCGATGCTTATGTCAAGAAACTTCAACCTGAAAAGCTCGAACCCAAGTCAGAAAAATGCGTCTTCATAGGATACCCTAAGGAAACCATTGGGTATACCTTCTACTTAAGATCTGAGGGCAAGATCTTTGTTGCCAAGAACGGATCCTTTCTGGAAAAAGAGTTTCTATCGAAAGGAGTAAGTGGGAGGAAAGTAGAACTCGATGAAGTACTACCTCTTGAACCAGAAAGTAGTGCAGCTCAGGAAAACGTTCTTGTGGTGCCTACACCGACTGGAGAGGAAATTAATGATGATGATCAAGGTACTTCTGATCAAGTTGCTACTGAACTTCGTAGGTCCACAAGGACACGTTCCACACCAGAGTGGTATGGCAACCCTGTCCTGGAAATCATGTTGTTAGACAACGGTGAACCTTCGAACTATGAAGAAGCGATGGCGGGCCCAGATTCCAACAAATGGCTAGAAGCCATGAAATCCGAGATAGAATCCATGTATGAAAACAAAGTATGGACTTTGACTGACTTGCCCGATGATCGGGGAGCGATAGAAAACAAATGGATCTTTAAGAAGAAGACGGACGCGGATGGAAATGTCACCATCTATAAAGCTCGACTTGTCACTAAGGGTTATCGGCAAGTTCAAGGGATTGACTACGATGAGACTTTCTCTCCCGTAGCGAAGCTTAAGTCCGTCCGAATCATGTTAGCAGTTGTCGCATACTATGATTATGAGATACGACAGATGGACGTCAAAACGGCATTCCTTAACGGGCATCTTAAGGAAGAACTGTATATGATGCAGCCGGAGGGTTTTGTCGATCCTAAGAATGCTAACAAAGTATGCAAGCTCCAGCGATCCATTTATGGGCTGGTGCAAGCATCTCGGAGTTGGAACATTCGCTTTGATGAGATGATCAAAGCGTTTGGGTTTATGCAGACTTATGGAGAAGCCTGCGTTTACAAGAAAGTGAGTGGGAGCTTTGTAGCATTTCTCATATTATATGTAGATGACATACTTTTGATGGGAAATGATATAGAATTCTTGGACAGCATTAAGGCCTACTTGAATAAGTGTTTTTCAATGAAGGACCTTGGAGAAGCTGCTTACATATTAGGCATCAAGATCTATAGGGATAGATCGAGACGCCTCATAGGTCTTCCACAAAGCACATACCTTGATAAGATTTTGAAGAAGTTCAAAATGGATCAGTCCAAGAAAGGGTTCTTGCCTGTACTGCAAGGTGTGAGATTGAGCTCGGCTCAATGCCCGACCACGGCAAAAGATAAAGAAGAGATGAGCGCCATCCCCTATGCCTCAGCCATAGGATCTATTATGTATGCCATGCTGTGTACCAGACCTGATGTAAACCTTGCCGTAAGTTTGGTAGGAAGGTACCAAAGTAATCCCGGCAAGGAACACTGGACAGCGGTCAAGAATATCCTGAAGTACCTGAAAAGGACAAAGGACATGTTTCTCGTTTATGGAGGTGACGAAGAGCTCGTCGTAAAAGGTTACGTCGACGCTAGCTTCGACACAGATCTGGATGACTCTAAGTCACAAACCGGATACGTGTATATGTTGAATGGTGGAGCAGTAAGCTGGTGCAGCTGCAAGCAGAGCGTCGTGGCGGGATCTACATGTGAAGCGGAGTACATGGCAGCCTCGGAGACAGCACATGAAGCAATTTGGGTGAAGGAGTTCATCACCGACCTAGGAGTCATACCCAATGCGTCGAGGCCGATCAAACTCTTCTGTGACAACACTAGAGCTATTGCCCTTACCAAGGAGCCCAGGTTTCACAAGAAGACCAGGCACATCAAGCGTCGTTTCAACTCCATCCGTGAAAATGTTCAAGATGGAGACATAGATATTTGCAAAGTACATACGGATCTGAATGTCGCAGATCCGTTGACTAAACCTCTCTCGCGAGCAAAACATGATCAACACCAGAACTCTATGGGTGTTCGATTCATCACTATGTAACTAGATTATTGACTCTAGTGCAAGTGGGAGACTGTTGGAAATATGCCCTAGAGGCAATAATAAAAGGATTATTATTATATTTCCTTGTTCATGATAATTGCTTTATTCATGCTATAACTGTATTATCCGGAAATCGTAATACACGTGTGAATACATACACCATAATATGTCCCTAGTAAGCCTCTAGTTGACTAGCTCGTTGATCAACAGATAGTCATGGTTTCCTGACTATGGACATTGGATGTCGTTGATAACGGGATCACATCATTAGGAGAATGATGTGATGGACAAGACCCAATCCTAAGCATAGCACAAGATCGTGTAGTTCGTTTGCTAGAGCTTTTCCAATGTCAAGTATCTTTTCCTTAGACCATGAGATCGAGTAACTCTCGGATACCGTAGGAGTGCTTTGGGTGTACCAAACGTCACAACGTAACTGGGTGACTATAAAGGTGCACTACAGGTATCTCCGAAAGTGTCTGTTGGGTTGACACGGATCGAGACTGGGATTTGTCACTCCGTATGACGGAGAGGTATCTCTGGGCCCACTCGGTAATGCATCATCATAATGAGCTCAAAGTGACCAAGTGTTTGGTCACGGGATCATGCATTACGGTACGAATAAAGTGACTTGCCGGTAACGAGACTGAACGAGGTATTGGGATACCGACGATCGAGTCTCGGGCAAGTAACGTACCGATTGACAAAGGGAATTGTATACGGGGTTGTTTGAATCCTCGACATCATGGTTCATCCGATGAGATCATCGAGGAGCATGTGGGAGCCAACATGGGTATCCAGATCCCGCTATTGGTTATTGCCCGAGAGCCGTCTCGGTCGTGTCTACGTGTATCCCGAACCCGTAGGGTCTACACACTTAAGGTTCGGTAATGCTAGGGTTGTATGAATATGAGTATGCAGCATACTGAATGTTGTTCGGAGTCCCGGATGAGATCTCGAACGTCACAAGGAGTTCCGGAATGGTCCGGAAGTGAAGAATTATATATAGGAAGTGATGTTTCGGCCATCGGGAAAGTTTCGGGGTCACCCGGTATTGTACCGGGACCACCGGAAGGGTCCCGGGGGTCCACCAGGTGGGGCCACCCATCCCGGAGGGCCCCAAGGGCCAAAGTGGGGAGGGGAACCAGCCCATAGTGGGCTGGTGCGCCCCCCTTGGCCCACCCCCTGCGCCTAGGGTTGAAACCCTAGGGTGGGGAAGGCGCCCCACTTGCCTTGGGGGGTGCTCCACCCCCCTTGGCCGCCGCCCCCTTGGGAGATTGGATCTCCCAGGGCCGGCGCCCCCCCTGGGGGCCTATATAAAGGGAGGGGGAGGGGGCAGCCGCACCCTGAAGTTCTGGCGCCTCCCTCCCCCTGCTACACCTCTTCCTTCTCTGTCACGTGCTTGGCGAAGCCCTGCCGGAGTGCTGCTGTTCCACCACCACCACACCGTTGTGCTGCTGCTGGAGCCATCATCATCAACCTCTCCTTCCCCCTTGCTGGATCAAGAAGGAGGAGACGTCATCCGCTCCGTACGTGTGTTGAATGCGGAGGTGTCGTCCGTTCGGCGCTAGGATCTTCGGTGATAGGATCACGACAAGAACGCCTACTTCAACCCCGTTCTTTTGAACGCTTCCGCTCGCGATCTACAAAGTGGTATGTAGATGCATCTCCCATGACTCGTTGCTTAGATGAACTCATAGATGGATCTTGGTGAAACCGTAGGAATTTTTTTAATTTTCTGCAACGTTCCCCAACTTTAAGTTCATCTTATGAACTCCCACTCAGATAGACATCCCTCTAGTCATCTAAGTGATACATGATCCGAGTCCACTAGGCCGTGTCCGATCATCACGTGAGGCGGACTAGTCATCATTGGTGAACACCTTCATGTTGATCGTATCCACTATACGACTCATATCCGACCTTTCGGTCTCTTGTGTTCCGAAGCCATGTCTGTACATGCTAGGCTCGTCAAGTCAACCTAAGTGTTTCGCGTGTGTAAATCTGGCTTACACCCATTGTATGTGAACGTTAGAATCTATCACACCCGATCATCACGTGGTGCTTCGAAACAACGAACTTTCGCAATGGTGCACAGTTAGGGGGGACACTTCCTTGAAATTATTATGAGGGATCATCTTATTTACTACCGTCGTTCTAAGCAAATAAGATGCATAAACATGATAGACATCACATGCAATCAAAAAGTGACATGATATGGCCAATATCATTTTGCTCCTTCTGATCTCCATCTTCAGGGCTCCATGATCATCATCGTCACCGGCATGACACCATGATCTCCATCATCATGATCTCCATCATCGTGTCTCCATGAAGTTGTCTTGCCAACTATTACTTCCACTACTATGGCTAACAGTTTAGCAATAAAGTAAAGTAATTACATGGCGTTGTTCAATGACACGCATGTCATACAATAAATTAAGACAACTCCTATGGCTCCTGCCGGTTGTCGTACTCATCGACATGCAAGTCATGATTCCTATTACAAGAACATGATCAATCTCATACATCACATATCATTCATCACATTCTTTTGGCCATATCACATCACATAGCATACCCTGCAAAAACAAGTTATACGTCCTCTAATTGTTGTTTGCATGTTTTACGTGGCTGCTATGGGTTTCTAGCAAGAACGTTTCTTACCTACGCAAAAGCCACAACGTGATATGCCAATTGCTATTTACCCTTCATAAGGACCCTTTTCATCGAATCCGATCCGAGTAAAGTGGGAGAGACTGGCACCTGCTAGCCACCTTATGCAACAAGTGCATGTCAGTCGGTGGAACCTGTCTCACGTAAGTGTACGTGTAAGGTCGGTCCGGGCCGCTTCATCCCACAATACCGTCGAAACAAGATAGGACTAGTAACGGTAAGCATATTGAACAAAATCAACACCCACAACAACTTGTGTTCTACTCATGCATAGAATCTACGCAATAGACCTAGCTCATGATGCCATTGTGGGGATCGTAGCAGAAATTCAAAATTTTCTACGCATCACCAAGATCAATCTATGGAGAGACTAGCAACGAGAGAGAGAGGGAGTGCATCTTCATACCCTTGAAGATCGCTAAGCGGAAGCGTTGCAAGAACACAGATGAGGTAGTCGTACTCGTGGCGATTTAGATCACGGTCGATTCCGATCTAAGCGCCGAACAACGGCGCCTCCGCGTTCAACACACGTGCAGCCCTGTGACGTCTCACATGCCTTGATCCAGCAAGGAGAGAGGGAGAGGTTGGGGAAGACTCCATCCAGCAGTAGCACGATGGCGTGGTGGTGGTGGAGGAGCGCGGTACTCCAGCAGAGCTTCGCCAAGCACTACGAGAGACGAGGAGGGAGAGAGGTAGGGCTGCGCCTTGGGAGAGAGAGACTCATGTGTTGGGCAGCCCCAAAACCTCCACTATATATAGGGGGAAGGGAGAGGGGGAGGCGCCCTAGGGTTTCCCCTAGGGGGGGCGGCGGCCAAGGCAGATGGGATCTCCCCTTTGGGTGACTTGGCCCCCAAGCCAGGAGGTGGGAACCCTAGATGGGGAGCCCCAAACCCCATGGTCACGTGGGAATAGGTGAGGGGGGCGCACAGCCCCTTAGTGGGCTAGTTTGCCCCCTCCCCTTGGCCCATGAAGCCCCCCCCCCCAACACTTGCCGGGGCTCCTGAAACACCTTTCGGTCATGCTGGTCATCACCCGGTACCTCCGGAACACTTCCGGACTCCAAACCCTTTGTCCAATATATCAATCTTCACCTCCGGACCATTCCGGGACTCCTCGTGACGTTCGGAATCTCATCCAGGACCTCGAACAACATTCGGTAACCGCATACGTACCTTCCCTATAACCCTAACGTCACCGAACCTTAAGTGTGTAGACCCTACGGGTTTGGGAACCATGCAGACATGACCGAGACAACTCTCCGGCCAATAACCAACAGCGGGATCTGGATACCCATGTTGGCTCCCACATGTTCCACGATGATCTCATCGGATGAACCACGATGCCAAGGATTCAATCAATCCCGTATACAATTCCCTTTGTCTACCGGTATAGTACTTGCCCAAGATTCGATCGTCGGTATGCCGATACCTTGTTCAATCTCATTACCGGCAAGTCTCTTTACTCGTTCCGTAATACGTCATCCCGTGATCAACTCCTTGATCACATTGTGCACATTATGATGATGTCCTACCGAGTGGGCCCAGAGATACCTCTACGTCACACGGAGTGACAAATCCCAGTCTCGATTCGTGCCAACCCAACAGACACTTTCGGAGATACCCGTAGTGCACCTTTATAGCCACCCAGTTACGTTGTGACATTTGGTACACCCAAAGCATTCCTATGATATCCAGGAGTTGCACAATCTCATGGTCTAAGGAAAAGATACTTGACATTTAAAAAAGCTTTAGCATACGAACTACACGATCTTGTGCTAGGCTTAGGATTGGGTCTTGTCCATCACATCATTCTCCTAATGATGTGATCCCGTTATCAATGACATCCAATGTCCATGGTTAGGAAACCATGACCATCTGTTGATCAACAAGCTACTCAACTAGAGGCTCACTAGGGACATGTTGTGGTTTATGTATTCACACATGTATTGCAGTTTCCGGTCAATACAATTATAGCATGAATAATAGATAATTATCATGAACAAGGAAATACAATAATAACCATTTTATTATTGCCTCTAGGGCGTATTTCCAACATGCCCGTCGCGTCGGCAATGCCCCGGGGCGGCCGCCCTCGCCGGGGGGTACGCCAATGGCGGGTTGTTGCCACCCTCGTGGTGCGTCGGCACGCCCTCAAGTGTGCGGCGGGGGGCGCCCCACCACAGGTGGCGCCCCTCGCTGTTCTTCAGGCTGTCGACTACCGGCGCACCGTTGGTGGACGCTAGTCGCTGCTGCTGGCGGCGCTCGAAGTATGCCGCCCAAGCCGCGTGGTTGTCGGTGGCATACTGGGGGAGGGAGAGCTCGGCGTCGGTGAGGGAGGCGCGCACGATCTCGACCTCGCCGACGAAGTAGGAGGGTTTGGCCATGGCGTCGGGCAACGGGGGAATGAGCACTCCCCCGTTGCTGAGCCTCCAACCCGTCGACCCGGCGCGCATGTCCGGCGGCGCCGGGATGTTCGCCTGGAACAGGAGCCACGACTCCTGTTCGCGGAGCGAACGGTGGCCGAAGCCGTTGGCTGCCGCCTCGTCTCCGGGGAAACGCTCGGCCATCGGGAAAGGGGAGGGAGATGGAGGGGCTGGGCGGCGGCTCACGGGAGAGGGAGGGCTGGAGGAGAGGAGCTCGGCGGCGGCGCTCGGGAGAGGGGGCGCTCATCAGAGACGAGCGAGGCCATATATAGCCGCGCCGCGTCCGTGTGTACGCGTCCGAGGGAGGGGAGGCGTCAACGCGCCGCCCCGTGACGCGTCGCCCGTGAGAAATCAATGGCAAAGCTGACCGGCGGCAGCCTTGCCATTGATTCCCTGCGGGAAACTGAGGCGTTGGGAGAAGACGAGGCGGTGTCGCTGACGCGGCTGGCCCGCGACTCTTTCGCGCCAAAAACGATTCGCCCGGCGCCCCCGAGCGCCCCCAGCGCGTCGGGTTCGGATTCGGGTTGGGTCCGCGGGCGCCAATTTCGGCCCGAGCCGGCGAAAACTGGGCCCTTGGAGACGCGAATGGGCCGATTTTTTGGCGCCGGCGGCCGAAAAGTCGCCTGAGGGGCCTTGTTGGGGGCGCGGCTGGAGATGCTCTTAGGTAGGTCTCCGTTCTGTGGTGGTCAGAGATGACATCACCATCGGCATGGAATAAAGTCTCGCCACATTGTCCTTGTTTTGCTGACGCTTCTTTTGCCACATCGGGAGAGGTGTGGAAGATGGTGTATCCTTAGATCATGTTCTTCCAACCTGTCGTTTTCTTTTGCAGGTTTGTCATGGTCACGTTGTGCTCCAGAGCAATAACATAGCTATACGTTGAGGGACGCGTGAGATTTGTGTTTTTTTACTCCATCTGGCTAAAACTCAAAGGCTCTCTTCATTTTAAAAAATTCTCTTGGTTGACGATTTGCTATGCAGATTGTAGACGTGGGCTTCTTCTGGTCTACATCGATAATTTTCTCGACGTTGCTTTTACAAGCTCCTAGGTTTAAACAAGTTTGCTCCGCTGAGACGGAGACACACAAACAGCAATGAGCTTTGCTCGATGCACGTCGTCGGTGGATGCAGGAGGAAGACTTCAGCACCCTCAAGGTTTCTGTATGGGTGCTATTTAGTATTACCGGAAAAGGTAAAATTTTACCCAAAAGCGTGTTATTTAGTATACGGCCTTTGCCTTTTCAAAAAAGGAAAAAAAGTCCACATCAACCGTTTGATTCGGAGGCGAACCACCCAATCGTGCGGCCGTGGCCCACGGTCCGTCGGTCACCCGCGGGCACATCACAACCGTTGCCGACACACCCACGCCGTGGGACAGGCGATAAACATCACCAAACAAGTTGAATTTGGACACGAATAAAATTCATTACGAAAACCGAAATCCGGAAGGGAAAGCACAAAAAAGCCCGCACCTTGGTGGCTTCGTGCTACCAAATCGAACCCGAGGACCCCCACCCCCCCTTCCCCGTCCCGTCTCAAGCGCCGGTAAACTTCGCCACGCCCCAATCTCCATTCGCCACAAACCCTAACCGCCCCTCTGTGTCGCGCCGCCGGCCGCCCCGCCACCCTCCTCGCCCTTCCAGGGCTCCGGCGAAGGCTGTAATCCGCGGGGAGCGGCAGCGATGGCATCCACGGCAAAGGTCACCATCACCCTCGGCCGCAGCGGTCAGGTCAGCCGTCGCCTCGGATCTCCGGGCTCCAACGCTCGTGGGATTCCTCTGTATTTTGATTGCTCGCTTGTGATTCGGCTGTGCCCTTGTCGCCGGTTTGGTTGATTAGAAACGAGACGGATGATCGGATGCAGTACAGCTTTAGTCAAGCCGTAGCTCTAGCGCGCGCGGCTAGATGCTCTGTTTCCAGTAGTCATAGCTGCGATTTTGGCGCGTCAAGTGGTGGATACATTGTTCGCTTGAATTTTCATCTCCCCTGAAGGTTCTAACTTCTAAGTGAAGGGTGTTGTGATTTCCTGTATGTATTGATCAGGGATGAGTAAAGTTACGTGATTTACTTAGTTGTTGACAAATGGTGAGTTAACGGTAGTTTCTAGGTGTCTTTGCCTCTAGTGGGTTTGTGGGTGTGTTGGGGAGTAAGCACATGGTTCACGATTAGAGACAAATGTCACTTGAATAACTAGCCCGTGACACATTTTTGTGTTGAGGGGAAACCACTGTATTGGGGATGTTTTCTTGTAACTAGTGTTCAAACCATGATTGGTCATGCCCTGTTGTCCAATGATTGGTTGCTCTCTGCTGGCTGTATCGACCATTATCATATTGCAAGTCCTGAATTCTGAGCTGTGTCGGTGTTAACCATAAGGTGATAGAAGAATGCATGTCAATTCATCTCCTTCCTGTTTGCACTTGTAAAATTTTTATCTGACCAACTCAGCTACCAGTCTACCACTTCATTCCATGGCTGGTTATGTTTTCTTTTTGGGGTTTTTTAGATAATGGGCTGCTAGTAAGTACTACTAGTAACTATCTTGAAGTTGGTAAAAACAGACCCCCTTTTTTCAGGCCATTCTGTGTTGTAAATGTTAGCATGGATGCCAGTATCTTGATTGTGTATTTAAATATATTTTTATTTCTTTTAAGGCTTCAGAATGCTGCATCAATTATTCAACTTTGGCTTCCTCACTTTATTTTTTTGGATTGCAGGTTGTCAAAAGGCGAACTATTTCTGATATGGGTAATGATGATGAAGTGCCAGTATCAGGAAGAAAGCGGCCTGTCCGAGAGAGGCTAGGAAATAATGTGGCTGATTCTGATTTGTATGGAAGTCAGCAGAGTAATAAAAGGTATATTTGCTTCATCTATATTACTCAATGTTTGTTGAAACAGTGTTTCAAAGTTTTTAATTAGAAGCCGTATACACAATGACCCTTGCATATCAGATGTTTCAGATGGTCATGGAGTGAATCCCTTTGTGGTGTTTCACCCCCTATTGTGTGTCATGGCTTCAGTTTTACAGTCCTCCATACTCTATGTTCTAACGCATGCTGTCAGCTTGCCACTTTATATGTGCACTTGTGAAGTAGGGCCCTGCCAGTTCATTAGCTATAATTCTACATCACATGTCTCTTTTATACGTGTCCCTGCATGTTTTGTTATATTCAGTGAAGTATATTGCACTGTGTGTGTCTCTTTTGCATATTTGTTCTTCAATTTTAGCTACCTTTGTACAGATGTTGCACTTTTACTTTCTTTATTTATTTTGTTTAATAAAGAAAGCACTTGCTATCTGCAAGTTCCATTGGCTGTCTTTATGTTCAATTACTTCGCATGCTCCAGACTGCAGCTCACTGCATGTCTCTTTCTGTTGTGTCCTCAGTTTGAGCATCTGTTGAAAGTGTTTGCTTAAAAAATTTTACTCTCTTATATTACTGTTCTCCTGCAGACGGCAAACAGAAAGCAGTAGCTCGCAGCTTGGAGATGATGGTTTGGGTGACGATAAACATTTCATTTCCACTATCAGTGTTCTAAGATTTCAATACGGAGCTGTCTGTCTGACACTTCCTTTTGTTTTCCTGCATACGTTGGGCTGTATAATATTGAAGCTCGCCAGATTGGCAGGGATGATTTAAGGCTGAAGCTTATGCGGAAAGGCTTGACACAGAAGAGCAACAGTGAGGCAGAACAGAATGGAGTGGATCTCCGTGAAAAGCTTTCCAGGAAGTCAAAGAAACTCCAGGGATATGAAGCAAGAAGGGGTGATCCAGAATCAAGGTCTAGTTATGATGAGGGAGAAATCCCAGAAACAGGATCTGGATATGGTTCGAGGGGGAGAGTCCCAGAGTCAAGAGCCTCTACTCTTGTAAGCCAAGTGCCTTCTTCAAGGAATGCAGATGGGTTGTTCAAGTTGGAGCCTTCAGGAAAACCTTATCCCTCGTGGACCGATGATTGTTTGAGGTATACGTCCCCAGACAAGCTTCCAAGTGTTCGAAGAGACATGACTCCCCCAAGAAGTGTTCGAAGAGGCATCTCTCCCCCGAGGGCCATTCGGAGAGGCATGTCTCCTCCGATAAATGCTCGAAGAGGCATGTCTCCCCCGAGAGGTGCTCGAAGAGGCATGTCTCCTCCAAGAAGTGCTCGAAGAGGCATGTCTCCTCCAAGAAGTGTTCAAAGAGGCATGTCTCCTCCAAGAAGTGTTCGAAGAGTCATGTCTCCCCCAAGAACATATGATCATACAGGGTCCATTCCATCCCTTCGATCTGTCGGTACCACAAGACCTTCTAGTCATATCACAAGAGATGCTGCTGACACATTAAGAACCCATCAACCTTACGAAGACAGCTCTACCATTGGGATTGATAGGGGACAACAAACTAATGGAATCACACAATCTGGACGCCGGCCTACATCCCCTATGCTGGTTTGTATCTCTCTCATATATCTGAAATTAGCCTGGCTTCTAAATGTTCACTTTATTGCTTTATTTTGTGCTCTTCCTTTTCAATGGTCTTCTGGGACAGTGTGTGTTGTTTGTCCTACAATGTTGTTGTGAAATTCGTCAATTATGATTTGAAAGGGAACTCGATTCTGAACTTGTTACAAACTATCTCTGCCTATAAGGTTCATCTTGCACTTTGGTTAGGTTCCAGTGATGTATTTGCTTAGTGCTGCTCATTACAGATGGGTTAACATTCTAAAGTTGACATTGGTAAAACGTGATCATTGCTATGTATGCGATATATCGTCATGTGTGCTGACCATTAGCCCAATTTTCTCTTCACGTTGCTCTTGGTTACAGGCTTGTAGCTGATTTTTTCTGTTCACTTTGCCCATAGTTGTTGATGTGAGAATTTTTCGACATCTAGTTATGCTTACCAATAGCGAGTCTTGCGCCGATTATATCAGCGAGTTTCTGGTTATGCAATGATTGTGTTATGTGATCTTGCTCCAGATTTTCTAAAATTGTTCTGTGTGATTTGCAGAAAGAAGTACCGTCGACAGTTACTGGATTACTGAATTCAATGGGACTTGAGAAGTATGTTGTTCTCTTTCAGGCTGAGGAGGTAATTTTCCATTATCTTGATTGTTTCCAACTTCTAAATTCATATTTATAATGCACAAATAGATATATTTCCTGTGGATAATGGGTATCTGTTTGCTACCCATAGTGCTCATGTGCATTTGATGCCTTCTGTTTGATGTTTTGCATGGAATTATGAATTTATGCCCCCGAGGAGCTCTAGTGGTTATTTTTGTATAAGCTGGAAAATTCATTACAATCTCTATCCTTTCGGCCTCTTATCTCTTCTCTTTCAATTTCATTCCTATGCATGTTCCTCTTGACTCTACCCTATTCGATCTTTCAACTACCTATGTACCATTGAATGTTACTTTTTTCTTTCTGCATGATCCAGAATGTGCTTGTCAGTCCATTCAAGTATAGTCTTGAATCCATGAGAGTTCAGACATATATGTTTTATTATGGAGTGTTCATTTTCCTTTGTATTTACTTGTTTGCAGGTGGATATGGCTGCATTGAGTCAGATGAAAGACAGCGACCTCAAAGATATGGGAGTACCAATGGTAGTGTTTGTCGTTCAATTACTAGCCGCTTTACATGATACATCGTGATTTTCTTGCTCTGAGTATGTTTTTTCCTAAAAGCTACTCTATCTGATTACACTGGAAACATCAAATATTAACGCGATTGAAATGATAGACATGAGTTGCATGCTTTCAGCACAACCGAACTTGATAGTAGTTAGGAATAGTGTCTGCATTGCATGCTATGTTTTTTTGTTGTAATTTCTCTAGCATGCTTCTAGCACTTGGACATGCATAATGGAGTAACTTACCTTCAGAATCTAGCAAGAGCATGTTAAATATGACATAGTACTTAGTAACTACTGCTTTGTAGTCTTGTAGAATTTAGGCTTTCTTTTGTAGTTTTGACTAGAGTGGCACCATTGTGATGGATCAGGGCCCCAGGAAGAAGATACTCCTTGCGACGGCACCTTATGGAAAACAACGGCAAAGATGAGCAGCATGTGCTCTGGGACGTGGAACGAACATTTGCTGGGAAATGCATTTTTATTGGTGTAAGCATGCTCTACTGCGGATCTTGTATATCCTCACTGGTAGTCTGGCTTAGTTAACCTTTTTTGTTGCTGATAGATTAATGTCGCCCTGTTCTTGGCTTGTGTAAAGTCATGTCTGTCAGCTGATGCTCCCAAATCCTACCATTCGGGATGTGCTGCCCTGCTGTATTTGTTAAGAGCAGCAGGGTTTGAAACAGAGTGGATACAACATGGTCTAGCACCATCATCAATCTGGACTTTCTGTATTTTTGGGAACATGGTGAGAGATACAACTAATCCAATCTATTATGTGTGCCAAATGGCCATCGAATTCTACCAGTGTTTTGCATGGAGGAAGTAGCGGATTGTTTTTAAAGTTTGACTGCTCCTACCTACATTTGCTCAACTGTCATTCTCTGCCACATGGATTGTCCATAGTTTTGTTGCCTGCATACCAGTACCCAGCTTTCAATTGGGTGTTGTTCTTCAGCAATGTCTGGGACGCTCTACTCTGTATTGGGCCGTCTGTTACAAGGATAGACCAGCGTTCAACATGATGAATTACTAGCAGGAACTGGTTGATTATGCACTGCAGCTGAGTAGCGACGGCTCAGCAGAACCCGTGCAAGCTGTCGTGCGCCAGTTCTTTCTTCTGTTATCATTATGCAATGACGCGAACTATTGGCCCTGGGAATGGACATGATTGTTTGGCCTTATCATTTGCTATCCAAACTGTCACAATGAAAGGCACTGAATCGGAAAAATCAGACCGTCCATGGACCCCCAGATGCCTCCCCGTTCCGGCATCGGTCCAGTCGAGGGTCCACCATTAAAACGCAACCGCAAAAAAGCTTCACCCGACATGAACCGGCCCGGCGCTGTACGAGAAAAAGGCAGCAGCCAATGTTGCCTTGCCCTCCCATGTGCCAACGCCCAAGTCCCAACCCCAACGGCCGGCAATCTGCTCGTGTCACCTTCATTGCCGTGGGTCGCGTGACTACCCTTCGTTGTGCGTATCCGCCGCCGTTAGCTGCGTCACAAATAAGACCAACCCAAGGGCTTTTATAGAAGAAACTCCGCAGCAACCCCAGCTGCCCAGCCAACGGGTCGACGCCCCGTCCTCCCGTTAGCTGCGTAACTACGAGGAGCATTCGGCGGCGGCTATTGAGCCTTCTGTGGTGACTACGCGGAATGTATGTAGTAGTAGTATATGACTGAAAGTAACAATGCATGCACGCGATGAACCAGTCCAGCAACGATAACGACTTGTGTAACCGAAAGGGAGGTGCCAACGGCCCAGCGCCTCTCGCTAAATTGGACGGCCTTGGTCACTCGCTTTTCAATTCACGAGACCGAAAAGCATCGCACAGTTCACAAGGCCGAAAAGCGTCGCAATTCACAACTTCATTCAGAAAATCAGAGCGGACACACACCAAAATCCAATCCTAATAGTACCGTCCAATTTTCACCGGACTAAGCGACGGCACGGCACCCGTAGCAGTAGCACGCTCCGGTCAGTCGAGGATGTCGCACTGCCGCCTGACGACGCCCTGCCGCCCCGTCTTGACGCCGACGGTGCCGAGCTTCTGCATCGCCTTGGCGAAGTCCTGGAAGAAGGCGGTCCGGTTGTCGGCGTACTGCTGGACGAACACCTTGGTGGGCGGGTACTCCCACAGCGCGGCGTCGGAGGCGAGCAGCCCGAGGCCACGGGGCAGGTTCTTGAAGTAGAGCTCGTCGAAGTCCCGCGGCGTCACGATGTCGTTGAAGATGGAGATGTCCGGGTTGCTCTCGTAGCCGGCGCAGGAGCTCTGCAGCGCCCGCGCGAACTCCGGGTTCAGCGACGGGTCGTGCCCGGCGCCGCTGCCCTTGCCCTTGTAGTTGTACACCCGGTGCGCGAACTCGGAGCAGTGGGAGAAGCCCACGGTGTGGGCGCCCGCCAGCGCCACCATCTCCTGCGGCGTGATGCCCTTGCGCGCGAACAGGACCGTCATGGCGCGCGCCGACATGTTGGTGCGCGGGAGGTTGCCCTCCACGTCGCGCGCGTCGGAGCGGCGCGCGTCGCGGCGGCCGAGGAGGACGGGGAACCGCGGCCCGCCCAGGATCCCCACCAGGTCGCGCGCGGCCAGCGCGAGGATGTCGGCGCAGGAGACGGTGCCCGGGCAGGCGGCCTCCAGCGCGGCCTTGGCGCGGGCCACGGCGTCGAAGGCGTCCCCCGGGAGGGACAGGTTGATCTCCGCGGCGCGCTCCGGGGTACGGTCCGAGGAGAGCGGGGAGACGAGGACGGAGGCGTCGCAGCCGGAGACGAAGCAGTCGTGGAAGAAGAGGCGCAGCGTGCCCGCCGCCGTGGACGGGTTGGCGTGCTGCTTGGCGGCGACCACGTCCGAGACGATCTGCTCCACGCGGGGGCAGCTGCGGCTGTAGTACGACGTCGACAGCCTGGCCGCCGCCGCCGCCGCGCCGGGGGTCGCGGCAGCGGCGAGGAGCGCGAGGGAGAGGAGGACGCGGCGGAGAAGCGTGCCCATGTAGAGAGAGAGAGAGAGAGAGAGAGAGAGAGAGAGAGAGAGGTGGCTGGATTTGGAAATGAGAGAGACGGAGATTGGGGTGAGGGGAAAAGGGTGGTGGAGTGGAGAAGAAGGGCGAAGTGGGAGGATTAGTGGGGTGTTAGTGATGACTGATGAGTGAAGTAATTGTGAGGTTTAAGGTTAGGGGGAACGGTGGTGCGGTGGCCTGGTAAAGACGGGGTGGAGCTCGAGGAGGGATGGACGGATGTTCCTGCCGCAACCGCGGTGAGTTCTTTATTAGGGCATCTTCAATAGATTGTATGTTAGTTTTGTTGGTAAAATATCCAAACTCCTGAGTGTATTTTGTTTTTTCTAAATATAACCATGACTTCCTTTTTACTTCCTCCGTCTAGGTGAGTAAGTCATATTAGCTTGGACACGGTGACCAAGGAGAAGGAGAAAACAAGAGACATTAATGTTTAGTTGCTAATTAATAGTATTGCATGCAATGAACTAACCACTGCATGTCGTGTTTGATAATCTCAAGTCATTAAAAGCATGCACACCCCTCATTTTTTCTTGGTTGATATGTAAGAAACAAGAAACGAGGTAGAAGTTAATGCACCGTGCCTAAGTGTTTTGAGATTATTTAGTTTTCGTAAGATGACTTACACACCTAGACGGAGGGAGTAGGAAAAAAAGGCACATATATTCATTAAAAAATTCACCAAAGTACAAAAACACACCAAACACAATAAAAATATCCATGAAACACCGAACGACCACCTATATCGTAGAACGAACCGTTGACACGCTATTGTCGTTGCTCCTCTATCGAAGTCGGCCTCATCTTGCCGATGACAGCGGAAAGTTTTTGTGCATGTCTCCCTAAGGATCCACGCCCTGGAGCCGCAGTCATCGCCGATGAACCTCTCGATCGATCTGAAACATCTGGCACCAAATCTCGCCGTCGTGCACGCACAAGAAACCCTGACTTCGTCACCCCAAGGAGATTGCATGAATCTACGTTAGAGCTGTGCCCACTCCGTCCAGACAGACGAACTCGAGGAGGATTGAACCCAAAAGAGCAACTCAAAGAAGAAGTGTCGCCATCCGGCCGAGCGTTGCACCTGTGATGACTAAAAAACTGACCTAAACTACTAGTCGGAGAAGAAGCGCCGGGATTCCCTTCCCGTCACTGGCTGCCGGAGTGGCAGAAGGAGGGAAAGCGAACTGACAGCCTCAGATGAAGGTTGAGGGGAATAGTAGATACACAATTTTAGGGCTAGAGCGGATAGAATAAGTTCTCTACATAAGCAATCTACAGTGAGAACATACTCCCTCCGTTTCTTTGTATAAGGTGTATTTGTTTTTTGATAAAATCCAGAATGCAAGGTG
>NC_041383.1:509103643-509115726 GCF_002162155.2 Triticum dicoccoides
TCTCTCCCGATTGTCTGTATCTCTTCTTGTAGCAAAAGAAGAAAAGTATCTCTGTGTCGATTGCATGTATCTCATACTTTCCTCGACTAACTGATTTACTTGCCACTAACCAATAAATTTGCTAAGGGTAATTTCATCCTAACATGTCTATAATTCGGTGCCTTGGTACCGTGTTGAAAATAATACACCTTACATAAAGGAACGGAGGGAGTATATGCCAAGCAAGCTAATACACTAGATAAGCAATAGCAACGAGCTAGCTAGCAAGCAAACACAAGTAAACGATTAACCACACAAGTCGAAGACGCAAATGTATTTCAAAGTCCACACTCTTGGGAAGTGCTAATCTTCGTTGGAGACGTGCCAAAGCCAAAGCTTAGGAATGCCACCAAGTGGCTCCCCCTTGAGTCACCCCCAACAGATGAGCGTTGAATCTCTTGTGGTTAGTCTTGGAGGCGACCACCGGACCTTTTCAAACTTTCTTAGAGCACACCACGCACAAGGAAGCTTCCGGCCTATGAGTCGCAAATCTCAATGATTAAGTGTTGGTGTTGAACAAGAGTGGAGATCACGAATTAGTTTGATGGGAAAGTAAATTGGCTCATTATTTTTCAACCCCCAAAGATTGATGGAGTTTGAGTGGACGGATTGAAAGTAATCCGATTTTTGAGATATTGACAACTATGGAGTAGCTCAAAATCAAAGGTTAGGGGTTGGAGGTGGAAGAAGGATGAATATTTGTACCTCCTTCACTAAAGTGACTGTTGCCACCTTGGGGGCCCTATGCACACGGGGTCATCCGGGGAAAAAACCCTAGACCATGTGTGCACGAGGTCAGGGACCACGTATCCATGGGGTGTCCAGAAAGTTTTGGACTTGACCCCGTGTGCATGGGGGCAGAAGGCCCGTGCATATGCTTTGTCCAGAGATATTTCCTTAGACTCCGTGTGCATTAGGTATGTAGCACATATCACATGGAGAAGGGTTTTAACTCATTTTCCGGCGATAGGATTAGGATGTCTTGGTGTATATGTTTTGCATGATGTCCATCCTTATGCAATCACCTAAATCCCTAGCAATAGTTCAGCTGATGAAAATTCCTCTTCTAAGTTGCTTTACTTGAAATTCAAGGAAGAACTTCAACTCTCCTTCATATACGTTGCAAACACCTCGGTCATAAAGATTTTGAAACTCAACATCCCAGTAATGGTTAGTAGGCCCAAAGATAATGTCACACACACACACACAGACACATACACACACACGCGCACACACACACACACACACATTTGGCATACAAACAACCCCCTTTCTGTTGGGGAACGTAGCATGCAATTTCAAAATTTTCCTATGCTCACACAAGATCTATCTAGGAGATGCATAGAAACGAGAGGGGGAGAGTGTGTCCACGTACCCTCGTAGACCGAAAGTGGAAGCGTTTGCCAACACGATTGATGTAGTCAAACTTCTTCTCGTTCCGATCAATCAAGTAGCGAACGTACGCCACCTCCGAGTTCTGCACACGTTCAGATGGATGACGTCCCTCGAACTCTTGATCCAGCAGAGCATCGAGGAAGTAGAAGAGTTCCGTCAGCACGATGGCTTGGTGACGGTGATGGTGAAGTTATCCACGCAGGGCTTCGCCTAAGCACTACGTGAATATGACCGGAGGCATAAACTGTGGAGGGGGGTGCCGCACACGGCTAACAATCGTTGGTGTGTGTTCTAGGTGCCCCCTCCCCATGTATATATAGGTGGGAGAGGGAGGGGAGCAGCCTCGGGGCGCCCAAGTAGGAGGAATCCTACTTGGGCTCCCTAGTCCACCCCCCTTCCCTTTTACTCGAAGGGGAAAAAAGGGGAAGTGGGAAGGAGGAAGGAACGGGGGGGGGCCTCTTCCTTCTCCTATTCGGCCTCCTACCATAAGGAGGGAACCCCTTATGGGCTGGTGTGCTCCCCTCTTATGGCCCATATGGCTCATTATTCCCCCAGGGGGTTCCGGTAACCCCCTCCCCCCGGTAGTCCGATAAATACCCGATACTATCCGGAACACTTCCGGTGTACGAATACTATCATCCTATATATCCAGGCACCAAATCACATAAACATATAATACAAAATTGTCATCAAACGTTAAGCATGCGGACCCTACGGGTTCGAGAACTATGTAGACATGACCGAGACACTTCTCCGGTCAATAACTAATAGCGGAACCTGGATGCTCACATTGGCCCCCACATATTCTATGAAGATCTTTATCGGTCGAACCGTTATGATACCGATATGTTACTTGCCCGAGATTCGGTCGTCGGTATCTTCATACCTAGTTCAATATGGTTACAGGCAAGTTTCTTTACTCATTCCGTAATACATCATCCCGCAACTAACTCATTAGTCACTTTGCTTGCAAGGCTTCTTATGATGTGCATTACTAAGAGGGCCTAGAGAGAACTATCCGATACTCGGAGTGACAAATCCTAATCTTGATCTATGCCAACCCAACAAACACCTTCAGAGATACCTGTAGAGCATCTTTATAATCACCCAGTTATGTTGTGATGTTTGATAGCACATAAGACATTCCTCCAGTATCCGGGAGTTGCATAATCTCATAGTCGGAGGAATATGTATTTGACATGAAGAAAGCAATAGCAATAAAACTGAACGATCATTATGCTAAGCTAACGGATGGGTCTTGTCCATCACATCATTCTCTAATGATGTGTGATACGTCTCCAACATATCGATAATTTTTGATTGTTCCATGTTGTTATATTATCATTCTTGGATGTTTTATAATCATTTTATATCATTTTTTGGTACTAACCTATTAACATAGTGCCCAGTGCCAGTTGTTGTTTTCTGCTTGTTTTTGTACATCGCAGGAAATCAATACCAAACGGAGTCCAAACACAATGAAACTTTTTGTGGATTTTTTCTAGACCAGAAGACACAAGATGGGCCGAAGAAGTACCAGAGGGGTGCCCTGAGGGGGGGCATCCAGGCGTGCCCTGGTGGGTTATGCCCATCTCGATGGCCTCCCACACCGCCTCTTTGCTCTATAAATACCCCAATATTCCAGAAACCCTAGGGGAGTCGATGTAAATCAATTCCAGCCACCGCAAGTTCCAGAAACACGAGATCCAATCTAAACACCATCACAGAGGGGTTCATCATGTCCATTGGTGCCTCTCCGATGATGCGTGAGTAGTTCATTGTAGACCTACGGGTCCGTAGTTAGTAGCTAGATGGCCTCCTCTCTGTCGTTTGATTCTCAATACAATGGTCTCTTGGAGATCCATATGATGTTACTCTTTTTGCGGTGTGCTTGTTGGGATCCGATGAACTTTGAGTTTATGATTAGATCTATGTTTTTATCCATAAAAGTTTTTTAAGTCTTCTTTGATATCTTATATGCATTATTGCTTATAGCCTCATATTTCTTCTCCGATATTTGGGTTTTGTTTGGCCAACTTGATATATTTATCTTGCAATAGGAAGAGGTGCTTTGTGATGGGTTCGATCTTACGGTGTTTGATCCGTGTGACAGAAGGGGAAACGGCACGTATGTATCGTTGCTATTAAGGATAACAAGATGGGGTATATCTCTACATAAATAGATCTTGTCTACATCATGTCATCGTCCTTATTGCATTACTCCGTTTTTCCATGAACTTAATACACTAGATGCATGTTGGATAGCGGTCGATGTGTGGAGTAATAGTAGTAGATGCAGGCAGGAGTCGATCTACTAATCTAGGACGAGATGCCTATATAATGATCATTGCCTGGATATCGTCATGATTATTTGAAGTTCTATCAATGGCCCAACAGTAATTGTTTTCCCACCGTTTGCTATTTTTCTCAAGAGAAGCCACTAGTGAAAACTACGGCCCCCGGGTCTCTTCTTTAATATATTTGCCTTCGTGATCTATTTTTATTTGCTTTTATTTTCAGATCTATTAAACCAAAAATACGAAAATACCTTGCTGCAATTTTTAGTAATTTATTTTATATCGCGTTCCCGCGAGATCTATTTATCCAATCTACTACAATTTTACCTATCTTTTTACCCGTGAGGGATTGACAACCCCTCTCTTACGTCGGGTTGCAAGTATTTGTTCTTTGTGTGCAAGAGCTATTTACATGGTGTTGTGTGGTTCTCGTACTAGTTCGATAACCTTGGTCTCATCACTGATGGAAATACCTACCGTTGTTGTGCTGCATCATCCCTTCCTCTTTGGGGAAATACCGACGAAGTTCAAGCAATCATCAAAAGGAATTTTTGGTGTCGTTGCTGGGGAGGATCAAGTCAAGATAGTCTCCCGGCCACGCGCTAATTTCTGGCGCCGTTGCCGGGGAGACATCATCAACATCAACCATGTTCCTAATCACAAACCTCATCTCCTTGCAATTTACATTATTTTCCATTTGCCTCTCATTTTCCTCTCCCCCACTTCACAAAAATTTGTAATTTTTTTCACCTTCTTTTCGTTTGCCTTTTCTCTTGTCAGATCTCATGTTTACTTGTGTTACCATGTGCCTTCTATTTGCTTGCATCTTTGCTTGCTAAAAAATTATTGATATGGATCCTCATCCACTTGCTAATCTTTTCAAAAGATCCAATTATGATGAACCTATTGATAGTGAATTGAGTTCACTAGATTATCTTTATGATGTCTTGGGTGAGATTTATGAATCTGAAAATTATGATGAAGTGTTAAAAGAAGAAAATTATAAAGTGATTCATGATAGATCCTTAGATGAAAAGCATGATTGCAATGATGTTACTATAAATTCTTTTAGTGTCAATTGGGCTAATAATATGCAAAACCCCAAGCTCGGGGATGCTAATATTGCTATGTCCACTACTTATTGCAATGATCATGATTGGGGTGGTAATGTTTCTTATGATCTTGAAATTTTATTTAAACCTCATGATGAATATGCTTGTGATAATATTAAAAGTGGGTTTGGAAGAGTGTCAACTCTAGGTATTAATGATCCCACTACTTTGTATAATGATCAATCTTGTGAATTTTTTGATAAAAGTGGGGTTGGAGAGGTCATGACTTTATTTGATGATAATCCCACTATTTTGGACGAGTGTCAACTTTGCATGCATGTGGATCATATAGAGAATATTTTATGTGATAGATATTTTACTAAATTTGAATACAATCCCACATGATTATTATGAGAGAGGGAAATATGGTTGTAGAAATTTTCATGTTACTAAATTACCTCTCGTTATGTTGAGATTGTCAATGTTTTATTCTTCTACCTTGCATATGCTAGAAATTTCTTGTCTTGACAATTTGTTTGCTTATAAAATGCCTATGCATAGGAAGCATTTTAGACTTAAATGTGTTTTTCACATGTTACATGATGCTCTCTCCGTGTTTCAGTTACTATCTTTCATGTGAGCATCATTCAAATCTTATGCCTGGTTAGGGGCGTAAAACGATAGCGCTCGTTGGGAGGCAACCCAACTTGTATCTTTTTTATTTTTGGTTTTCTCTATGTTTTCAATAAAATACCCAATTATGCCTCTATTTAGATGTGTTTTTGTGGTTTAAATTGGTGTTTGTGCCAAGCAAGGCCTTTGGGATGATTTGGGTGAGAGTTGATTTGATCTTGCTGAAAAACAGAAACTTCTGCGCTCACAAAAAAATTCCCATTTTTAATAGAAGAGTGCTTTTGAGTTGATTCTACAGAAGATTAATAAACAAATTGCTCACGTTGTCCTAATTTTTCAGAATTTTTGGAGTTACAGAAGTATTCGAAGTTTCCAGATTGCTACAAACTATTCTATTTTTGACAGATTTTATTTTCTTCGCATTGTGTGCTTGTTTTGATGATTCTATGGTTTTCTTTGAAGAGTTTTTGCCATAGAAAAGTTGGAATAAATTAGATATAATGCAAAAATAAAATATGAATGGGTTTGCAACAATACTTATAGTAGTGGTTTGCTTTCGTATACTAACGGATCTCACGAAGGTTTGTTGAGTTTTGTGTGATGGAAGTTTTCAAGGTTTGGGTGATATTACGATGAATGAAGGAATAAGGATTAGCAAAAGGCTAAGCTTGGGGATGCCCGAGGCACCCCAAGATAATATTCAAGAAGTAGCAAGCAACTAATCTTGGGGATGCCCTCGAGTGGCATCCCCTCTTTCTTCTAACAACCATTGATATTTTACTTGGAGCTATATTTTTATTCGTCACATATTATGAGTTTTGCTTGGAGCGTCTTGTATGCTATGAGTCTTTGCTTGTTTTGCTTTGTGTTTTAATTATTTAATCCTTGCTTGACACACCTTTATGAGAGAGCCAAAAATTATGCTATGCTTGCTCCTATGCTTCACTTACATTTTTAGAGCCATGGAATTGCTCTAGTGTTTCACTCATATCTTTTTGAGCACGATGTGCTTTGTTATTTTTGAAGAAATTCTCTCATGCTTCACTTAGATTTATTTGGGAGTTAGTAATTCTTTTAATAAATTCTCTATTTCTTCACTTAAATTATTTTGAGAGAAAGAAATGTTATGCTCATGTTCTTCACTTAAATTTGTTTGAGCTTATTAAAAACAACATGTGAAATTAGTCCCAAAGTGATAGATATCCAAGGAGGATATAATAAAAACTTTCATGAAGATCATTGGACAAAATAAACTTGGTTCTTTGTAATGGTTTTGAGATATGACAATATGATATGTGAGTCATGTTGATGAGTAATTATGTTTTAATAAGAATATTGGTGTTAATGTTTGTGATTCCCTGTACAAGCACGAAAGTCAATAGTTATGCAATGAAATTACATCCTACTTGTGGTGCATTATTCGGTGTTAGTTATGCTTAATGCTCGCTTACGAGATTTTTTGTTTCTTGGTTGGGTGCTTCTCAATCTTTTTGCTAGGATTCATTTGCACTAAGTATGGTCACTACTTGTGCATCCAAAACCCTTTAAACCAGTTTTGCCATATGAGTACACTATATCTACCTATATGCGGTATTTACGTGCCATTCTAAGCAAATTTGTATGTGCCATCTCTAATTTTCAAAATAAATTTCTCGTTTGTGTGCTCATATCGCTCGTGAGGCAGTGAGGGGTGGCCGATGATTTCCATGCTAGATGTGTTATTCTCACGATGAGTATTCACTTGTCATTGCACGAGAGTACAACAAAGGTATTAGGGATGCCCAGTCCCAAAATGAATAATGAATTTACTTTATGTTGTCAAATAATAAATTGCTTGGAAAGTGTTGGTATGGAGGGCACCCGTGGATACGGTTAGCCATGGAAAGTGAAAGTATGGTGGAAAAAGGAATAAACTTTATTTTCTGTTTAGGAACCGCCAATGATATATCTAGCACAGTGGCAGAGGACCCCGGTGGGCAAGGTGTGGCAGCCGCCACACCTTGATTTGGTCCAAAATTTTTTATACATATACGCTTCGTTCGCTAATAGTTGGGAATCACTAAGTAGAGATTTCTTTTGAGCAAATCGCTTAGTAGAGATATTATAAAGAGAGAGGCCATTCATTTTATTGGGCCAGATAGCCTTAGACATCCCATTATTTGGGCCTTCTAGCGACACATCACACACGAAGGACGCATCGAGCGGTTCGAGCTAGGCAAACAACAATACAGCCACTCCCGCAGACCGGCATACACATGCAGCAAGCAGCGAACCCTAGCATGGCGGCAGCGGCCAGGAGTAGGCGGACGACAGGGCAGCGGGTCGGGAGATGTGGTGTTGAGCACTCGCCGGGCAAGCGTTAGGCGTGGTTGGGCGCTGCCGAGAAAGAGACGTGGGCACACGGCGAGCGGGAGCTGCGGCTAGGCCTAGCGGACGGTGCGGCAACACAGCGCGGCGGCAGCCAGCTGCCCAGCTTTGCGTCCTTCTCTTCTCGGCCTGCAGAAGATTGGAAGTGAGGGGAATGGGCGAAACGGGAGAGGTATATTTTCTGAATTTTGTAGCATTTTTCGATAACTTGTAATCTGCAGCAATCAGTAGTTCCAACTCCAATGATTTATCTCTTCTATTGCAAATGGAAGTCACTTTTGGTACTGTATGGGCTGTAATTATTTAGATTAGATGCATGTATGTTTTCTGACTTTTAAATCATTTTTGGAGAACATTTTTTGACATCTTGGAAGCAATGCAATATAGTGATAATTTAATGGTGTGAAATTGTGAATTGTAGGAGGGCAGGGCACTGCCATTGCCTGGGCCTTCTATACACCATTGTGACCTTCATTATCGATATATTTTAGGTTGTTTTTCTATTGAAACATGTCTACATTTTCATTGTATTTGGTTATTCTTTTGTGGTGTGCAATGTTAGTGTGTATTGACTCTTTTAGTTTGCATAAAAATAAATTCGCCACACATTAAATACTTTTTGTCCTCCGCCTCTGTCTAGCATGGAAAGTGTTGGGAACTCTAAGTCATTTTCGTTGGTGGGAAAAGTGTGCCTCCCAAAATGTTTTTATCTCTCAATTTTCGCTATGAGATCTGGCACCTCTACAAATCCCTACTTCCCTCTGCGAAGGGCCTTTCTTTTACTTTATGCAATTTTTATTTTTACTTGAGTCTCCATCTTCTCTTATAAAGCACCAACTAAGGGGCACTATGACCGTACTTGAGCATTGGGTATAGCTAGTATTCGAGTGTGTTTCATGAATGGATCAATGATTGAGCATAATGGGTTAGGGATAACTTGCTTTAGCGTTGATATTTTGAAACATGGTTGCTTGTTGATATGCTTGAGTATTAAAGTCTTCATGTCAAAACTAGACTATTTCTTCGAACCATATGAAAGTCCAAATGTCCATGCTACAAAGAAAAGAATATGTGATGAACATGTTAGGCAGCATTCCACATCAAAAAATTCTGTTTTTATCATTTACCTACTCGAGGACGTGCAAGAATTAAGCTCGGGGATGCTGATACGTCTCCAACATATCTATAATTTTGATTGTTCCATGCTGTTATATTATCATTCTTGGATGTTTTATAATCATTTTTCGGTACTAACGTATTGGCATAGTGCCCAGTGCTAGTTGTTATTTTCTGCTGGTTTTTTACATCACAGGAAATCAATACCAAACGGAGTCCAAACGCGATGAAACTTCTTGTGGATTTTTTCGGGAACAGAAGACACAAGATGGGCCGAAGAAGTACTAGAGGGTGCCCCGAGGGGGGCATAACCCACCAGGGCATGCCCGGGGGCCCATGCGCGCCCAGGTGAGCTATGCCTGCACCTCGGTGGCCTCCCGCAACGCCTCTTTGCTCTATAAATACCCCAATAATCCAGAAACCCTAGGGGAGTCGACAAAAATTAATTCCAACCGCCGCAAGTTCTAGAAACACCAGATCCAATCTAGACACCATCGCAGAGGGGTTCATCATGTCCATTGGTGCCTCTCCGATGATGCGTGAGTAGTTTATTGTAGACCAGCGGGTCCGTAGTTAGTAGCTAGATGGCTTCCCCTCTATCGTTTTATTCTCAATACAATGGTATCTTGGAGATCCATATGATGTAACTCTTTTTGCGGTGTTTGTTGGGATCCGATGAACTTTGAGTTTATGATCAAATCTATGTTTTTATCCATGAAAGTTATTTGAGTCTTGTTTGATCTCCTATATGCATGATTGCTTATAGCCTCATATTTCTTCTCCGACATTTGGGTTTTGTTTGGCCAACTTGATCTATTTATCTTGCAATGGAAGAGGTGCTTTGTGATGGGTTCGATCTTACGGTGCTTGATCGCAGTGACAGAAGTGGAAACAACATGTATGTATCGTTGCTATTAATGATAACAAGATGGGGTCTATTTGTACATAAATAGATCTTGTCTACATCATGTCATCGTTCTTATTGCATTACTCCATTTTTCCATGAAATTAATACATTAGATGCATGCTGGATAGCGGTCGATATGTGGAGTAATAGTAGTAGATGCAGGGAGGAGTCGGTCTACTAATCTTGGACATTATGTCTATATAATGATCATTGCGTGGATATCGTCAAGATTATTTGAAGTTCTATCAATTGCCCAACAGTAATTGTTTTCCCACTTTTCGCTATTTTTCTCGAGAGAAGCCACTAGTGAAACCTACGGCCCCCGGGTCTCTTCTTTAATATATTTTCCGTCGTGATCTATTTTTATTTGCTTTTATTTTCAGATCCATTAAACCAAAAATACAAAAAATACCTTGATGCAATTTTTAGTAATTTATTTTATCTCATGTTCCCGCGAGATCTATTTATCAAATCTACTATAATTTTACCTATCTTTTTACCCGTGAGGGATTGACAACCCCTCTCTTACGTCGGGTTGCAAGTATTTGTTCTTTGTGTGCAGGAGTTGTTTACGTGGTGTTGTGTGGTTCTCCTACTAGTTCGATAACCTTGGTCTCATCACTGAGGTAAATACCTACCGTTGTTGTGCTGCATCATCCCTTCATCTTTGGGGAAATACCGACGTAGTTCAAGCAAATATCAATGTGATCTCATTCATCAAATGACAACACATGTCTATGGTTAGGAAACTTAACCATCTTTGATTAACGAGCTAGTCTAGTAAAGGCTTACTAAGGACACAGTGTTTTGTCTATGTATCCACACCTGTATCAAGTTTCTGGTTAATACAATTCTAGCATGAATAATAAATAAGGAAATATAAAATAACAACTTTATTATTGCCTCTAGGGCATATTTCCTTTAGTCTCCCACTTGCACTAGAGTCAATAATCTAGATTACATTCTAATGATTCTAACACCCATGGAGTCTTGGTGCTAATCTTGTTTTGCTCATGGAAGAGGCTTAGTCAACAGTTCTGCCGCATTCAGATCCGTATGTATTTTGCAAATCTCTATGTCTTGCTCCTTGACTAGATCACAAATGGAGTTGAAGCATCTCTTGATTTGTTTGGTCTTTTTGTGAAATCTGGATTCCTTCGCTAAGGCAATTGCTCCAGTATTGTCACAAAAGATTTTCATTGGACCCGATGCACTAGGTATTACACCTAGATCGGATATGAACTCCTTCATCCCGACTCCTTGATTTGTTGCTTCCGAAGCAGCTATGTACTCTGCTTCACATGTAGATCCCTCCACGATGCTTTGCTTGGAACTGCACCAACTGACAACTCCACCATTCAATATAAATACGTATCGGGTTTGTGACTTAGAGTCATCCGGATCAGTATCAAAGCTAGCATTGGCGTAACCATTTATGAAAAGATCTTTGTCACCTCCATAAACGAGAAAGATATCGTTAGTCCTTTTCAGGTACTTCAGGATGTTCTTGACCGCTGTCCAGTGATCCACTCCTGGATTATTTTGCTACCTTCCCGCTAAACTTATAGCGAGGCACACATCAGGTCTGGTACACAGCATGGCATACATGAGAGAACCTATGGCTAAGGCATAAGGAATTGTAACATCCCAATTTTCAATTGGATGTTATACATAGATCATCATATGCATATCATATTTATTCTTGCATTTTGTTGTGATCCTCGAAATCCTAAGCAACTCAAGGACCCCAGGAGAGAGTTGGAGGTTTCACAAAATTTATATTTGAATTTATTTCAAATTTGAAGAAAGGATCAATTTGATTTTATTATTTTCTCTCCAATTATTTCCAATATTAAAAATAAATGAGGGAAGATAATATGACTTCTACAAACCAAGAGAAATATTTGGAGAAAGAATTTTAAAATCAAATCATTATTTTATTGCTATTTTATTTGCTATTTTATTTGAATTAGAAAAATATTGCATTTTTGAAAATTGCATCTTAGTCCAGAAAAATGTTCATCTTGTCCTAAATAATAGGTTTGGACGATGAAAATTGTTTCTGGAATTTTTAGAATTTTCTTTATATTTATTTATGATTTTTCCTTTGCGGCGAAATATTTTTTTAAAAAACTTCCGGACCGACTGGGCCGACACCCAGCCGTCCCAACTCACGCGCGCCGCTGCAACCGCCTCCACCGCCGTGCGGGAGGCGACCTCCCGCCGGAGTCCGGAGCCGCCCCGCCTTGGCGCCCCCTTCTCCAACTCGGAGTCTCG
>NC_041383.1:509116221-509123275 GCF_002162155.2 Triticum dicoccoides
CCGAGCGCTGCCGCCCCTCGCCACTGCCGCTGCTGCCTCACCGCCGCCGCCTACGCCGCCGCCGCCCGAGTCGCCACCCCGCCTCACCGCCGCAAGCCGCCGTCGCTGAAGCCACCGCCGCCGTCGACCGATCCGAACCGCCTTTTTTTGGATGAACCGGTATAACCGCGAACCGTCCCGGTGTTTTAGGTTTTTCTCGGTTCTTTTAGAATAGATCGGTTTTTATTTTTATTTTAGTTATTAAACATTCGTTCGTTCGTTTTAATGAACAATTTTTGTCAGATCAGTTCTATTAGTGAACGTTCACGCCGTAGTTTTTTCTTTTTAGTCTATTTTCGTGAGGGTCCTATCCACGAATAGTTTTCTCACGATTTAGCCCCTGATCTTTAAACTAGCGTAACTTTTTACTCGTTTGTCCAAATTAGTTGAAACCAGCGCCTAAATCTTCGTATCGTTCTATTCTTTCCAGTTAACCAACTTGAACATGATTTTGGCACTGTAAAATTTGAGTTTAGTTCAGATTAGTAAATGATCTTGTTTCATTCGTGCTTTGATTTTCGTTTCTCTGTTTGAGTTGATTCTTTTTGCAAATCATAGCTAATCACATGTACCTACTGTTAAGATCTAATCCACATGATAATAATGTAGTTAGGTTTTACTTTTCGTTAGCCTAAGCCGTTTGCTTGTTTCGTGTTTGATCTGGATCTTTTCCCGGTTTTCTCGTTGTTTCGTTTGAGTGATTGCTTATGTATGGTAACGTTTGTCTATGCTAGATTACCCGGAGTGCGAAGCTTGTAACTACGAATCTCTAGAGTTTGCAGATTGTTAGCAAGGCAAGTTACACTTTGATCATACTCTTCTATACCCTGTTTTTACTATGCATCAGTTCTGCCCCTCAAATATTTGCATGAGTAGGATTGGGAACATGTGGTTTGGTTGTAATACTTAAGGTAGGAACCTAATACCTTTTGATCACCCCGGGAATATACGTGATGCTTATTTATTGCTTAGCCATGCTCATAGACGAGGATTGGATCATGATTTACACATGGAAGTTTGAGAGTTATTAATCATGGATAACATTAAGGTGGCAACTTTAATATACATCTGGGTGGATTGGTTGAGGCACCTGGGGAACCCAGTGTTGCCTATTTAAGGAAATCCCGGAGTACCTGTGTGATTTTTCCTTTGGTTCGCCACCTAGGTTCAAAGGGATCATAAGATTATTCATGCTAGAAACTTCCGTGTGCAGCCACAAGCCATTATGGGCTCTAGCATAGTTGTGTAAGTTGTGTGAGCTCTTGAAGAGGTGGACTAGCAGATGTAGGGGAAAGTAGGTGTACCGGTCCGCCCGGAGTAGAGAGTAAGTGCTTCAGAAAGACTATGTCTCGATCATCCGATCATGGATGCGGTCAAGTCTTGTGGGGAAAAGTGCACAAATCTCTGCAGAGTGTATAAACTAATCATGGTTAGCCGTGTCCCCGGTTATGGACATCTTGAGTATTTAGTACTTGAATTATTGATTTGATCTCATCACGTTACATGATGAATTTGTTGGGTTAATGATGATACTTTTAATTGGGATTTGAGTTGGGGTTACCTTCTCAAATATTGGTCAACTTGGGAGTAGTTAAATAAAGTTATTCCTTTGTTGTAGGGAAAAACTAGCTTTATGCAAAATCATAAATTTAGAGCCTCCATCAGCCAAATACTGCATGTAGATATAGTTCTTACATTTCATTGCTTTACAATGTAACTCTGCCTACATATTCAATGTGCTGACCTACAGGCTGCAACGTCTCATGTTGCAGACTACTCAGACGATGAATAAGGTGCGATAGGTCGGTTGTCTTGCACTCAGCTATGCCGTTGGAGTTGATGGGCTCATTTACCTTCGAAGCTTCCATAGTTATTTAGTTTAGATGGCCTTTAGCCATGATATTTTGTGTAATCATACTCTTTATGAGGACTCGATGTAATAAGTGTGTGATTGAACTCTGTTATAATTCCTCAAGTACTGTGCGTGTCAGAATTACCGATATAGGGATGACACTGATGCACAGAGACTTCGGTCCATTCAGATCATGGTCGCTACAAGATGGTATCAGAGCACACGCTGACTATAGGACGCGACCACTAGAATAAGCCACATGATTTCTCTTATCTCCTCATTTCTAATTCTCCTCTATTTCTACTCTATAGATGGAGGATCCCAGGAAAAAGATCACTCAGCTGGATGACGACACCCCTTTCGGACGACATTTGAAGGAAGTCACTAAGTACCTGAACATCAGACTACAAAGCTTCACGGGGACTTTCTCTACAACTGTACCGGGAGAGGAGCGCTGGAAGATCAAAGTCTGGGTACCTGGGAGGACATTTGCGCCAACAACGGAGCCTATTGATTTCTACCTTGATGCACCAAGCTGGAGTTTAGGAAAGAGCATGGCTTCTTCTCTCTCTTTGAATCTCAATACAAAGTTCTCCTTGATCTTCTTGGATATCTATTTGATGTAACTCTTTTTGTAGTGTGTTTGTCGAGATCCAATGAATTGTGGGTTTATGATGAAGTTTATCTATGAGAAATATTTGAATCTCCTCTGAATTCTTTTATGTATGATTGGTTATCTTTGCAAGTTTCTTCGAATTATCAGTTTGGTTTGGCCTACTAGATTGATTTTTCTTGCAATGGGAGAAGTGCTTGGCTTTGGGTTCAATCTTGCGGTGTCCTTTCCCAGTGACAGTAGGGGCAGCAAGGCACATATTGTATTGTTGCCATCGAGGATAAAAATATGGGGTTTATATCATATTGGTTGAGTTTATCCCTCTACATCATGTCATCTTGCTTAATGCGTTACTCTGTTCTTATGAACTTAATACTCTAGATGCAGGCAGGAGTTGGTCGATGTGTGGAGTAATAGTAGTAGATGCAGAATCGTTTCGACCTACTTGTTGCAGACGTGATGCCTATATACATGATCATGCCTAGATATTCTCATAACTATGCTCTTTTCTATCAATTGCTCGGCAGTAATTTGTTCACCCACCGTAATACTTATGCTATCTTGAGAGAAGCCACTAGTGAAACCTATGGCCCCCGGGTCTATCCTTTATCATATAAGTTTTCCATCTACTTTTATTTGCATCTTTTACTTTCCAATCTATATCACAAAAATACCAAAAATATTTATCTTATAATATTATCTCTATCATATCTCACTTTTGCAAGTTACCGTGAAGGGATTGACAACCCCTTTATTGCGTTGGTTGCGAGGTTCTTGTTTGTTTGTGTAGGTGCGTGGGACTTTTGAGGAGCCTCCTACTAGATTGGTACCTTGGTTCTCAAAAACCGAGGGAAATACTTACGCTACTCTACCGCATCACCCTTTCCTCTTCAAGAGAAAAACCAATGCATGCTCAAGAGGTAGCACTTACATTCAAGAGATGGGAGATCATATTTGTCGACAAGAGAATCAACAAATTATCCACATGAAGAAGATCAAGAAGCTGATGAAGAAAAACAATGAGCTAGAAGAGGAACTCAAGTCTACATGCGATGGATATGAGGAAGATATTGCCGTACTACTAGAGAATCATGAAGATCTGAAGAGGAAGCTAGGACTACCAGTGGAGAATCACAAGTGGGAACCAGCAAAGGCGATCCGTTTGGAGGACTACATCATCCTGGACGACACCGACACGGATAGCGATACAAGTGATGACAGTGAAGACGACTACATTGACGAAGGTGGAGCAGATATTATGGAGTCTTCCTCCGATGAAAATTTCTAGATGACCACCATGTAACTAGTAGTATTCCTCATTGTAGTTAGCAACGATCGAGTTTGTAATCATAGGTTGGATCGTTTGTGTGAATCTTGTGTGCTTTTGAATGAAGTGAATTGATTGTGTTTGTCTCATGAGCATATGGGTAGTTAATCTCTCTTAGACCTCAATTCTATTCTGTTTTCTCACCCCTTCTAACCCATTAGATGCCTACGAGACGTGACAATGGATTTGCATTCCCACCGAAGCTCACTCAGTTGATCCAACGGCAGAATGCCTTGATGCAGATACTAGTTCAGAACCAGAACCAAGGAAGCAACAACAACAACAACAACAACAACAACAACAACAACAACCCACCGCCACCACCCCTGTTGACCACCTAGCCCGTTTTCTAAGGTTGAATCTGCCGGTGTTCTCTAGTAGCACCGAGCCGATAGTTGCAGATGATTGGCTCCGCAAGATTGGAAGAGAGCTGACCACTGTAGGATGCACATATGCAGAGGGAGTGCGCTTTGCCGCACACCAGCTTGATGGACCCGCAACATCTTGGTGGGAGAATTTCACCGCCTCCATTGACACTATTACACGGGATCAGTTTTAGTAGGCTTTCCGCACTGCACATGTTTCAGCAGGAGCTATGAGCATGAAGAAGCATGGGTTTCGCAACTTGCGCAAAGGAGGGCGTACAGTAGGCAGTATGTGGATGAGTTTAGCAAGTTAGCATGCTATGCCCCAGATGATGTAGCCACAAATGCTGCAAAATGGGAGAAGTTTCTTGAGGGACTCAATGATGAGATGAGCATGCATTTGATGGTGGCAACATTCAACAACTACCAGGAGTTGGTAGACAGGGCCCTCATGATTGAAGGCAAGCAGAAGTAGATTCATAATCGCAAGAGGAAGTATGGACAAGGGAGGTACACTTCTGGAGCCCAGCAGAAGCCTTGCTATTTCCCGTACTCGGGGGGGGGGGCATACTCACAACCATGGAGGCCATAACCATGGAGGACATACGCACAATGGAGCAAGTTCGCACAACCACAGTGGCCCCAAGAATGGCAATGGGAATGGAGGAAGCAGCAGCCAGAACCGTTCCAACCCCGCAACACCCGCCAAGAGGGATTTGAGCCACATCACCTGTTTCAAGTGCCAGAAGACTGGACATTGTGCCACTGGATGTCCTGAAGCAAAGAATGGAAATGGCAATGGAGGTTCTGCAAAGAATCCCAACCCCTTCACCAAAGGTCAGGTGAACCACGTCAGCGTGGAGGAGATTGAGGATCAACCCGACGCAGTTGTCGATAAGTTTTTGATAAATGCATTTACCACACTTGTTCTTTTCGATACTGGTGCATCGCATTCATACATATCAAGGGATTTGTGGATAAGTATAAATTGCCAACCGTAGCCCTTAAGTCACTTATGTTAGTAAGTTCCCCAGGAGCAGAGTATATGGCTAGTAGGGGATGCTATCAGTTGCCAGTAACCATAGGTAGACATGTTTTCCCCACCGACCTGATTGTTCCGGAGTCACAAGGATTGGATGTGATACTAGGCATGGATTGGCTATCCAAGTTTGAAGGAAACATCGATTGCACCAGCAAATTAATTCTTCTCACCACCCCAGAAGGAAAAAGGATCAAGTATGTATCCCGGCATGCACCAAGGATAACTCAGGTGAATTCCTTATCAGGAGTTGTTCAGGAGGAAGTAGCAGTGGTGAAGGACTATCCCGACGTATTTCCGGAAGAGTTACTAGGCTTGCCACCAGATCGATACATTGAGTTTTTGATTGATCTATTGCGAGGCACCGGACCAATGTCAAAGAGACCGTATCAGATGCCCGCAAAAGATCTGGAGGAAATCAAGAAGCAGATTAAGGAGTTACTAGAGAAAGGTTACATTCGACCAAGTTCATCACCTTGGGGAGCCCCAGTGCTTCTAGTGGAGAAGAATGATGGATCTTTGAGGATGGTTGTTGATTATCATGCGCTGAATGAGGTGACGATCAAGAACAAATACCCTCTGCCGATGATCAATGATTTGTTTGACCAGTTACAAGGAGCTAAAGTTTTCTCCAAGATCGATCTTCGATCAGGTTATCACCAGTTGAAGATCCGAGAGTAGGATATACCTAAGACAACTTTTACCACAAGGTATGGGCTATATGAGTATACCGTTATGTCATTTGGTCTAACTACGCACCTGCCTATTTCATGAATATGATGAACAAAGTGTTTATGGGTTTTTTTGGATAAGTTCGTCATGGTATTCATTGATGATATATTGATATACTCGAAGAATGAAGAAGAGCATAAGGAGCATTTCTGTTTGGTTCTTGAGAATCTTAGAGAACATCAGTTGTATGTCAAGTTCAACAAATGTTAGTTTTGGTTAAAGGAAGTTGGATTTCTCGGACATGTTATATCCGGAGAAGGAATAGCCGTAGACCCTACCAAGGTTGCTTCTGTCACTAAGTGGTTGGCACCCACCTCAGTTGGAGAGATTAGAAGTTTTCTTGGACTCGTAGGTTATTACCGGAGGTTTATCGAGAATTTCTCCAAGATTGCAAAACCCATGACGGAGTTATTGAAGAAGGACACCAAGTTTAAATGGACTGAGGATTCTGAAGCTAGTTTTCAGGAGTTGAAGGAACGTTTGGTTACAACCCTAGTGTTGATTCTCCCAGACCAACGCAAGGATTTCCAAGTGTATTGCAACGCTTCACGTCGAGGACTTGGAGGAGTGCTTATGCAGGAAGGAAGAGTTGTTTCATATGCCTCACGACAACTTCGACCTCATGAGTTGAATTATCACTACAAAAAAAGACACATCCGTGACATTTTGGGTCGAATAATTTTTTTTCTGTCATACATATGACACTTCTATGACGATAATTGTGACAAAACCCGGTATCATCATAGATGTGGTGTGCTCCTACTTCTATGACAAAAAATCATGACAGAAAATGGCTTTTTCATCCTGGGCGGGCCAGAGACGCAGCTGCATGACATTCTTTGGGCCGTCCATGACGGAAAAACCGTGGTAGAAGCGAGGGGGAGGAAAATTTCGGGGAGTTCCCGGTTACGGTGGGAGGTCGGGGGCCGAGCGATGCTCATTTCTCTCGTACACGTACGCGCATGTGTGCGAGGCGTTGGCTCTAACTGAACCCGAGCGATTGCACTGCAGGCTACGCGTTACTGAACCCGAGCGTTCGATTCCTTCGCTATTGCTGCTAACTGAAGCCGATCGATGCTACCTCTCT
>NC_041383.1:509123430-509158405 GCF_002162155.2 Triticum dicoccoides
GAATAGGACCCGTGGCGTTGCCTCTGGATGAACATGACCCCGATCGATCGAGCCGGTTGGGGCTGGATGAACAGGACCCCGTGGAGGGCTGGATGAACAGGACGACCCCGTGGAGGGCTGGATGAACAATGGATGGTGGAGGGGTGGATGAACAGTAGCCCGTGGAGGGGTGGTTGAACAGGAGCCCGTGGAGAGGGGTGGTTGAACAGTAGCCGGTGGAGTAGCGCGCGGTGGAGGCTGGATGAACAGGAGCCCGTGGATGAACAATCATAGGTGGAGGCTGGAGGAGGTCGACGGTGGATGAACAGTAGCCCGTGGAGGCTGGAGGAGGTTGACGATGGAGATGAACAGTATCCCGTGGAGTCCCGTGTTGCGGTACGCCACACCCCTCCCGATGAACAGGACCCCTGTTTCGACCGTAGCGCTCCAACACAAGTCCGTTTCATCTGTTTTGCGGTATGCCACACCCCTCCCGATCAACAAGACCCCCGTTTCGACTGTAGGAGGTCCGTTTCCTCCGTTTTGCGGTACGCCACACCCCTCCCGATCAATAGGACTCCTGTTTCGACCGTAGGAGGTCCGTTTCCTCTGTTTTGTGGTACGCCAGACCCCTCCCGATGAATAGGACCCCGTTTCGAACGTGGCCGGTCGAACACAAGGCCGTTTCCTCCGTTCTGCGGTACGCGATGCCTCGTTTCCATCGCCTGTTCTGTCCAAGCCCTCCCGATGAACACGACCACGCATTCCGTTCCGACCTAGCCGGTTGGCTCCCACGCGTTTTGTTGCCTCCCGATGAACATGACGCATTCCGTTGCCTCCCCATGAACACGACGCATTTCGTTGCCTCCCCATGAACACGACGACGACGCTGTTTCTCCGTTCCGACCCAGCCATGTACACAAGCCCTGGCCGTACGTATGTGCGAGTAGGCGTTCAAGACCCCGCTCATATGTACACATACGTGGCCGTATTTTCTTTCTTGCACCCTGGCCGCTGTACGTATGTGTACATGCAACGTACGCGCCTCTACTACGACACGTGTGCGCCTCTACTACGACACGTGCGCGCCTCTACTACGACACGTGCGCGCCTCTACATCCACCAGTATGTACGTACACGTTCGCGACCAGAATGACAACGCTACGTACGCTTCGACAAGGTGGGTCCCGACTGTCAGGCACTTCCTTGCGTGCGAAGATGTAGCTGGTGGGTCCCAGCAGTCATGGGGGCGAATCGTTTTTTTTGCCCGGACGCACTTCCTTGCGTGCGAAGGTGTGGCTGGTGGGTCCCAACAGTCAGGGGGGCGAATCACTTTTTTTCCGAACGCACTTCCTTGCGTGCGAAGATGTAACTCGTGGGTCCCAGCAGTCAGGGGGCGAATCATTTTTTTTTCGGACGCACTTCCTTGCGTGCGAAGATGTAGCTAGTGGGTCCCAGCAGTGAGGGGAAACGTTTTTTCGCGAAATACAGTGGCCCGTCCGGTGGGTCCCAGCTGTCAGGTGGAGGAGTCATTATTTTCCGCGTAATAAGGAGGCACTTCCTTGCTGCGGCCGTGGACCCAGCTGTCAGCCTCTCCACATATAGTCCACGTCCGATGGAAGTGTTCCTTGACCATGTTGACCATGCTGCGCCGAGAGCACCACGACGGTGGACGACGACGAGGCCTAGGAAGGGGACGACGGGGAGCCGGGGAAGACGCGGCAGTGGAAGCCCGCGCGGAGAGGAGTACAAGGGTTCACTGGTTCGGCTGCGGTGTGAGGCTGCCGTCGCCGCAGGGCCTGGCCAGCGGTGGGAATAGTAGGGGGCGGTGAGGCCTTCGCGGCAGCACAACCGACCACGGGAGGCAGGAGCATGCGGCACGACCGACGCTAGTTTGGGCGGCTGGAGCAAGAAGACCAGAGGTTGAATAAGCACTACGGCCGTTGGATGGACATCGTACAATCACTGCAGCTAGAATCGTTTATATTGACTAAGTTGACAAAGCCCTTGTTTTTTTTTGAGCAAAGACAAAGCCCTTGATACGCGTCAACTTAGTAGGCCCACAACTCGGATTTGGCACGAAACATATAGCCCATTTGCAATTTGTAAGAATGTACAACCCATTTTTTAATTCTAATGGAATTTACTACAGCCCATTTACAGTTTGTTAAAAGTACAACCCAACTTCTAGCTAGGACAATGATTAATAATTTCAAACAACCGCTCAAAATAGAATTCAAAAAAAATTCCCACATTTTGATGGGATCCGAAATATTTTTATCCGAAATTTCTACCCAGGTTAAATATAATTTCAAAATAAAGTTTTATTATGTTAAAATCCAACGAAATATTGCGTGCGCAACAAGTAATGAAATTAAAATTTTCAAATTCCAAAAATAATATATTTTTTAAACTAATTACGTGTTTGGTGCATAGTTACTGCCCAGTTATTATAATTACATCCCATTTATTATTTCTTAAAGTCCATTATCTTGTTAAGCCTAATGCATACCTCCTAGGAAAGTTTGCAGCCCAGCGGGGCGGAGAATAACAAGTTGACCCGGATATTGTGTACAACTGTCGGCCCAGTTGCATTGCTGATGTTGAAAAAAAAGGCCTGTGTAGTACAGTACAACCTAACATGGTTACTCAGCCCACATTCAGCGACGCCGGAAAGGCCCAAACAAGGCTTCTGTACAACTTTTTGAAGTCACTGAGCTTAATTAATAACTTAAGGAAAAAGTTAGATTACAGTGGAACCTAATTAAAAGCTGTCACGAGCAAATAAATAATTCAACGGGTCCCACTTGTGCGTGTGCGCGTGTGCACGTGTGTGTGTGTGTGTGTGTGTGAGAGAGAGAGAGACCCACCGGTCGATGCTCGTAAATACATCTTTCAGCCATATGCATTGCTGATGCTCAGTAAAAACTTATATAGTTGACACAATCATATAGAATATCATAGCACATTGAACTTGCATACAAAAATTTCATGCAGGCGGCACAATCAGGATGGAAGCAGTGGATCGCTACGGGAAGGGCTATGTTGAAACCAACGAAGTCGTACATAACGGTTCATCGTCTTTATCAATGATGAGGAAATATCTTGAATGTTGTGCAAAGAAAACAGACAGACAACACAATAAGTTCTGCTAGCACATTAAGTTGACGTACAATCCTTTCTAAAAAAAGTTCAGGTACAAAATTAGAACAGGTCACAATCAAATGTACTCGCATATCAGTGCTTCACACCCATAGCTCGGATTTAACTAGTATTTGACAAGATTCAGTTGTTACCTCAAATTAGAGCACATCCAGGCAGCCAGCCCTGCCTCTTCTCCCAAAGAAGCAGTGGCCTCCGCCGTACGATGGAGTAGGCCCTGTGCCATCCATCGTTCCGAGCAACATGGGGAAAGTCTGACGTTGAATCCTGTAATGGACGTCGTCGACGGACCCTGGCACCAGCGGCAGCAGCGGCAGGACTTCGATTGATGGATTGACCACTTCTTCGACATGCACGAACACTCGATACAGGTACATCCGTAACGTGGTCCGTGGCGGCCTTGGTGGCGAAGAATAGTACAACCCCGGTTCCTCCACCGGTATCTCAACACCAATCACCTTCGGTATGGTGGATGGCTTCTTCATCCATGCCATAATCATCAGAGCCCAGCTGTCTGGAGGAACAAACATACTTACGAGCTCACCTCCAAGGTCGTTGATAAGATCGTTCATGGACTCGTTGTTCCAAGCACGTTGAGGCATGCCGTGGACGGTAAGCTTTGTTAAAAACTCAAGCTCAGAGGGCACCGAGCCCCATCCTAGGTGCCACCGATCAAAGCTCACCAGCGCGCCATCGCAGAACAAACGCCGGGAAGATTCGAACACACGACTGTAGTCGAAAGTTGTCCGGAACCTGATGAAGAAATCAGCCGGTGGCGGATAGACTTCGAGAGCAAGTCACTTATTTGGATGTAGTGAGCAATGCCAAGAGCTTTGACAAGGTCGTCCGGCGAGACGGGAGGCCGGTCACCGTTGATGGTTACCATCAGCACTTTGCCGGCAAACTGGTCGTCAAGCGCCGCCATGCCACTGTTGAGCGACAGCACGCAGCGACCGAAGGCAGGACGGACCTCAGGATCTTCGTCTCAGAGATCCGCGTTGACCGGCGACATGATAGTGTGCTTGAGTATAGGGAGTACATGAGGGGGATTTGGGGGAACTGGAGTAGGAATCGAGATTCCAGAGGTGGGGGAGGGGCGGGAGACTAGGGATGAAAAGGTAGTATGAATTTTGAGCACGCTCCAATATGCTCTCGGCGCGCAAGCGCACGAAAACACCAGTGGCGCCCACATGTCGGCCTAAGAGTCGTTATTCTTTCTTTTTTGGAGAGCCCGACCTTTTTTTCCAGGATCTTTTGAGAGCCCGGCCTGAGAGTCATAATTGACCAGTTTAGCATTGCGTTACTACTCGGCCCATATTCAACGACACCTCACTGGCCCAAACAAGTGTACATCATCAAAAAGACATTGAGCTCAAATTATATAACTTGAAAAAAGGAGATATACTCTGAACACTTGAGAATGGTGATGCCCTCATTTAGCCCACTAGTAGTTCGAGACAATAAACAGTTCGAAACAATGAGTAGGATAATGCAAGAAACATCATTGATACGTCCCTATTGGAACTGGGAGGAAAATACAGGGAAATGTATATTGGGTTCGAAAATATAGAAGTACCATGCATGGTTATACTCATGTTATCTCGCAATCGATTCTTCACGGGAAACTACCATGTACCATGTCATGCATCTTATGTAATCATGTTCTGTCCTCACAAACAAATTTTTCAAGGTAACTAACAGACCATGCATTGTTATATACTCGTGTTCTGTGGGCAAACATTTTGTGAGGATATTATTCTAGACATTGATTGCTGAAGGGCGAATATAGGTATGTACACATGGTAAGCATTGCAGGATTTCACTACTTCCAAATATAGAGTTCTCCATATGCACATTTACTTCCCTAATGTATGGTTAGATGAAACCAACAGTGTGGTGCATGTTTCTACATCAAAAATGAGGAAAACTAACATGGCCATTGATATACACTCATATTTAGTAGTAGCATATAGATTACTGTAAAATAAGGATAATATCCATATATTCCTAACCGTTTGATTATTCAGGGTACAAATTGGCTGTAATGACATGGCCACAATCGCATGAATTAACTCATTCCAAATATAGCTGATTTACGGCGTATCTAATACATTGCCATAGTTCTACTCAAATTCTGCTTAAACAGGGATATGCCAATCATCACAAAAAGTTCGAACAGTGTCATGGCGTCATCATTAACATGAGATGGAAACAACTTACATGCGTCGTCCCAGCAATATGTGGTGCCATCTGCTTTGTTGATCGCGTAGATGATGCCATTGTGTTCAATAGCATCATAGAAGTGTGTATCAGCTTTGACGATGATCCACTACGAGCTGGGTTCTCTCCAGCTAAAGAAGGCACCGGCACAAATATAGGCGAGTCCGCAGTCGAACAAGGCAATTAGCTTGAAGTCTGCGTAATTCGCATGTTGTGTGGGCACTTGGCAGATTACAATCTTCTGCAAAACAAGGTTCGTCCAACTGACATGGTAATCTAGATGACTTGGACCGCGATGGTAATACTCTATATAATCCAACGGAGGAAGGATAATCTCATGGGAGGTCTGGAAGTTCACGAGCACCAACTTTTTACCGTCTTCTTTGAAGGCAGCCATCCAGTGGGAGTTCATGCCGACCCAGTACATACCTGCCAAGAAGTTTCGGGCGATGGTGATCGGATCGATGTCGAGGGAAATGATGTACGGTGACCCACTACATACCTGCAAAGAAGTTTTGGCTAATGGAGATCGGATTGAAGTCGAGGGGCATCATGTAGGCCTCCGTATCAAGGTGAGCCAATCTCGCAAGACCAGATAGCAGCAAGCAGGGTGTCTTGAAAAGCTTAGGCCTCGCTTCGACGATGGCCGTGTGCATGTCCCTCGAGCATGCAGCCAGCCGCAGGGCGCTCAACATATCCATACACGAACAATAGAGGTCGAGGATGTCACTGTGGAGATTGCTCCAATCGCGGCTCATATGGATGCTGTGCGGTTCGCGTTCGGCCATGGTGGAGTTTGAAAGGTGGGGGTTTTGGGGGGCTTGATTTACGGGGGAGAAGGTTGTCGGTGCTGGAGCGGCTAGCGAGGGAATAGTGGTACTGGGGGAGGCGAGTGAGGCGATGGTACACGGGGGCACAGTGAGATGGAGACGAAGACGGAGAAGGAGATGGAGAAGGAGATGGAGATGGAGTGGTGCTATGGGAGCGGAGAGGGAGACGAGGCGAGGCGCCAATGTGTTGTACAACAGCGATGACAGACTGCACAGTGCATAGGGTGAGGCTGACTTTGGTAACCCGAACACACCGCCTGGACTAGTGTTAGGCGTAGGGTGTTGTCACTTCACTGTGAGGACCAGATGAATAGTATTTTGACCATCAAGTGTACCACAGTTGTACTACTACTACTAGTAGTAGGAACATGAGTACTCCAGTATTGTATAGCGGAAATAGGTCTCCCGTGCTAGCATGCCTGTTCACTTCATCGTTCAGGTATCATCCATATTGCGAGCAAAACCAAATTCTCGTGCATGCCCAATCAACGCCCTGCCGCGATGCATGCAGTGGTCGTTCTGGTGCATCAAGGATGGCATGCAGATCATTCCACACTTCAGAAGAGGAAAAATGGAAAGGTAGAACACGACAGCAGAGGAAGAGAACGCTGGCTAACAAGTCTGGGAGGGGATCGAGTAGGAAGTTAATGCTCCACGCCTAAAGGTTTTTGGGAAAACCTGATTTTCATAAGGTGACTTATACTCACCTAAACGGAGGGAGTATTCCTTAACCAGAGAATGTTGTGTCTCCCACTCACGCGCTCAAAAAAAGAAGCTACACACATTTTTTTATCTGTTTGCATAGGTCCCACCTATCAGGAAGGATGGGCACGTACACGAACAGGTACGACTCATCAGTCTACCCGCATAGCCTGTTCGTTTAGTCTACCTAGCCGTCTAATCAACTGCCTGCACGCCACTTCTCCCATTTACTTCTCCATCGGGAACCGATTCTCCTCGGCTTCTTCACCTCCCCTTCATCTTCATTTGCATCCAAACCCCACTGCGTTCACATTGTTTTAACCTCTTTAAATAATCATCTACTACTTCAGTTAGACTAGCCATCTAATCCTAATTCTCCAAACCATAGCCCTCCGTTCCAGCGGTTCCAAATGGCGAAAGAGATCGAGATGCATGTTTTTAGCGTCCAACATGTCCTCGTCGAAGGATCGATGCGCATAGTTGCCACCGTCACCGTCCACCCAAGGGTTGTTCGGCAGTGGATCAACAATTTATCCAACTCCCTCGAAAAGGTAGAGACGAGGGTCATCGGTCTCGACGCAGAGTACACGGAGTGTGCCCCTGGGAAGATCCAGCGCACCGCCGTCCTTTAGCTGTGCCTCGAAGATGATGTTTTGGTGTACCACATCATACACTTGCCCTCCATACCAGGTGAGCTTCACGATTTCTTGTCTCGGGAGGACGTATACTTCTGTGGGGCAGCCATCGAAGGGGACAAACAGAAGCTGGAGCCGTACAACCTTGATTTGAAAAGCATCGCTGACCTACAAACCAGAATCAAAATTGTTGTAGAAGATTGTGATAAACAGACACCATCCCTATTCGACGTAGCAAAATTTGTGCTCGGTACAAATCTTCAGAAGGGTGACGAGACGGTGGCATTAAGGTCGTCTGGATGGGAGAATTATCCCTTGACGTACGAGCGGATAAAATATGCTGCCCTCGATGCCCGTGTGAGTTGCGAGATAGCTGCAAGGTCCAAAGAGCTTGTTGCAAAGCCGTCTCCCACGGAGAATGAGAACAAGAACAAGAAGAAGAAGAAGAAGAAGAAGAAGAAGAAGAAGAAGAAGAAGAAGAAGAAGAAGAAGAAGAATAAGAAGGAGAAGAAGAAGAAGAAGAAGAAGAAGGAGAAGAAGAAGAAGAAGAAAAGGCTGCACCAGCAGGAGGGCATTATGGATGGATGAACTATTTCCTCTCTTGTAAAAAAAATATTCCCTCTCGGTGTATATTGATATAGATGGACTATTTTGATGGTGTGCATGTCTTTGGAACAGAGTAGTAGCATGGGTCCGCTTGACTATAAGGAACTAATTATCCGCATATATAGCTTTCTCTGCTACTCCTTCCAGTGATCGGTATGCAATGCATGTGTCCGTAGACATGACAGCTTGTCCATGGAAGTTCAACTATGGCGACCATCACGTTTCATCTCGCGATTCGCACGACGCCTCTCCAACCCATGACACGACGCCCCCCGACGTGTGCCTCACCCCTCTCGGCCGCACCGCCCCTCTGCCTTTGTGTGCAAGAAATGTGGGCCACCTAAAATGCGGCAAGCATCAAGTTTTTACCACAGCCACACACGATTCCCACGATGCCGCACAAACCCAAGACACCACACGTCCCCCGACTTGCGGCTCACCCCTCTTGGCCCCACTACACCTCTGCCTTCGGGAGCATTACATGTGGACCAGTCACCTATCGGGTCCACATGTTATTGAGTCAAAGGCGCTGAAGCTCAGTCCCGACGGCCCTGAGAGGGAAATGTAACTCCTGCGCCAGGGCTTGTGGTGCTCCTGCAGCACGAACTCGTGCCAAACTCGAGATTTGTTTCTTTACTATACATGCACACAACGATTTAATGGACATTGTAATCTCAACATGTGATGGGGAGCTCAAAATTTCAATTTGAAACTTATAAAACAAAAAGATTCAAAACAAATAAACTGGGAGAGAGGGAGTATATCGTAGGATGTGTCCCATACAAAATAAGTCCCCTGGTTTGTCACCGCGAAGATGCAGTTAGAAAGGAGCACAACGTCTTCCTACTCGTACGACAACAAATCAGCCGCAGACAGCATGGTCCGCCTTTGACCGCCATGTGCAAGGTTCGTGCTATCTTATTCAATCTCACCGTGGTTCCATCATACCAATTCATGCGGTGGCCCGTTGCATGGCTGATCCCAATGATGGACAAAGGTTCTACGGGAACGGTGTCACTGTTGTAAATGTTGTGCAAATTGATGTTGGTACCCTCCCGTACATATGCAAGCCAATCTCCACTTGCACCGAGCCTAACCTGTGAAACAGTGGGCAGGGGAGAATTTGGAAATGGACACGGAAGTAGTCTTTAGAATGCATTTACTACGTGATCAAACTCATCTTACCTGCTCATCGGAGGAAATCCGAGTGCCCCTCAACGTCGGCATCTCAAGGGGCGTCAACTTGCAACTACGGCCACGCCGCGCTGGAGAGACCCCCAGCTGGAGTACTTATGTACTACAGGTAGTACCCGCCAGTGTGGCCATCTACGCCTCGTAACGCCCCGACAACCAGCTGTGGCACCCTCGCCACGGCCACGCCACCACCAGCCGGTTCATCTCGAACGAGTGAGTCGCGAACCACGCCACCACCATGAGAATGACATGTGGGCCAGCCGCATTTAAGGTCCGCATGTCATTGACTCATAGGCCGGGCACTAAGCCACTGAAGTTCGGTCCCGTGGGCCCTGAGAGGGAAATGTAACTCCTGCGGCAGGCCTTGTGGTGCTCCCACGGTACGAGCTCGTGCCAAAACTGGAAATTGTTTCTTACTACTACCAACTAGTACTACTAAGGTACACGTGCATTGCACGCATGAGATTCTGGTGGTTTGTGCATTATGCTTCTACATGTGGAGTTTTCTGGATTCTAACATGTGGCAAAATCTAGTGGAATGTAAGGTTAGGCAAGTTTGATTAACTTAGGTGAGTGTTTGGTTCAAGCCACACCTTAGGCAAGCCACACTAAGGCCCCCCATGACATACACACAAAAAATGTGGCAAGATTCCCTTAGGCTTGCCAACTTGTGGCTCTCATTTTGAAGAACTAATAACTTTGCCTAAGCTTAGTTGTGACAAAGTTAGTCATGAATTAAGGGGCTGTTTGGTTCCTAGCCACACCTTGCCACACTTTGCCACACCTAACCTTAGGCAAGTTTGACCAAGTTAGGTAGGTGTTTGGTTCTAGCCACACCTAAGGCAAGGATTTTTTATGAGCAGTGAGCCCCACATGTCATAGACATAAAAAGTGTGGCAAGATTCCCTTAGGCAAGCCAAAGTGTGGCTAACAATTTGAGCAACTCAACTAAGGAAAGTGTGGCAAAAATCATGTGGCAATATATGGCAAAGATAGTCACAATCCAAACAACCCCTAAGTTCAACCATGGAGTCTTCTAGATTATACATGTGGCAGAATCTGGTGGATGATATCCAACGGCCAGTAGTGCTCGGATTTGCCATCTTTGTACCATCGGATTGGCTTCATCCAACAAACAACTTTCAAAGTTTTTTCACACACTATATAGGGGGTATAGACATAGATGTGCCGGTCCGTTGCAATGGATCCAAAGTATATCTATTTAGTGGAGTGCACTCTAAACACATTATCTATTTATTTTCCTCTAACCTTTCATAGCCATGCAACCAAGCCACATAAGCTTCATGGGTGCCCCCCACATCATATTATTCATACTATGTTGATTGAAAAAAAGATAAATCACCCAAAACAAGATCTTCCCTTTTTTGTTCCTATGATGTTGTGCCGTGCACGTACCTACTAGTTGTATAGTGGTAGTACTAGTAATATAGTTAGGAGTACAAACTTGGAACTAGTAGGAGTAGTACTAGTACGGAATGCTCCTACTCTATCAACGAGCCCCATCTGACACCAAATTTCTTGGCTTCCGTGCTACAGCTAGATCTTCCCCTCGTTTCTGTTTTCCAACGCGGCGGCGGGCGGGGTGCCGATTTGCTCAACGGCGGTCCCACATGAAAGTGAAAATGCTAGGCAACACGCCTTCCCTAAGCTATGTGTCATGCCGGACGGGCCGTGGAGTACTCCCGATTCCCGGGCATGTGGGGGTGCGACGCGAATGGGCAGGCCTTTTCCTTTTACTAGCAATGTGCCCGTGCGTTACGACGGATCCAAAGAAGTAGAATAGTAGTATTTGTTCACAAACTTGAAAGAAATCACTATTGTTTTGATATACTCCTAATATATTACTCCCTCCATACCTAAATATTTGTCTTTTTTGAGATTTCAAATGGACTATCACATACGGATTATATAGACATATTCTAGTGTTCTAGCAAGATGCCTGCGCGTTGCATAAGCACAACTTATAAATTGATGGATGGAGTATTAGTTACAGTGATGCATATAATTAAGCAAAGGGATCACACATGTCGGTATTGACTGGAACGAGAATGCAACAACACAATAAAAATTAAGGCCCCGATGATGCGATCGCAGTGGTGGTTACAGAAGGCAAGAAGAAAGATGGATCCATGAATGTACGACCTACTCCTCCTCAACTTAGTGCGCTGGGCCACCGACCGGCGGCTAAGGAGCGGCGGCTTTTGTGGCGAGGTCGAGGTGCTTCTCAGCAAAGGCATCCAAGGCTTCCAGCCAGTTGAGGAAGGCCAACGTCGTAGCATCCTCACTGGCCTTGTAGATACCTATGTACACGATTTGCTCATACATGTGGATGTGTAGGTCGACGAATTCTTGCAGGGCGAGGCGCCTCACGGCGAGCGCGACCTCCAGGTGGACATTCTTCGTGGCGTCGGCGGGTAGTCGCAGGGCCACTAGTGCTTGAAAGAGGTTCCGTCCATGAAGGCCGATTAGGGTGGCAGGCAATGAGGAGCCCGAGCGCGCTGGCTGGAGGAGTACGACGATGTCGTCCGCGAGCTTCTTGAGGACGGTGAACTTGTTGCTGGTGGCAACGATCATCTGGTCCAACTGAGAGTCGTAGTTGGCATCGACGACGGCCATCCACCAGCTGGTCTCCAACACCGTCTGGAGATGATCCTCGGTGCCATGCCGCAGGCCGGCGTCGTGGACCATCTAGCGCAGCCGCTGGCCGCTCATGCGCATCGCCGCCATGGGTCTGGAGTGAGCTCTTTTGCGCTTAGTGTAGGTGCCTAGGCAAATGCTTAGGTGCGTACGATGTGGTAGATGCATTGGAATGAGGGCAATGAGGGCAAACTGCGTTGCATTCACATCGTGCAACCTCTTTTCTCGGACCTCCTCCCATTACTTCCCTCATGCATTAATTGAAGGAGGATGCATTGGCCGTTCAACATATCGGGAACCGCTACTCCCTCCCTCGTTTGCATTAAAGCCGTATCGGGAACCGCGCCGCCTGCTATCAAATTGAATACTCCCTCCGTCTAGGTGAGTATTAAGTCATCTTACGAAAACCAAATAGTAAACACATAGGCGTGGTGCATTAACTCTCACGTTGTTTCTTATTTTTGACATAAATAGAGGAATCAACCAATAAGAGATGTGGGGCTTGTATGCTTTTAATGACCTGAGACTATCAAACATGACATGCAGTGGTCAGTTCGTTGCACAAGAACAAATACAACCCACGTCAGCACACACGCATCTTATAGCATCTCATCCAATGGCTATAAAAGATGAATGAGACCAAATTATATGTCATCTAGATGAGTTCTAGCAAAACTGTATTAATAATACTTAGTACTCCTGCGCCACGTATCATATATTAGTATCATGTAGTACTTTATTTATTGCCATGTATGACACATAGTACTCAACTCTCTCTATTTCTTCATTTAATTCCATGACACCTCATCAAAATTGCTAAGGCTAGTACCATTACAACCAGCCTTAGCAAATACTCCCTAAACATTAAGTTCTCTCATTTTCCTCTCCACCTTGGTCACCTAGATGGAGGGAGTATACCGCGCGGGCTTTTCCTGCACGGTAGGAGGCAGGGCAGTTCCGCCCAGTCGGTTCGACAGAGACGCGAGAAGACGAGGGAGTAGGCTGCTGCAAATGTAGGGCTGTGTGATTTGACATCGAGTTACTGCTGGACAGGTGGGGCCCCGTGATTTGACTTGCCATTATCATTTTAACTGCGGCACTACGACCGGCGTAAGTCTCCCGATTCCTGACCACCTCCATACAGGTGCCTCTCCCAATGCTCCACCATGTAGTAGAGGCTGGCTCTTGCATGAGAGCCCACTTCTCCACTTTTTCCTTACCTCTCTTTCCTCCACATATGCAAAAATGCCATGTAAAGCGCACTATTGTACTTAGGTTGGTCGTAATGGAGAGTATCATATACTAGTATCATGCATATGATACTTTTGTGTGATACTACATCCGTAATGCATAGTATCATGTGTTGGTATCATAGGATAGTTTATTTATTGTCATGCATGAGACATAGTAGCACATCATTTAATATGATACTATAGTAAGTATCATATTGACTCAACTCTCTCTTTTCTTCATTTAATTCGACGTCACCTCATCAAGATTGCATAGTTGGCATGCATGATACTACTCCCATTACAAGCAGCCTTAGGCTACTCATAATGGGGAGTATCATATACTAGTATCATGCATATGATACTAGTATATGATACTACCTTCATAGTGCATAGTAACATAAAGTAGTATCATAGATGGCCATATTTATTGCCATGCATGACACAAAGTAGCATATCATTTAACATGATACGATATCTACCTATGTTACTCTAACCCTCTCTCTCTTCTTTAATTGTGTGCCACATAAGCATGTTTGCTAGTCCCAAGTGCATGTTACCGGTTATGTTACCCCCACTATGGCCAACCTTACTTGCTCCTACAGGTGCTAAGCTTGCCACATATGCATAAAGTCTGATGTGGCAAGTTAATCAAGAAGAGAGAGACTAGTTTGGTGACCCAAGGAAGAAACGGTGCTAAGCGCGTGTACCTAGGTGAAAAGACAATTTTGAGTCTATAGCTAATTAAATGAAGCAAACTTAGCAACACCATTTCATTGGAAGAGGCCACTCCTTGGCAAATGCAATAAATACTAGTACTCCCTGTGTCCTAGTGTCAAAAACGTTCTTATATTATGGGACAGAGGGAGTACGAAGAAAGAGATAGAGAGGAGTAAAAAAAATACACTTATAGCCAACCTTATAGCTAACCTTGTTGTAGTATGAGTGACCAAGTGATGACTATGTATGACATGCCAACATCAGATAGCCTAACACACCATGTTAAATCTCCAAGGGCGCGACCGCGCGAGCGACGCGACGGTCGTGGTAGGCGCGACCATGATACGGGCTGCTGGCAGCCCTTGGATCTGAGATCAAACGGTCGCATGCTAAGTTGCTGAAAATTTGAAGAATAACCCTCTAGGATAGGATATTCACCAATAGGTCTAGAATCACGCCATGCAACCGTTCGATCTCAGATCCAAGGGCTCTTGAAAGCCCGTATCATGGGAGAATGGAAAGCCACTACCCTGCCGTTCGCACGCTGGCAGTTTGCTCCTACTCGTCCCCGCACGTCCTTCAATACTACGGCGGTTCGCTCCTAGTCGTCCCGTCCATTCACATTACGGCAGTTCCACTAATCCTAACCCTCCTCCCAAATCCATGGCGTCCCAAATCTCCACGAACGGCAGTGAGTACAAGGTTAGAACCATCACCGACGCTGAGTTCGACACCATTTACACCCGCTCTTCCGCGACGGTGAAAGGATGCCTTTCTCGCTTCAGACGCATGTTCGAAGACTCAGATGATGAGCGGGTCGCTGGGCTTGATGTTGAGTACACCATAGTCCTGGGACGAGAGAAGGATCTAAAGGACGAAGAGAGGAAGAAGCCCGTCGTGATCTAGGTTTGCGTGCATGACTTATGCTTGGTCTACCACATATGCCATGCCGATGTTGAATGCCTGGATTTTAAGGACTTCCTCGAGAGCAACCTAGTCAAATTCGTTACTGTAGACTTTGGTAACGACAAAGAAGTACTGGGTCAGATAGGCCTCGTTGTAGGCAACACCTTCGACCTTCAGAAGAATCGGCTGGTGTCCTCTCATCAGCCTTCAATGCTGACCCTGGCATGAGCCATGGTTCATCCTTCTTATGGTAAACTGGAGAAACCTCCATACACGTTTCATCGTTATGCATGGCAGCGGAATGTACTAGATATAGACCACATCCACTATGCTGCAATGGATAGCTACCAATGTTTCAATATCTACAAGGGTTGGATGAAGAGCAAGAGCCAAGTGTGCGGTTCAAACAAAGAAGTATCGGCCAAGAGGAAGAGGGACAAGGATGAAGTCGAGGACGTGGACGAGGACTCTGAGTAAGGTGGCAGTGTCATTGCTCATGGTGGTTCTAATGCAGTGTCTCTGGAATAATTGCAAATTTTAATTTTAGGTGTGCTTAATTTAATTTGAGGGGTGTGTTGTGCTGAGCCCCCAGCAGAACTATGTTATGTTTCTTCTCGTTACTTTAACTCTTCAGTACGTACATACTAGTATTTCTTACATTTCATCTTTTAGTTGATATAGTACTACCACTCATTTCTTCACATTATATACGTACAATATATATGGCCAACATCATATAGCTAGCAGTTTAGTTGTCAAAGAATTTCAGGGTGCTTAATTTTGTCAAAGAATTCCAGGATGCTTAGTTTTATTTGAGGGGTGGGTTGTGCTGGACACCATTATTGTGACTAGCCTTTTTAATAGTACTATATGCATAATTTGGCGACGTGCGCTCTCTATATGTACCACCTTTTTTTTAATTTCAAGTTTTGCTCCATGGCACAATCCATCGATACTATTGTTGTACAAAAGTATACATATTTTAAAAGGCTAGAGGGCGGGGCAGTCTAGCTCGGTTGGTTTCACGAGAGGTGAGGGCCTTTGTGATTTGACGGCTCATTACTGCTGTCAAATTGAATAGTACTGCACGCCCGTTGCACGCCCGGTGCCTCCATTAAACCCCTCCATTAAACCCGCATGCAAATCGAGAATCCTACTCCGGCCACACGCCCGTTCATGAGCGGGCCGGAATTAAACGCAACTCCGGCCGAGCTCCTCCTGTCCGCCCTCAGTTTAAATGAGGCCAGACGCAGGCCAAGCTCCTACCGCTCGCCCTCTATTTACACGACGCCAGACAGACAGCGGGCAAGGATCGCACCCCTCCGCCGCTCCCCCATCTCCTCCTTCACCATTTTCTCCACTCTTCCGATGGCTTCCGATGAGCCGTTCTTCGGCATATTACCCGGCTGGGTGGCCCACCGAGCCCTCCGGATACGGGCGAGGCCGCTCGGTGCTTCACCAACCTCGCTTGGCCCGACGGAGCCAGTTGCCGCCCCAAGCAGGCACGTGGTTCAGCAATTCGCCGCTCCAGTTCAGCTCGATGAGGAGTGGCGAGTTGCTCCACGCCGGCACGGCGGCGAGCACGCCGGTACGGGCACCATCGCTGCCGCATCGTACCGCGCCACCAGTGTCTGCGGTGGCGACACCTACCATGTGTGTGGGCGCGCCTCTCGTGCCTGCGGCAGCGCCATGCAGGCAGAGACAAAAGCCGGGTGCGTGGAGAGCGACAAGTCGGTGGCCAGCTTCTCCGTGTCCGCCGCCATCATCGAGGAGAAGTAGAACACGGGAGGCCGCCGCCACTTGGGACCCATGAAGGCCACCGCCGAGGCGACGACCGCGGATTCAGGTGGTTTCTTTGCTGCTTCGTCTCTTACGAGGACCTTCGTTGACCCCGCAAGTGTCTTACGGACATGAGGAAGACAAAGGGATCCGTGGGCAGCCATTTAGAACTAAAATAAGTCTAGATACATCCATTTCTAGGACAAGTATTTCCAGACGGAGGGAGTATTAATTATACAAGAGAGCCATATTGGCACCTCTTAGTTCATGTAAATGTAATGAAATCCATCATGTTTATATGAAGATCCGGCTTTTTATACGAAATCCTTCATGCTTATATGAAATCAGTCCGTGTTTGCACGAATTTCATCTGGTTGGTTAGAGTTGTAAAAATGTATGCCGCTAGCGTTTGATGTCGTCCTCCACGGAAGGAAGCGGGAGGAAATTTACCGGCTGCCATTGGAGATGCTCTTTATGCTGGAAATAATAGAGTGACATCCAATCCATTTGAGTTAATTGCATGTATGATTGTCCCTCTATAAAAAGTTAATTGCATGTACTATGTAAACGTGACTTGCAGGGTGGCTACAACTTCGTACACAAAGTTAAAAAGAAACAAGTCCACCCTTAATCTTGTATTCTAAGTACTCTATGGGTTTCACTGTCAGTACAGTAGCGAAAGAAGTATATATTAAATAAGTAGAGTAATATATAATATAAAAATCTAAAGTTAAAAGACAGAATTCGAACTCATGTCATCGCGTTGCGAGCATCCGGCGCTAACCAGCCCAGCACATTTTTGTTGTAGATCATGCTGGAGATATATCTCCATGTCTACTCTTATATATACTCCATTTGTTCCTAAATATTTGTCTTTTTCAGATTTCAAATGGACTACCACATAAGGATGTGTATGTAGACATATTTTAGAGTGTAGATTCACTCATTTTGCTCCGTATGTCTTTTCAGGAAGGGGTCAGATTTGTCCTTGATTTATTTATGAGGTATCCAGATGGCACTGCACCGCCAAGAAAAGAGGGTAACATCAAAATTATGGACTGCTGTTTTGAGTATGTTGGTAAGGTCCGGTCATAGTCACTTGTTGAAATCTCTAAAAAGACAAATACTCCCTCCGTCCGAAATACTTGTCATCAAAATGGATAAAAGGAAATGTATCTAGACATATTTTAGTTTTAGATACATCTCTTTTTATCCCTTTTGATGACAAGTATTTTCGGACGGAGGGAGTAGAAAACAGAGTTGGTGATGATGGTGTGCGTGACATCCTGCAATATAGGCCGTCGGATTTATATCTAACGGATAGGAAAGAAACTATGGCAATTTTGCAAAAATATATCCACACGTCTCTCCATGTTCGCAAATAAGGCCTTCCCTCGTTCAGCCTTTTCTCTCACAAGATAAACTACTCATACAAATGCATCTTGATGTTCCGTGCAACGCACGGGCAGCTAGCTAATTTCTTTTAAAATAGTTGTTGCGGTAATTGGGTTGAAGTGATATATTTTATGTCTGCCCGAATGATTTCAGATTCACTAGTAGTAACAAAGAAAAGGTTGCCTTGTTAATTAACAGAAAACATGGTGAAAACAATCACATGAGGCTGGTAAAAACAAGGCAAACTGGGTTCAGCGTCATCATCACTACAGCTGTGCGCGCGCGAGAAGTCTACATATCAAGGGGGCTACCGAGCGAGGCACCGAGACACAATGTTTGAGAGAGAAACTAATTGACAGATTATGATCAGATCGAGTTTTCACCCTTCTGCTGTCATTGTTGGGGGGGGGGGAGAGAAAGACGTATCGAGAGTGTGCGCGGTAGGCACAGAGGCACAACTAGCGATTGTGTGTGTGTGTGTGTGTGTTTGAAAGAGGAGTAGATAGATTATTATCAAGATCGATGTGCCACCCTACTCCTTCGGTGCCGGGTATTGTGTGTGTGTGTATGTTTGAGAGAGAAGCCAGTCGATTGATTAGTATCAAGATCGAGGTGTCACCCTACTCCTTCGGTGTTGGGAAGTGTGGGTGTGTGGGTGTGTGGGGGGGGGGGCAGTGACACTCACATATCTCTACTCTTATAAAAACAGAGTTGGTAATGATGGTGTTCCTGCCATCCTACAATATAGGCCATCCGATTTATATCCGACGGATAGGAAGGAAACTATGGAAATTTTGCAAAAAGATACCCACACCCCTCTCCGCATTTGCAAATAAGGCATTCCGTCATCATCCTTTTGTCCCACAAGATAAACTTCTCATACAAATGCATCTTGATGTTCCGTGCAACGCATGGGCATCTTGCTAGTAGGGAGAAGGAGTTTGTGTGACACATATCTAGCTATATTAAGGGATAGGTAGATAGCATATGTGTGAGAGACATTATTATACTTTGAGACATTAGTGGTTGTGGGTGGGCGGAATTAAAGGGGTGGGTGTGTTGCACATAGAGAGCATGTGTGTTTCTGTGTGAGAGACTTGTAGGACGGGGTAGAAAGATGAATTTAACCCTGACGAAGGGAGAGAAATACATGAAGTGCGCGCGCATGATTCCGATGCCCACATGGAAATGAGATATGTATGCGTGTGAGGGAGATTGCACAATTCATTCACGTATCACTATCTAGCGATCGTGGACGTGCATCGCTCGAACATAAGTCAATATCTACTTTGTATCGTGGCCAAAGGTACAATATCGATTCAACGCTATAAAGATTGGACACTCACATATCACATTTTTTTCTATTTAAATAAACCTTTTCAGTTGTGCATGCCAAAGTTACAGTGATGTTTCTTCAAACAACCAATGTAGTTATCATGTACATGCACCATTGTTACTCTTGCATTCAAATTCATTAGTCTTGGATGATTTAAGTTTGTATTTTGAAGTAATTTATGTAATATTCATATATGAATTCAACGGGTACAAAATTTATGAAATGGAGGCTATGTAATAATATGAGGTAACACTTTTAAGTAGCTGACTACTATATCCATTTCTTTTTGTGCGCCTCTACACTAACACGTCAATGCATTATGTTTAAAGTAAATAACCAATGACACTAAATTATCTATTTACACGAGAAATACATAGGCTGAGCGTTCGATCCCTTTTTTTGTGAACGCGCCACTACACCCGTACGATTGGCCGCGCCCGTGTGAACGTCCAAGTTATCGGCGCATCATCCCAAGTTATTGTCTTTTTTTCGGGTGTGGACTTCACACTAGTTATTAACTGCTGACGTGTGCCCCGTGTACACAGTCTAGCATGACCTTCCCGCTAGCACGGTCCAAAATTAGTTGAAACCGGATACGAACGATCCCCAGGCGGCAAAATCTCCCGCCTCCTTCTAAAATTTCCGCCACCTTAGTCTTTAGCATGCTAAATCCCCCTTTTGTCCTTGGTGCACGGAGACCAACAATTACAATACCGCCCTCATCTACATGATAGGTCGGGGCTGCTTTGGTAACTTCCGGTTCCCCCCACTACACGGCACCCCCATTTCCTCCCCTCCTCCTGCAAAAATGACTAACTCCACAGGACCAGAGCATCTTACATCACGCCGTCCGTACTTCATCGCCCTTTCTCCCCTCCCCTCTCGAAACCCTAGACTGCTCATCCACCGGCGTACCATAGCCCATTCACTGCCAGCGGCGTCCACCTCACCGGATCTGCTTCTGCGGCCGCATCTACCCCTCCCACCTCCCCTAGAAACAAGTAGACTGCTCATCCAACACTGTACCACAGCCCATTCAGTGCCGACCTTGTCCACGGCGCCGGATCTGCTTCGTCGGTACTCTCGTCAACCGTCGTGCATCTGCAGCGGCTCATTCGTACTCCCATCAGAGACGTTTCATCCACACCACTAGAGCCGCCCCACCGACGCCCCCGTCGACGACCTCTGATCCTCTTCGCCGACACCTTCCTCAACCCTACCGGAGCTGCTTCGCCGACACCTTCCTCAACCCTACCGGAGCCGCTTCGCCGACACCATCGTCAACCCTATCGGAGTAGCTTCGCCTATACCATTCTCAACCCTACCGGGGCCGCTTTACCAACTCACAAGTCCACGGTCTCAGATCCGCTTCCTCGCACCCTCATCCAACCTATCGGAGCAGCTTCTGACGCCACGTCCACGGCCGCAGATCTGCATCATCGACACCACCCTTAACCCAACAACCGGAGCAGCTTCTGACGCCCCGTCCACGCTCGCAGATCCGCATCATCGACACCATCCTTAACCCAACCACCGGAGCAGCTTCTGACGCCTTGTCCACGGCCGCAGATCCGCGTCGTCGACACCATCCCTAACCCAACCACCGGGGCAGCTTCACCTACGCCCTCGTCCACGGGCACAGATCCGCTTCACCCACACCGTAGTCCACCCTACCGAAGCCGCTCCACAAACACCCTACTCGATGGTTCTAGATCTCCTTACCGGACCTTGTCAGCCAGCGCAGTGTCATCACCCTTGACATTTCTAACCTGATTCCCACCGTCTGGAGAGATGCCAAGCACCCGCCACGGCCTAGGTACTTGTCACCTTTAAACCCGTCCAACATCACCTGCCCGATGTACTTCAAATATACTAACCGGTCGCTGTTACCTGTTATGCAGCTGGCAAAAACTACAAGGACGGTGTTTCTTATGGATCTAACATCTTGGCCAACCAAGATCCTGGATTGAGGCATTGCTATGATCTTGTAAGCACGTCTCTCTCTCTCTTGTATTGTTCTGTGCCTGCCAGCGTGCTTTGCTAGGATTTTCGACCAGTAATCCCTTTGTGCAGACAATGATTTCTACTAGTGGCTGCTAAATTAGATATGTAGATGTCATACATGATACTACCTCGTACCTCCGTTCCTAAATATAGGTCTTCCTAGAGATTCCACTATAGGCTACATACAGAGCAAAATGAGTGAAACTACACTCGAAAATGCATCTATATACATCTGTATGTGGTCCATACTGGAATCTCTACAAAGACATATATTTAGGAACAGGGCAGTACATTACACAAAATCGTAGGTGGCATGTAGGAATTCCAGTGCACTACATTAGGCTCCCTTAGAGTGCCTGCTAGTCCAACATACAGAGTCATGGCTAGTTTATGGTACGCACACAATCGTTAATTGGTGGTTTAAATATGCGCAAGGGATATGCAATGTAGTATCATGTAGAGATATCTGAAATTAGCCGTGTCAACTTGCAGATAGGGTTACACAATGAAAAAGTACAACATGTATGTGGCAATTTCATGGAACATCGCAAAAAAAGGAGAGGCAGCGGTGAGCCTATACAGTGTGCTATTGTAGGTTACTCCTCCATTGCAGTTATTTGTATCCCAGTTCTATTAGCCAAGTTTCTTAGGGACAGTTATTACGAGTTATCCTAAGAAAATAAGCACCTGTGAATATAAGCTCCATGTAATAAGCCAATCAGTTCTTTTCATTGCGTTTTTAGCTTATCTTTGGTATGATCAGTGGAAAGTCTAGATTGCATTATATTTTTTTCATTTTGCCGCCTATATGGAAATTAATTTGACTTGCAAACATCACAAATTGAACCCAGTGCAGTAATTAATATGATGGGAAAACAGACCATCACTATTTGCTCAAAATGCAAATACAAAGATACCATCTACTTGGCACAGTCTACTTTGGTCAATGTTTTCCATAGAGATCCCATTGCCTAATTTAAACGAAGAACGCATGACCCACATTTAAATGAAGAACAATTATTTATTGAAATTCGATGGTCCAAGTGGCTGGTTATTATCGTATAGCACCACCACCTGAAAGCATCATATAGCAGCAGCAACAGCTCATAGCAACTCATCATACAGCAGCAATAGTCTGCAATTCATCATATACCAGCAATAGCTCATAGCAATTCATCATATAACAGCAGCAGGAGCAGCTCATAGCAATTCATCATATAGCAGAAGCAGGAGTAGCTCATAGCAATTCATCATATAGCAGCAGCAGGAGCAGCTTATAGCAACTCATCATATAGCAGCAGAAGCAGCTCATAGCAATTCATCATATAGCAGCAGCAGCAGCTCATAGCAACTCATCATACAGCAGCAGTAGCTCATAGCAATTCATCATATAGCAGCAGCAAGAGCAGATCATAGCAATGCATCATATAGTAGCAGCAGAAGCAGCTATTCATCGTATAGTGGATCAGAATGAAAATTTGGCAAAATATAAGAGGAGATCCTCACCTTGTTGGATGAGCTCATCCTTCAACAGCACCTCAAGGTCATGGCCTGGGAGAAGGGGAGGGGGAATAAGGTGCCTTCTACTGCAGTGTGGCATCAACCGTAGTTGTGCAGCGCCCGCCGGAGTAGTGCGTTGGACGAACCACAGTGGAGCACCTGCTGGAGACCATGAGAATGAGGGGCGGCACCAGAGGGAGGAGCAACCAGGGAGATTTGCCCCTACCCGCCGACCATGTAGCCTAGATGGACATAGCATCATCGAGGACTAGGCCAGATGGGACCAGTGGCGACGGCTCGCTGGAGGAACCCTAGTGGTGCAGGCAGGGGATCGAGGTAGAGGGAAAGGGGAGAGGAGATGCAAGCGGGCAGGCAATGAATGCTTGCGTGTTTGTTTTTACTTGAGGGTCAGGTGTGACACGGGCGTCAGCAGTTGCATTTTGAGTGTAATATAGGCAGACAACAGAGTCATTTCACTATTCCCCTTCCCTTCAATTTTTAGTGAGGTTCTACCTGAAACACCACCCCCCTCCAAAGCAAAATTAGTTAAGCCCAAGCCCATAACTCAAAAATGACTTCTTTACATCTTTTATGGCTTATTTTGACAATATGCCCTGAAAAGGTGGAATTGAACTGGCCCTTAACCTGCAATTCAATTGTGCGTGCAATGATGAATCACTCCTGCCTGCTATCTGTACATTTAGGCATCATCATACATGGCATAACCTAATACATGTGCATTCCATTGTAGAATCTGGAATATGCAATGTTTATGTTAGTTCATACGGTGCACATGATGTTTAAATGCCCCTTAAATCTGGTCAGTCAAGTGATGGTCTTTAAGCCTCCTTCTTTGCTTCTTTTCTTGATATGTAAGATTTTCTCACACATCTATTCAATTGCTTGTTTGCATCAGCCAGCCATACTAGGACTGTTTGCTTTGATTACGTGTTGTTCTTGACCTAACACTCTAACAGAGCTTGTCAAATATTTAAACACTAAGGGCTGCTATAGTGGGGCCTTGTCTAACTCATAGGTGACATAAAGGTTTGGTTGTACACTATAGTAGGCTCTCCAAGAGTACCTGGAGATCCAGTTCGAAGGTATGCCTAGTTTTTACATAGTGCAGACATAGTAAATGCTCATTTCATTGTGTGCAAGTGCAAGAGATGCAGCATGTTTCATTATGTGGTGTTGTTTTGTTATAATCTCATCCTTTTGTGTTCACAGACTGGAAAGTATGCATATTTATCTTCCAAGGAGGTGAGTAACTAGTTTGTGTCACCTTGCAGAGGGGGTGCAATGAAGATAAGATTGGGGATTTCCAAGTACAAGATGTTAGGAAGGAGCCTTGCAAGAGAAGTAGGAGCTGCACTGAGCCTCTTCAACCTGCTAAGGTAAGTCACTGTATGCAACTCAACAGCTCAATTCCTTGTTTTTTCCAGGCATAGTTAATTTGCTCTTTTCAATTTCTTTATTTGTCCTTAGTTAATGAGATGCCCAAATAATCATGCCTAATGTTTGATACTTGTATAACTATTAGTTGACATAATTAAAGGCCTTACATTTAATTACTCTGCCGAAGTGTGCCTGAAGATTTGAAGTCTATTAACCAACTATTATTGCATGAGGCTCACAATCTAGTTTATACTACGCTAATGATTGCATAGTTTTGCCTGATGTAGTATGTTTGTATGAAACCCTTTGCTGTTCATTATGCTCCCTAAGAGTTTAATTGAGATACAGAATGGCCAACTGCTTGCTTATACGCAACGTGTTGTCTAAATTTGTAACTTGTCTGTGTTTTCGATTGGGCCCCAACATCATGCTCCTCTGGTGAACTAAGAGGGATTTCTGTATGCAGGCTGCACATACTATCTTTCTTATAATTTTTAAAATATCACCTGCTTATGCTTCATGACGTGTAACATTATTGTTAGTCCTGTTTTGCCATGTAGTACAAAATAGTGTCTTGCTCGCTTCACTGTTGTAACTATATTTTTGCCCTAGTCATGTGTACTTACAGAAACATTTCAGGATGAAGTGACATCAACACAAAGATCTGCGAGCAGTGTGGCATGGCCGTTACCGAATGATTATGGATTGGAATTGGAATGTGCTGATGTTCTCGAGCATCAACTAGAGGTGGCAAGACAACATGTACATGATTGTCAACATTTAATCAACAAGTTGAAACTGGACATGCATGTATTAGATGTAGGAGTCAAAAAAATGAAATAAGACACTGAGGTAACCATGAAGGAATTGGAGATTTTGCAGACTGAAATTTGTGCTACCTGAATCCGGCCAATCGATTATAGTTCAAATGGAGTTAAGTTGATGCGCGTCCATGATGTATGAGCTGTATTTGCCAAGTGTATGTAATTTGCTGTTTGTGTATGCTTTATTAACACCTGTGCCGAACCATAATGCCCAGTGGGTATAATCGGCTGTAATTTCTTTATTGTATAGTGTAAGATTATTCTACCTTTCTATGCCTTGATCTCTTTGTTGTATAGTGTATGCTTTTTAGAGGTGATAGTATTGAGTAGGATAATTCTTTGAATATGCTATATCGTTCAAATGGGGGCCAACTCGCCCGACCATGGCCCTTCACGGGCCGTACGATCCCATGGGTCATGTACGGGCCGTCGGATCCATGGGCCTTCAGTCGGCCGTCGGACCCATGTGCATTCAATGGGCCGTCGGACCCATGGGCCTTCATTAGGCCGTCGGCTCCATGGGCCTTCAGTGGGCCGTCGACTCCATGGGCCTTCTACGTCTCGTAGGATCCATGGGCCTTGTACGTCTCGTAGGATCCATGGGCCTTGTAAGGGCCGACTCATTTATGGGTATTGTATGGGCCTTTAATGGGCCGTAGACGGGCCTTTAATGGAAATCGTACGTTTTATGGGCTGACCATAACGGGCCGTTAATAGGGCGTATTTGGTGATGCTATGAAAATGGCCCAACAGATTAACGGTCCACAAACGGGCCGACTATAACGACGGGCTGAATTTGGCCCACAAGCAGAAAATGATAGTAACGGGCCGTGAGTAACCGAATGCTGCAATTGAGCCCAAGAATAAATAGGCCCTCAGAAGGCCGAAAGATAACTTGGGCTGGAAACGGCCCAATGGAATAACGGGCCATTAATGTGTATAAAGTGATACACTGTTCATTACGGGCCAGTTTCACCACGGGTCGTTTATGGGTGTAAAGTGATACACTGTTCATTACGGGCCAGTTTCAACACGGGCCGTTAATGGGGCAATAGTTACAAAGGGCCTCATATGGGCCGAAAGACGTCATGGGCCATACATGGGCCAGAAGTGAAAACAGTCTGGAATCATATTGGATGGCCCAGATGACACTACTGGGCCTAATTTAGATAGGGCGTAACGGGCCTTGGGTTAGCGGGTTGTAAATGGGCTATACGCGAACAGGCCGTTAAGATGCTTTCCATGGGCCGGGCCGCCATCTTTTGACCAAGTCAAACGGGCCGGCCTTTTCACAAGAATGGGCCACTGTTGGGTCGTGCTACGTGTCGACGTATCATAGGCACCTTCTGTCCAATGAGTGGATGTCATCTGTCCCAACGATGAGCCGACACGTGTTTCCTCCAGCCAATGATGATTTTACACGTGGAAAATCCCCATTGGTCGGGGCTGTTAACGGGTTATCGGATCCAAAACCCGACCCGATAGCTTAACGTCGTTCCGTTATGGTGGATGCCACGTGTTGGTCACCCTTGACGAAAGCACTTCTGTGACGCGTGATTTATCGTCATGGAAGTGGACACTTCCGTGATGATAATTTTGGTAATGTCATGGAACACTTCTATGACAGCACATGTATGACTATCTTGATTCTGTCATAAATTTGTCATGGATGTACATGCATGACAAAAAACGCGACCTACTGTGACAAACACGTATCATCACGAAAGTGTATTTTTTGTAGTGTATGCTATGCATGATTTGGAGTTAGCAGCTGTAGTGCATGCGCTGAAGACATGGAGACACTTTCTCATTAGAAACCATTGTGATGTATACCAGATCATAAGAGTTTGAAATACATATTCACGCGAAAGGAATTGGACCTCAGGCAAAGGAGATGGTTGGACCTCATAAATGATTAGGACATGAGATTTCACTATCATCCTAGGAAGGCCAATGTCGTAGCAGATGCGTTGAGCCGCGAGAGTTATGTTAACACGCTAATAACCGGAGGATTACCAAAGGAGTTAATAGATGACCTTCGAGAACTATGCTTGGAGATAGTTCTGAGCGGTTATGATGGAGCATTGGAAATTCAGTCCACTTTATTGGGTAAGATCAGAGAAGCCCAGAAGACTAACAAAGAGACTGCCGAAATAAAAGAAAGGATGAGTAAAGGAAAGGCTAAAGGATTTCGTGAGGATGAGCACGACACCTTATGGTTTGAAGATCGCATATATGTGCCTAATGACCCTGAGATCAGGAAGTTGATTCTGCAGGAGGCCCATGATTCGCCTTACTCGATTAACCCAGGCAACAACAAGACGTATTTGGATTTGAAGGAAAGTTTCTGGTGGACACGAATGATGAAGGATATTATCGAGTATGTAGCAGTATGTGATGTATGTCAAAGAGTCAAGGCAGAGCATCAGAAACCAGCAGGATTGCTGCAACCATTGCTGATACCCGAATGAAAGTGGGATAAGCTTGGCATGGATTTTATCACTGGATTACCCAGGACTCATTCAGGCTATGACTCTATCTGGGTTGTAGTTGATCGCTTGATGAAAGTAGCTCATTTCATCCCGGTAAAGACAACCTATACGAGTGCTAGGTTGGCAAAGATATACATGACCAGGATCGTATGTCTGCATGGAGTTCCAAGGACCATTGTATCAGATAGTCCCAATTTACTTCAAAGTTTTGGAATCAGTTGCATGAAACCTTGGGTACCAGGCTAGAGTTCAGTATAGCCTTTCATCCACAGATGGATGGACAGACCGAGAGAGTCAATCAGATTCTGGAGGACATGTTGAGAGCTTGTGCACTAGATTATGGATCTAGTTGGGATGAAAAATTTCCATATGCAGAGTTCTCTTATAACAACAGTTATCAAGCCAGTTTGAAGATGGCCCCTTTCGAAGCCTTGTATGGAAGGAGGTGCAGGACACCGTTATCGTGGGATGAAGTTATAGATCGGCAGTTGTTCAGACCAGACTTAATCAAAGACTCTAAAGAGAAGGTTAAGTTGATATGCGATAGACTCAAGGTAGCCCAGTCCAGGCAGAAGAGTTACACGGATACTAAACGCAAGGAGATAGTATACAAAGTCAAAGACAGAGCATATCTTCATGTGTCCCCACTTCGAGGAGTGAAATGCTTTGGAGTCAAGGGAAAACTAGCACTACGTTTTGTGGGACCATACAGGGTTTTGGAACGCGTGGGAGAAGTTGCATACAAGCTGGAATTGCCAGAAGGATTGTCGGGAGTTCATGATGTGTTTCACGTTTCCTAGTTGAAGAAGTGCCACGCAGAGATGGTTGATATTCTTCTGAGAGATACAGTGCCACTGGAAGCAATTCAGTTAGATAGTGATTTGACCTATGAAGAGAAGCCAGTCAAGATTCTCGAGTTTTCCAGTCGAGTTAACCGCAGCAAGGTTATCAAGTTTTGCAAAGTGCAGTAGAGCCACCATACTGAGGAGGAAGCCACCTAGGAGCGAGAAGAAGATCTCCTCAAGGACCACCCAAACCTTTTTGCTGACCAACCCGTATCTCGAGGGCGAGATTCATCTTAAAGGGGGTAGGTTTGTAACATCCCAATTTTCAATTTGGATTTTATACATAGATCATCATATGCATATCATATTTATTCTTGCATTTTGTTGTGACCCTCGAAATCCTAAGCAACTCAAGGACCCCAGGAGAGAGTTGGAGGTTTCACAAAATTCATATTTGAATTTATTTCAAATTTGAAGAAAGGATCAATTTGATTTTATTATTTTCTATCCAATTATTTCCAATATTAAATATAAATGAGAGAAGATAATATTACTTCTTCAAACCAAGAGAAATACTTGGAGAAAGAATTTTAAAATCAAATTATTATTTTATTGGTATTTTATTTTTTATTTTATTTGAATTAAAAAATATTGCATTTTTGAAAATTGCATCTTAGTCCAAGCTTGGGTCCAAGCTTGTATGGACGCTTGCAAACGGGTTCAGTTCCAGGCTCAATATCAATAACGAACTCGACTAGCCGATGAGGAGGCATACCCGGAAGCTCTTCTGGAAAGACATCTTGGTACTCACAAACGACTGGAATTTGAGAAATAGCATCCAATTCGCCCTTATCATTGAGAGAAAACAACCGAATGGTTTCATCACGAGCAGCATAGATGATAACATCCTCAGAAGGGTGTGTCAATTGAATTTGCCTGGCAGCACAATCAAGCTGAGCCTTGTGCTTAGAAAGCCAGTCCATCCCAAGAATAAGATCAATATCAGAATCGCCAAGAACAATTGGAGAAGCCAGAAATTTATAGTCGCCCATCTTGATACCGACATTTGGAACCATCATACTAGAGCTCAAACGCTTAGCTGGAGAAATAACTTGCATAGCTCTAGGTAATTCTTCCGTGTCAAAATTGTGCTTCGATGCAAAAGGATATGACATGAAAGAATGCGATGCACCAGTATCAAATAAGACTTTAGTAGGAATATCATTAACTGGAAGATTACCGATGATCACATCTGAAGAATCCTCTGCCTGTGCTGCATTCAACATGTTCACCTTTGCAGACTTTGGATTATGCTTGACCACTACATTGCTTGAAGATCTCACAGGAGGAGGAGGAGGAAGGCGCCTTTGATTTAAGCATTTGTTCGCGTTGTGGCCTTTCTGCTGGCACTTGTTGCAAGTCACTTCTGAGAGCGGACGATGATAAGGAGCATTTGACCTTGGAGCTTGAGGATGAGACTTGTTGTGATAGCTTGGGTTGGGTGGGTGGGAAGATCCACGAGCACCTGAGTTCTTCTGTTGGTAAGGCTGACGGAACGGAGGAGGAGGCAGGTAGAACTTCTGCTGCTTAGCTGCCACTTGTGAGGAAGAAGACGACTGCACTACATCTCTGATTCTCTTCTTAGAAGCCTCACACTTGAGCTGAGCACCTTCTTGCTTGAGTGCCATATTGTAGAATTGATCAAACTGAGTAGGCTCAATAAGGACGAGAGCTAACTGCAGATCTTCTCTAAGGCCACCTCTGAACTGATATATCATACTCTTCTCATCTGGAACATCTTGCTTAGCAAAGCGAGCAAGTTTCTGAAACTGCTTGTTGTATTCATACACTGACATGTTGCCTTGCTTGAGATTGCAGAACTCCTCACGCTTGCTCTCAACAACACTGGTAGGAATATGGTGAGCTTTACAGTCCCGACAGAAATCAGTCCAAGTAATCACTCGACCACCTCTGGAATCCTTGTATTGCTGGAACCAATCAGCTGCCTGATCCTTGAGCTGAAAAGAAGCGAACTTGACATAGTCCTCAGGCCTGACATTGCTGCATTCAAAATGCTTGTTGATATCCACGAGCCAATCATCGGCGTCTGTGGCCTCGACACAATAATTGAAAGACTTCGGCTGATTTGCAAGGAATTGGTTGAGGGTTGGAAACTGAGGCTAATGATTGAGCTGCCCTTGACCTTGATTCCCTTGGTTGCCTTGGCCTTGGTTGTGCTCTTGCATGAGCTGGATCATCATCTAAGCATGGGCGTTAGAGGCTGCCATCAAAGCTTGCCATGCCTCCGGAGGCGGAGGTGGAGGTGGAGGGTTCGCCTGACTCCCATCATTGCGTTCCGGGTTCTGACGCGTTGGCGGAGCCATCCTGAAGAGGTTGACATCCGTTAGCATCTTGATAGACAGATAGACAAGTTGAATCAATTGGATAGAAATTGCAACATATAGTCTTCACAATAAACATTCGAACAAGGATGAACGAATGAATTCCAAAGTAAAACATCACACGTCCATTAAGGTGAGAAGCCACTTGAATAGATATTGATGAATGAAATAAACAAGGTACGACTGGAACAAATAAGTGGTAAGGATTACCCAATCACAAACCAAATATCTGCGGGAAGAAATGCTAGAGCTACTTGAATCCCACCTATAAACTCCCGAAACTTTCTGGTTATGCAATCTAGTGTTGGGGATACAGGGGAAGCACAATATCTCACCCAAACTAACAATCCCTACATCCAGCTGTATCCATCCGTCAACACATAACCAAGAAACCTTCAGAAATCGTGTACCTCAACCTTCGAAAAGCATCCGTTATACGAGTTATGGCAATACTCCCGAGCTCGCCCCAGTACTGGGTTATCGGGGTTATCTCACCAACAACTGCATAAAAGAGATTTTCGATGTCGGCAAATCTCAGGTATTCCAGAACTGCAACGATAAAATTGTGACGACAACACCTCGGAGCTCAACTCCCCGGGACACTGCCACAACCCCTAAATGTCAGGAGGCACCAAGAACAATGTTCTCGTCACAAAACCATCGGAACGATTCCAAGATACCCGCGTGATCCTAAATTTTTTTGAGTAATTTGAGAAGAGGATAGTCAAAACATCTACGTCAGGAGACCTCACCAGAGCGACGAAGGGACTGAGGAGTAAAAAGAATCCTACTCTCCGATATATATAATCCTAAGACTCAAAACATTTTTTGTTCTAGACTCAACATCGTCAGCAAACAATCAAGTAGGGGGCTCCTAAGTCAGGGATGGCTCTGATTACCAACTTGTAACGCCCTCGATGCGGCTATATCTCCCACGTGTCGAAGCACGACTTAGAGGCATAACCGCATTGAAAGCAATGTCGCAAGTGAGGTAATCTTCGCACAACCCATGTAATACATAAGGGAAAAGATACATAGTTGGCTTACAGTCGCCACTTCACACAATACATAAATAAACATCCATCATCCAGATTACACTCAAGGTCCGACTACGGAACCAAAATAAAAGAAGACTACCCCAAATGCTACACAGATCCCCGATCGTCCCGACTGGGCACCTCTACTGATCATCTGGAAACGATACATAGTAACGACCAAGAGCCTCATCAAATTCCCACTTCAGCTCAGTTGCGCCGTCTGCGCTGGTATCATCGGTACCTGCATCTGTTTTGGTAGAATCTGTGAGTCACGAGGACTCAGCAATCTCACACCCGTGAGATCAAGACTATTTAAGCTCATAGGAAGGAAAAGGTGTAATATGGTGGAGCTGCGGCAAGCACTAAGCATATATGGTGGCTAACATACGCAAATGAGAGCGAGAAGAGAAGCAATACGTCGGTCGAGAAACTAGAAGTGATCAAGAAGTGATCCTGAAACTACTTACGTCAAGCATAACTCAAACCGTGTTCACTTCCCGGACTCCGCCGAGAAGAGACCATCACGGCTACACACTCGGTTGATGCATTTTAAAGAGGTCAAGTGTCAAGTTATCTACAACCGGACATTAACAAATTCCCATCTGCCTCATAACCGCGGGCACGGCTTTCGAAAGATTAAATACCCTGCAGGGGTGTCCCAACTCAGCCCATCACAAGCTCTCACGGTCAACGAAGGAATAGACCTTCTCCCGATAAGACCCGATCAGTCTCGGAATCCCGGTTCGCAAAACATTTCGACAATGGTAAAACAAGACCAGCAAAGCCGCCCGATGTGCCGACAAATCCCGATAGGATCTGCACATATCTCGTTCTCAGGGCAACACCGGATGAGACTAGCTACGAGTAAAACCAGCCCTCAAGTTTCCCCAAGGTGGCCCCGCAGGCAGCTCATTTCGGACCAACACTCGAAGGAGCATTGGCCAGGGGGGGGGGTTAAAATAAAGATGACCCTTGGGCTCGCGAAAACCCAAGGGAAAAGGGCTTAGGTGGCAAATGGTAAAACCAAGGTTGGGCCTTGCTGGAGGAGTTTTATTCAAAGCGAACTGTTAAGGTGGTCCCATAAATCACCCAACCGTGTAAGGAACGCAAAATCCAGGAACATAACACCGGTATACGAAACTAGGGCGGCAAGAGTGGAACAAGTCACCGGGCATAAGGCCAGGCCTTCCATCCTTTACCAAGTATATAAGGTGCATTAAAATAAACATGAGATATTGTGATATCCCAAAGTAACCACGTTCCGACCTGGAACAACCTTCAGCTTCACCTGCAGCTAACAACGCTATAAGAGGGGCTGAGCAAAAGCGGTGACATAGCCAATCAATGGTTGCTAGGACAGGTTGGTTAGAGGTTTGTCATGGCAATAGGTAGGCATGGTAAACAAAGGCAGGCAGGGCTAACATAGCGAAAGAGCGAATACTAGCAAGCAAAGATAGAAATGACTTCGAAGGTATGATCATCTTGCCTGCAAGGTTCTCAGAGTTGTCGAAGGCTGGATCCTCGTTAGCGTACTCAACAGGTTCTTCATGCACGTACTCGTCTCCCAGCTCTACCCAAAGCAAGAACACAAGCAAGGAACCACAATAAATCACGGTGCAATGCCCAAGCATCATGATGCAACACATGTCATGATATGCGGGATGTGGTATGCAATGCATATGCGTGCTTCGGAAGGAAAGATGATGAACAAGGCATCAACTTGGCAAACCAAGTATGCCGCTGGAAAGATGAGATGATTTCGGTTGAAATTGATATAAAGATCACCGGATTCGGATGCACGGTTTGCAAATGGCAAGCAAGACAAGTATGGCACAAAGCTGCAATTAACAGTACGATGCTACTTAGCATGCAACAATAAACTATGCTACAGCATCCCAACATAAAAACAAAACATATGCAGATCATCTACAGGAGATGCTTTACAAAAGAGGAACACTGAGCTACGGCTAAATCACATCATAACAGGTTCAAACAAGCATGGAGAAAGTGCATAAAAATATCAGGTTGGACATGGCAGAAACAACATTACGAAGCAATGTTCAGAGCAGGTTATCAACATGCTACAGGAACCTATAATAGCAAACTAAGATATGGCATGAATCTACTCAAAGCATAGATCAAAAGTACCTTACTGACCATAAGCCAAAAAGGACTAGAAAATATGATGGCACCCACGTAAACATAGCAAGTTTCGTTAACAGATTACAGCAAACAAAATATGGCATTGAAATAATTACGAAGGCACCTTAGCGAGCTTGATGCACTCACTACAGAGCATTACATGATAAACTAAGCATACATCCATCAACAAGACATGTCATAGAAGCTATACATGGCAAGAAACAACATCATAGCATACCCGGACCAACTACAACAACCTCGGCCAAATTGAATAACATGTAAACAATCTGCCAGGAAACATTTTGAAGCAAAGGTAGAGCACGAAAATGACATGCTAGACTACTCCATAATTGCAACCAGGACCATGGATGGATAGAGAAAAACAATGTTTTCAAAACACCCTTAATGAAGTATCTCAAATAATGCATGGATCTCTTTGTAGCAACATGTTTACATGGCATGAAAATTACAGCAGAACAGGAACTAAAATCAGCATTAACACGAAGCCTAGTTTGCATGCTTGTGCTAGTCACCACATTGATCACAAAATTACATGGTAAGCACCTCTGTAAAGAAGACATAGCCTAGTTCAAAACACATTTAGGGATCACCCTCATAGGATGCACACATCAATCATGGCAAAAATGACAAAAGAGCTCGTGCTGACAAGATTCTGAAACTAACGATATGAAGCCCTATTCCAACAGCATTTCGGGCATCAAGATGACCTCAAATGCAAATGATGCAATGGAATGAAATGATGTACTCTTCGGGGCGAACAATTTGACATATTACACGCGTGAAACAGAGCTACGGGTGCGAAGATGTGATGCAATGAACATGCGATGATTTTAACAGCAGTAAATGACTTAGTGGAATTTCAGGGGTCAACCGGATAGATCTAGGGTTCGTTGCGCGAACCGAGGCGGCGGCGCGGCTCGCCGGGGAGGCGCCGGAGAGGAGGAAGGAGGGACGGGGAGTGGAGTCCCGACCGGATCCGGGCGGCGCCGGCCTGGATCCGACGCGGGCGGCGACGGGCG
>NC_041383.1:509158923-509385273 GCF_002162155.2 Triticum dicoccoides
GGCGGTGGCTCGGGGCGGCGAGGCGAGGGCGAGGGCGCGGGAGGAGGAGCGGGCGGCGGCGCACTCGGGCTCCCGCGGGGCGGCGGCGGCGGCGACTCGGGCCGGGGATGGCCCCGCGCGGGCCTGGGCGGGCCGCGGCGGCGGCGGGCGGCGGACGCCCACGTGGCGCGCTGTGGTTGGACGCGGGCGGCGGCGGGGATTCGTCCGGCGGCGGACGGACGTGTCCGGCCCAGTCCGGATGCGTCCGGTGGCGGCGGGGAGGAGTTTTGCTAGGGTTTCGTCCGGAGTTCGGGGGAGGGGTCTATATATAGAGGTAGAGGGAGCTAGAAGTGTCCAAATGAGGTGTAGTTTTCGCCCACACGATCGTGATCGAACGACCGAGAGAATGGAGGAGAGTTAGATGGATTATTGGGCTGTTTTGGAGGGGTGTTGGGCTGCAACTTAAAAGAGGCCTTTGCGGGAGTGCGGTTAACCGTTGGAGTACCAAACGAGCTCCAAATGACCCGAAACTTGACAGGTGGTCTACCGGTGCTATACCAGGGCCACTTGGCAAGGCTCGGTCCATTCCGAGAACGTTTAACACCCGCACACGGAAAGAAGATAAGAGGGGTGCGCCGGTGCATGTGGGAGTGTCGGATTGCGAAACGGACAACGGGGAAAATGCTCGGATGCATGAGACGAACACGTATGCAAATGAGATGCACATAATGACATGATATGAGATGCATGACATGAATAAAATGAAAAACAAAAGACAAAACCCAACCTCGGAGGGAAAATCATATCACATAGCCGAAAATGGCAAGAGTTGGAGTTACAAAGATGGAAAGTTACATCCGGGGTGTTACACGTTCTTTCTAGTTAACCAACTTGAACATGATTTTGGCACTGTAAAATTTGAGTTTAGTTCAGATTAGTAAACGATCTTGTTTCGTTCGTGCTTTGAGTTTTGTTTCTCCGTTTGAGTTGATTCTTTTTGCATATCGTAGCTAATCACATGTACCTACTGTTAAGATCTAATCCACATGATAATAATGTTGTTAGGTTTTACTTTTCGTTAGCTTAAGCCATTTGCTAGTTTCGTGTTTGATTTGGATCTTTTCCTGGTTTTCTTGTTGTTTCGTTTGAGTGATTGCTTATGTATGCTAATGTTTGTCTATGCTAGATTACCCGAAGTGCGAAGCTTGTTACTATGAATCTCTAGAGTTTGCAGATTGTTACACTTTGATCATACTCTTCTATACCCAGTTTTTACTATGCATTAGTTCTGCCCCTCAAATATTTGCATGAGTAGGATTGGGAACATGTGGTTTGGTTGTAATACTTGAGGTAGGAACCTAATACCTTTTGATCACCCCGGGAATATACGTGATGCTTATTTATTGCTTAGCCATGCTCGTAGACGAGGATTGGATTATAATTTACACATGGAAGTTTGAGAGTTATTAATCATGGATAACATTAAGGTGGCAACTTTAATATACATCTGGGTGGATTGGTTGAGGCACCTGGGGAACCCAGTGTTGCCTATTTAAGGAAATCCCGGAGTACCTGTGTGATTTTACCTTTGGTTCGCCACCCAGGTTTAAAGGGATCATAAGATTATTCATGCTAGAAACTTCCGTGTGCAGCCACAAGCCATTATGGGCTCTGGCATAGTTGAGTAAGTTGTGTGAGCTCTTGAAGAGGTGGACTAGCAGATGTAGGGGAAAGTAGGTGTACCGGTTCGCCCGGAGTAGAGAGTAAGTGCTTCAGAAAGACTATGTATCGATCATCCGATCATGGATGCGGTCGAGTCTTGTGGGTAAAAGTGTGCAAACCTTTGCAGAGTGTATAAACTAATCATGGTTAGCCGTGTCCCCGGTTATGGACATCTTGAGTATCTAGTACTTGAATTATTGATTTGATCTCATCAAGTTACATAATGAATTTGTTGGGTTAATGATGATACTTTTAATTGGGATTTGAGTTGGGGTTACCTTCTCAAATATTGGGCAACTTGGGAGTAGTTAAATAAATTTATTCCTTTGTTGTAGGAAAAACCTAGCTTTATGCAAAATCAAAAATTTAGAGCCTGCACCAGCCAAATACTGCATGTAGATATAGTTCTTGCATTTCATTGCTTTACAGTGTTACTCTACCAGCATATTCAATGTGCTGACCTACATGGCTGCAACGTCTCATGTTGCAGACTACTCAGACGACGAATAAGGTGTGATAGGTCGGTTGTCTTGCACTCAGCTATGCCATTGGAGTTGATGGACTCATTTACCTTCGAAGCTTCCGTAGTTATTTAGTTTAGATGGCCTTTAGCCATGATATTTTGTGTAATTATACTCGTTATGAGGACTCGATGTAATAAGTGTGTGATTGAACTCTGCTATAACTCCTCGAGTACTGTGCATGTCAGCATTACCGATCCAGGGATGACACCGATGCACAGAGACTTCGGTCCATTCGGATCGTGGTCGCTACAGGAATGACTTTCATTTTCTCTCTATCTTCTGCAATGGTCGGGCATTGAGTCTGACTCAAGTTCACACCTTGTAACACAGGCAAGAACCCTTTCTTTGACTGATCCATTTCGAACTCCTTCAAAAATTTGTCAAGGTATGTGCTTTGTGAAAGTCCTATCAAGCATCTTGATCTATCTCTATAGATCTTGAGGCCCAATATATAAGCAGCTTCACCGAGGTCTTTCATTGAAGAATTTTTATTCAAGTATCCTTTATGCTGCCCAGAAACTCTACATCATTTCCAATCAACAATATGTCATCCACATATAATATTAGAAATGCTATAGAGCTCCCACTCACTTTCTTGTAAATACAGGCTTCTCCAAAAGTCTGTATAAAACCATAGGCATGCTTTGATCACCTCATCAAAGCGTATATTCCAACTTCGAGATGCTTGCACCAGTCCATAAATGGATCGCTAGAGCTTGCACACTTTGTTAGCACCTTTAGGATCGACAAAACCTTCTGGTTGCATCATATACAACTCTTCTTTAAGAAATCCATTAAGGAATGCAGTTTTGACATCCACTTAAGCATCACTTCGGGTAAGAAAGTCTCATCGTAGTCAACTCCTTCAACTTGCCAAAAACCTTTTGCGACAAGTCGGGCTTTATAGACAACAACATTACCATGAGCGTCAGTCTTCTTCTTGAAGATCCATTTATTTTCTATGGACCGCCGATCATCGGCAGATCCACCAAAGTCCACACTTTGTTCTCATACATGGATCCTTTCTCAGATTTCATGGCCTCAAGCCATTTATGGGAATCTGGGCTCATCATAGCTTCTTCATAGTTCGTAGGTTCGTCATGGTTAAGTAACATGACTTCTAGAATAGGATTACCGTACCACTCTGGTGTGGATCATGCTCTGGTTGACCTACGAGGTTCTATAGCAACTTGATCTGAAGTTAAATGATCATTATCATTAGCTTCATCTCTAGTTGGTGTAGTCATCACGGGAACGGATTTCTCGGATGATCTACTTTCCAAATTGAGAGAAGGTACAACTACCTCATCAAGTTCTACTTTCCTCCCACTCACTTCTTTCGAGAGAAACTTCTTCTATAGAAAGGTTCCGTTCTTATCAACAAATATCTTGCCTTCGGACTTGTGGTACAAGGTGTACCCAATTGTTTCCTTAGGGTACCTATGAAGACGCACTTCTCCGATTTGGGTTCAAGCTTATCAGGCTGAAGCCTTTTGACATAAGCATCACATCCCCAAACTTTAAGAAACGACAGCTTAGGTTTGTTGCCAAACCACAGTTCATACGGTGTCATCTCAACGGATTTTGACGGTGCCCTGTTTAACGTGAATGCATCTGTCTCTGATGCATAACCCCAAAACAATAGTGGTAAATCGGTAAGAGACATCATAGATCGCACCATATCTAATAAAGTGTGGTTACAACATTCAGACACACCATTACGCTATGGTGTTCCAGGTGGTGTGAGTTGTGAAACTATTCCACATTGTTTTAAATGAAGGTCAAACTCGTAATTCAAATATTCACCTCCGCGATCAGATCATAGAAACTTTATTTTCTTGTTACGATGATTCTCCACTTCACTATGAAATTCTTTGAACATCTCAAATGTTTCAGACTTGTGTTTCATTAAGTAGATATACCCATATCTTCTCAAATCATCTAAGAAGGTCAAAAAATAACGATACCCGCCGCGAGCCTCAACACTCATCGGACCGCATACATCAGTATGTATTATTTCCAATAAGTCATCCGCTCGCTCCATTGTTCCGGAGAACAAAGTTTAATCATTTTGCCCATGAGGCATGGTTCGCAAGTATCAAATGATTCATAATCAAGTGATTCCAAAAGTCCATCTGCATGGAGTTTCTTCATGCACTTTACACCAATATGACCTAAACGGTAGTGCCTCAAATATGTTGCACTATCATTATCAACTTTGCATCTTTTGGCATCAATTTTATGAATATGTGTATCACCACAATCGAGATTCAACAGAAATAGATCACTCTTCAAGGGTGCATGACGATAAAAGATATTACTCATATAAATAGAACAACCATTATTCTCTAATTTAAATGAATAACCGTCTCGCACTAAACATGATCCACATATAATGTTCATGATCAACGGTGGCACCAAATAACAATTATTTAGGTCTAAAACTAATCCCAAAGGTAGATGTAGAGGTAGCGTGCCGACAGCGATCACATCGACCTTGGAACCATTCCCGACGTGCATCGTCACCTCGTCCTTAGCCAATCTTTGTTTAAACCGTAGTCCCTACTTCGAGTTACAAATATGAGCAACCGAACCGGTATCAAATACCCAGGCACTACTATGAGCATTAGTAAGGTACACATCAATAACATGTATATCAAATATACCTTTGTTCACTTTGCCATCCTTCTTATCCGCCAAATACTTGGGGCAGTTCCGCTTCCAGTGACTAGTCCCTTTGCAGTAGAAGCACTTAGTTTCAAGCTTGGGTCCAGCTTTGGGCTTCTTCCGAGAGTGACAACTTGCTTGCCATTCTTCTTAAAGTTCCCCTTCTTCCCCTTGCCCTTTTTCTTGAAACTAGTGTTCTTGCTAACCATTAACACTTGATGCTCCTTCTTGATTTCTACCTCCACAGCTTTGAGCATTGCGAAGTGCTCGGGAATAGTCTTTTCCATCCCTTGCATATTATAGTTCATCACAAATCATTTGTAGCTTGGTGGCAGTGATTGAAGAACTCTGTCAATGACACAATGACTTGGAAGATTAACTCCCAGCTGAGTCAAGTGATTATGATATCTAGACATTCTGAGTATGTGTTCACTGACAGAACTGTTCTCCTCCATTTTGCAGCTATAGAACTTGTTGGAGACTTCATATCTCTCAACTCGGGCATTTGCTTGAAATATTAACTTCAACTCCTGGAACATCTCATATGGTCCATGACGTTCAAAATGTCTTTGAAGTCCCGATTCTAAGGCGTAAAGCATGGCGCATTGAACTATTGAGTAGTCATCAGATTGAGCTTGCCAGATGTTCATAACATTAGCATCTGCTCCTGCAGCAGGCCTTTCACCTAGCGGTGCATCAAGGACACAATTCTTTCTGTGCGGCAATGAGGATAATCCTCAAGTTATGGACCCAGTCTGTGTAGTTGCTACCATCATATTTCAACTTAGATTTCTCTAGGAACGCATTAAAATTCAAGGGAACGGTAGCACGGGCCATTGATCGACAACATAGATATGCAAAAACTATCAGGACTAAGTTCATGATAAATTAAGTTCAATTAATCATACTACTTAAGAACTCCCACTTAGATAGACATCCCTCAAGTCATCTAAATGATACGTGATCCCAATCAACTAAACCATGTCCAATCATCATGTGAGATGGAGTAGTCATCAATGCTGAACATCTCTATGTTGATCATATCTACTATATGATTCATGTTCGACCTTTTGGTCTCTAGTGTTCCGAGGCCATGTATGTACATGCTAGGCTTGTCAAGTTTAACCCGAGTATTCCGCATGTGCAAAACTTTCTTGCACCCGTTGTATGTGAACGTAGAGCCTTTCACACCCGATCATCACGTGGTGTCTCAGCACGAAGAACTATCGCAACGGTGCATACTTGGGGAGAACACTTATAACTTGAAATTTAGTTAAGAGATCATCTTATAATGCTACAGCCGTACTAAGCAAAATAAGATGCATAAAGATAAACATCACATGCAATCAAAATATGTGACATGATATGGCCATCATCATCTTGTGCTTTTGATCTCCATCTCCAAAGCAACGTCATGATCTCCATCGTCACCGGATCAACACCTTGATCTCCATCATAGCATCGTGGTCGTCTCGCCAACTATTGCTTCTACAACTATCACTAACGCATAGTGATAAAGTAAAGCAATTACATGTCATTTGTGTTTCATACAATAAAGCGACACCCGCCTGCCACCTTTATGCAAAACTAGTTGCATGTCTGTCGGTGGAACCGGTCTCATGAACGTGGTCATGTAAGGTTGGTCCAGGCCGCTTCATCCAACAATACGGCCGAATCAAAATAAGACATTGGTGGTAAGCAGTATGACGATCACTGCCCACAACTCTTTGTGTTCTACTCATGCATATCATCTACGCATAGACCTAGCTCGGATGCCACTGTTGGGGAACGTAGCATGCAATTTCAAAAACTTCCTACGCTCATGCAAGATCTATCTAGGAGATGCATAGAAACTAGAGGGGGAAAGTGTTTCCATGTACCCTCGTAGACCGAAAGCGGAAGCATTTGCCAACGCGGTTGATGTAGTCAAACTTCTTCTCGTTTCGACCGATCAAGTACCGAATGTACGACACCTCCGAGTTCTGCACACATTCTGCTCGATGACGTCCCTCGAACTCTTGATCCAGCAGAGCGTCGAGGAAGTAGAAGAGTTTCGTCGGCACGATGGCGTGGTGACAGTGATGGTGAAGTTATCGGCGCAGGGCTTCGCCTAAGCACTATGTGAATATGACCGGAGACGTAAACTGTGGAGGGGGGCACCGCACATGGCTAACAAGCATTGGTGTGTGTTCTAGGCACCCCCTCCCCAAGCATATATAGGTGGGAGGGCGAGGGAAACAGCCTTGGGGCGCCCAAGTAGGAGGAATCCTACTGATAACACACAAGTATAGGGGATTGCAACAGTTTTCGAGGGGAGAGTATTCAACCCAAATTTATAGATTCGACACAAGGGGAGCCAAAGAATATTTGAAGGTATTAGCAGCTGGGTTGGCAATTCAAACACACCTGGAGATTAATTATCTGTAGCAAAGTGATTAGTAGCATAGTAGTATGATAGTTTTGGTGATAGCAGCAGTAGCAACGGTAACAGTAACAGTAATAGCAGTGATATTGTAGCAGTAATGATAGCAGTAGCAACAGTAATAACTTAGCAAGAACACTATAAGATAAATTCGTAGGCATTGGATCGGTGACTTGTTGGATGATATTCATCATGCGATAGTTATAACCTAGGGCGATACGGCACTAGCTCCAGTTCATAAATATAATGTAGGCATGTATTCCGTAAATAGTCATACATGCTTATGGAAAGAACTTGCATGACATATTTTGTCCTACCCTCCCATGGCAGCGGGGTCCTATTAGAAACTAAGGGATATTAAGGCCTCCTTTTAATAGAGAACCGAAACAAAGCATTAACACACGATGAATACATGAACTCCTCAAACTATGGTCATCACTAGGAGTGGTCCCGACTATTGTCACTCCGGGGTTGCCGGATCATAACACGTAGTAGGTGACTAGAACTTGCAAGATCGGATCTAGATTATGGATATAATGGTGATAACATAAACGTTTCAGATCTGAAATCATGGCACCGGGGCCCAAAGTGACAAGCATTAAGCATGGCAAAGTCATAGCAACATCAATCTCAGAACATAGTGGATACTAGGGATCAAGCCCTAACAAAACTAACTCGATTACATGATGAATCTCATCCAACTCCTCACTGACCAGTGAGCCTATGGAGGAATTACCCACTCCCGGTAGGGAGCATCATGGAATTGGCGATGGAGATGTGTTGGTGATGACGAAGATCGAAGATCCCCCTCTCCGGAGCCCCAAACAGACTCCAGATCTGGCCTCCCGATGAAGAACAGGAGATGGCGGTGGCTCTGTCTCGTGAAATGCGATAATTCTTTCTCCTTGATTTTTTCTGGAAATATGGGATTTTATAGCGTCAGTTTGAGGGTCGGTGGGGCCACCAGGTGGGCAGCACCCACCAGGGTGTGCCTGGGGGGGGGCAGGCGCACCCTGGTGGGTTGTGCCCACCCACGTGTCCCCCTCAGGTACCTCCTGGATCCAGAAATTCTCTTATTTGATATAAAAAATCCTCACAAAGTTTCGTTCCATTTCGAGAACTTTTATTTCTGTACAAAAACAACACCATAGTAGTTCTGCTGAAAACAGCGTCAGTTCGGGGTTAGTTTCATTCAAATCATGCAAATTAGAGTCCAAAACAAGAGGAAAAGCGTTCGGAAAAGTAGTCACGTTGGAGACGTATCAGCTACTTGGGCTCCCTAGTCCAATTCGCCCCCGCTTTCCTTTTAACGGAAGGGGGGAAAAGGGGAAGAGGGAAGGAGGAAGGAAAGGGGGGGGGGGGGCGAACCCCCTCTTCCTTCTCCTATTCGTCCTCCCACCATAAGAGGGGGGCGCGCCACCCCTTGTGGCCTGGTGTGCTCCCCTCCTATGGCCCATATGGCCCATTATTCCCCCGGGGGGTTCTGGTAGCCCCCAGGTAGTCCGATAAATACCCGATACTACCTGGAACACTTCCGATGTTCGAATACTATCATGCTATATATCAATATTTATCTCTCGACCATTCCGAGACTCCTCGTCATGTCCGTGATCTTATCCGGGACTCTGAACAACATTCGGTCACCAAATCACATAACTCATATAATACAAAATCATCATCGAACGTTAAGCGTGTGAACCCTACTCGTTCGAGAACTATGTAGACATGACCGAGACATCTCTCCGGTCAATAACCAATAGCGGAACCTAGATGCTCATATTTGCTCCCACATATTCTACGAAGATCTTTATCGACCGAACCGTTATGAGAACATACATTATTCCCTTTGTCATCGATATGTTACTTTCCCGAGATTCAATCGTCGGTATCTTCATACCTAGTTCAATCTTGTTACCGGCAAGTCTCTTTACTCGTTCCGTAATACATCATCCGCAACTAACTCATTACTCATTTTTCTTGCAAGGCTTCTTATGATGTGCATTACCAAGAGGGCCCAGAGATACCTCTCCGATACTCGGAGTGACAAATCCTAATCTCGATCTATGCCAACCCAACAAACACCTTCGGAGATACCTGTAGAGCATCTTTATAATCACCCAGTTACCTTCTGACGTTTGATACCACATAAGGCATTCCTCCAGTATCCAGGAGTTGCATAATATCATAGTTGGAGGGATATGTATTTGACATGAAGAAAGCAATAGCAATAAAACTGAACAATCATTATGCTAAGCTAACGGATGGGTCTTGTGTCGGTGTCAAAACCGGCGGATCTCGAGTAGGGGGTCCCAAGCTGTGTGTCTTAGGATCAATGGTAACACGAACACGGGATTTTACCCAGCTTCGGGCTCTCTTGATGATATAATACACTACATGCTGCTTGATTGACTATAATGAGTATAGGGGTTACAAGAGTTGATCTACCTCGAGATCATATGTTGTGGTCTAAACCCTGGAGGTATGATGAGTAATGTCATAATCGATCGACTAGCCTGGCCTCGATTTATATAATGTACCAAAGGCCTAGGATAACAAGAGTCCTAGCCGAATACGCCGGTGGGGAGGAGTCCTTGTCTTGATCACCAAGTCTTGTGGAATCTTCCTTGTATGCGGCAACTGTCCGAACTGGCCCATGAGTATACGACCATGGGGGTCCTCGGCCCAATCTAACTGGTCGGGAGACGACATGGTGAGTACCCCCTAGTCCAGGACACCGTCAGTAGCCCCCTGAACCGGTCTTCAAGTTGGGGACGCTCCTCGATTCTTCCAAACTGTTCTTCATCTTCGGTCATCGGTCTTGAAAACTGGTTCAACAAATCTTCTCATCTTCGATCTTGAGGATCATGAAGTAAATCCGAAGAGTTTACAAGTCGGGTATCCGAGGAGCCCCTTTAAGTTTCCGGCCTTTATCAATGCCTTGTTATTATTATGCCACAACTCAAGTTTGAAGTTATTCCCAGGCGGCAGTGTCCTCTTGCGTCCAAGCTCCAATGTCGGATTGCATTCGAGGTATCTTTTGCAGCCAAGCACCAACGCCAGACTGCTTCCAAGCTCCAACGTCGGAATGTATCCAAGCTCTAACGCCGGACTGTATCCGAGCTCCAACGCTGGACTATATCCGAGATGTCATAGATCATCTGGGTTCAAAAAGTTGAAGGAGTTTAGCCGAGCTTAATGTCAGAAATGCCCTCTATGGAGCCAGCCACTCGCGCGCGAGCTTTTATGCCGGACTGCTTTCGAGGCGGTGCACCACCCCTGACTGCAGGCTGATTTTTTATTGGTGCAATTTATTCTCTGTCGAGATATATAGCCAGTAGCCCTCAAGGTGTGTGCGTCGGTCTAAAACCCGAGATGCACCTGAAGGAAAACATGAAACCGCTAATACTAGTTGCCCCTGAGACCCAGGTCGATGCGCGAAATAGGCCTGAGGATCAACTCCTAGCTCGGCAGCATACATAGGAATAGAAACGCGGTGTGAAAAGTCCTCAAGACTCAGGTCGATGCGGCCGACCAACCTGAGGATAATAATCTCTTCGAAAACTATATTGCACTTTAAATTTTCTGCATTGGACAGGCAATGCAGTAGCCCCTGAGACACTTGTCAGGTGGCGACACCATATCAGGGGATCGATGTACCCCTTTAATATTTGTAAATAATAAGCACGAAGCCCAGTAGCCCCCGAGCCTTCATGTGGGCACGGGTGGCCGAATTAAGGATCGATATCCAAAGTAAAATCACAAATTATGTGTAATGATTCTATGTATCCAAGTACTTTACATCATCAATGCTCGGATCCGCATTGTACAAAACTTTGTTGACCGGCCATCGGCTTCAACCTCCTCGGCCAGTAGCCGGGGAGTGTTTGTCCCACTTTATAAAGCCTTTATGAGGGCAAAGATTTACGGCAAACAAGGCAATCCGGCCATACGGTTTTATAAACAAAGGTATGCATAGAGACATGGTATATTATTGTTTTAACATAATAAACATCGTCCAAAGAAAATAGTCCCGCTATCGGTTCCTTTCTTTGGGTTGTTATGCTAAGAATGATCATGAAACCTCAGTTCCGATCAATGTGGGAGGAAAATACTGAGGATTTAGTTTGGGAAAAGCTTCCAAACTCCATGGTCTAGATGAACCCAAAATTTCACTTCCGTTGCGACCGTTTATAATCTGAAAGTGGCCCATCGTCGGCTTCTACCCCCTTGTAGATGCTACGCAGGGTGTTTCTGAAATAACAAAACAACCCTTAGCCGACGTCTCAGTGCCCGAAGGCGGTTGTGTTGGCGGAAACGAGGCAATCATATATGCGGGCTTTATAACTTTCACTTAGTCATAGGAGCTTAAAGTTGGGAGGCGAGCAAGTAGCCCCCCGCTTAGTGTTCGGCGACAGCCGAGGTTAAGCCATAAACACTTCGGCCAATGTTATGAATGGCCCGTCATTTAACATAGTCATCGGATCACTAACCAGTTTATGTTTTATTGTGACAGTCAGTTTTCGGCTTTCTCCACCGAGGTGCTTAACTATGCGAGCTGGAAGCACAATCGCAGTGGTTCTCCTTTTGCACACCTAACTGAACAAAGCGAAATGTAGGAGGCAAGCACAGGAGCCGGGAAACCCAACTATCGACCAAAGACACAATTTGAAACCGATGCGTATATAGCAATATCCGAGAATTTTTGCCGAATCTCTAAGGGTGTCCGGCGCTGCACTGCGAGATTTATGCGGAAAACACACAAATAGTTGAAAAGTGCCATAAACTTGGAAAACCAAGAAACGTCAGTAAAAACTTGACGTCCGAACAAGATCAAGTGTTCGGTGCCAATCTGAAAATTGGTCTTAGAAAAAAAGTGCTTCTGCCGTGCTTTAACATGACACATTCTATCTCAAGACTTCAAGCGGGTTAGCCTACGGCTTCAACCTCCTATCCCGAAGGCGGAGTACTTAGGCTCCCCGGCTATTGACCACACACTCGTCAAAAAAAGGAGTGATAGAAAAAAGACTTTGCAGCGACTAGGAAGAAGAACACTTATTATAAAATAGCTCACATAAATTTAAGAGCCCCCGAGTGACTTGGATAAAAGAATTTTATGTTATAATGATTGTGCGTACTGAAGTACTTATATCATATTTGTGTTCACCCGAACTTTGAACGCGTCTTAACCGACCGTCGGCTTCTCCCTCTTCGGTCAAGTACCAAAGAGTGTTATGTACTCCACCTGTCGAGAATATCGACGGTGTTTCCGATAACAAGGCAATCAGGCCATAAGGCTGTAACAGACAAAGCGCGCTCAGGGAACTTATGCTATATTACTAACGAAGTGTAAGAAGCATCTTCGAAGAAAATAGTACCCCCACCGATACCTTTCTTTAGTTGCTCATTATTATTATGAGACTTGTGCAATAGATTTTTTGTACTCATGAGTTCTGTTGTGTGCCGACCATTGTTGAAAACAGTAAGAGTGCTAGCTTTCGGCTTCACCCAGTCTGAGGTCCAGCTCGAATGAACCGATCGTGACAATCGCAGAGGTGCTCCCTTTACTCCCTAGCTGATCAATCAGGAACATAGGGGTAAGCACAGGAGCCAGGCAACCCAGCTTGCAAGTCGCTTAAGTCAACATGGTGCATATTGTGGCGTAATACACAAACAAGGAACCAAGTCGTACAAGTATAATCATATGCAAGAGGAAAAGCTCCATCAAGGGAGCCCCCAAATAAACGGGGTATTTGAATATGTGTGTCACAAACAAAGTTTTGACAAGGAACTTTGTCACAAACAACTTTGTGCCAAAAAGTATAATGCTTGTTTGAATTGAACAAAATTTAAAACTGAAAGTTTTTGAGCATGAAAGCAACTTAGCTGGTTAATGTGCTCGGTGTTGATGATGTGATTCGGGCTTGTGGCGTGACGAAGATGCCCATTGATCTGCGACAGATCCGACAAGGTTCGCAGTCCTCGGCGTGGCCGAGGTCCTAGCCCCAGGCCCGAGGTGTCCGAGCAAGGAGTTCGGCACTCCGGAGTAGTGACCGTGTAACGCAGTCAAAATCGATTACCTGCATACATAAAATAGTGCGGTCCAGGAAATAGTAATATATGTATATATAATCCTTGCTTAATTGCTTTACGGAAAAAATAATTTATTTAAAGATATGTGGCCTAGCGCTGGAGCCAATGTCGATGTAGGGCGTCAGCGTGACGTAGTGAAGGCGTGACAAAAGCCTGAATTTGTAGGGCGGTCCGGGCTCCGGATACGGCGTTTGCCGAACTATGTACGGAAACTGACCGAACCACCACGCAACCATTTTTAATGTGGCCGCCATTTGATAGACCTGTGTATAGATGATGGAACAAACCAGAGCAATAATTCCTTAAGAAAAATAAACCCAACAAACAAAAATTGTTAGGATTAATAGCACCTGGTTTGTTTGTTGTAGCATTCCGAAGAAAAGTGACTCCCAAAATTGGGAATCGATCCGCACACCCATTGCCTGATGGGCGATAAAGCGACGGCATGGCGAAGTTGGCAAAGGTTGGCTCGTGAGGCAAAAGCCCGTGGGCCAGCTAATGTGATGAAGCTGGTCGTCCGGTGACGCCGAAGTCTCCGAAATAAGTTGATGAAGGGATGACGAAGTCCCCAGTCCAGGCGAGGGGACAGAGCAGGTCGGTGAGGAGATGTGTCAGCCGAGGTGTTGAAGTAGTTCGGCATGGTGGGCATCGGCTCGACGAAGCAACGGTTCGGGAATGCCGATGCAGGTCGTAGTGTGTGATGTGGTCAATGCTGGCTTGATGAAGTGACCATGCGGTGATGCCGGTGTGCCCGCTCCGTGTAATCCATGGGGCGGCAATGTTGGTGACAATTTATCCTTCGCGATGCCGGACTATTGTTCGGCTGGCCGAGATGATGATCCGAAGAAGTTAAGCTCGGCTCAACAAAGCCATGACGTGTCTAGCGCAGGTCGGCCGCCGTGGAGTGATGTTGTCGGGCCGGTTTGACACCGGCGCGATGGTGAAGATCGTATTGTAAAAATACTTTTAATATTAATGGGATATGTTTGAGAATAAACACAATACCCCATACAAAAACGTCCTTAAAAAAGGATGTCCGAAATCCCGTTCGTAAAGGAGATGAACTCGGGTTGGATTCGTTCTCGCGCAGGAAACAGATCCAAAAAGTGATGCACTAATCGGAAGGTTCCCGGAGTTTGGACGGTCGGATCGAGCTGAAAGTTTGGCAGGTGGTAGATATGGGAATTCCGCAGCTGATAAACGGTTGGATCTTCCAAAGGACGTCCGAGCTAGATGCTGGACACCCCGCTCCAAACTCCTCTAGATTCTCGTCCAGATTCAATAGGGCTCCGGTATATCAGAGATTGCCGGAGATTCCTCCATCGGAACTCGATGAATTTTTTGCAGGGTTGTTGTAGACTTAATTCCGCATAATTCCATCAAAGCAATCGTTTAGGCGACACTCGAGTAAGCGGTGGCGGCAGATACGAGTTTGCTGTCCAGAAAAACAGCATGGTCACCCAAGGGCAATGTTGACGTTGAGCCCCCGAGCTCCATGGATGACTCCTCGATGATCTTGATAGAGATCGGAGTTGATGTTGATGAAGGCCCTCATCCGAACATGACGATCGGAGGTAGGGCGCAGTCATCGGTCAAGCCAAGGTGACCAGTCGAGCTGGTGACGAAGTAACCGACGTCGCAGTTGACCTGCAGTTGAGCCATTGATCTTTTCGCCGATCATACATCGAAACTCTCAATGAAAGCACCAATATCGGTGTCAAAACCTGCGGATCTCGGGTAGGGGGTCCCAAGCTGTGCGTCTTAGGATCAATGGTAACATGAACACGGGATTTTACCCAGCTTCGGTCTCTCTTGATGAGATAATACATTACATGCTGCTTGATTGACTATAATGAGTATAGGGGTTACAAGAGTTGATCTACCTCGAGATCATATGTTGTGGTCTAAACCTTGGAGGTATGATGAGTAATGTCATAATCCATCGACTAGCCTGGCCTCGGTTTATATAATGTACCAGAGGCCTAGGATAACAAGAGTCCTAGCCGAATACGCCGGTGGGGAGGAGTCCTTGTCTTGATCACCAAGTCTTGTGGAATCTTCCTTGTATGCGGCAACTGTCCGAACTGGCCCATGAGTATACGGCCATGGGGGTCCTCGGCCCAATCTAACTGATCGGGAGACGATGTGGTGAGTACCCCCTAGTCTAGGACACCGTCATCTTGTCCATCACATCAATCTCTAATGATGTGATCCCGTTCATCAAATGAGAACACATGTCTATGGTTAGGAAACTTAACCATCTTTGATTAACGAGCTAGTCTAGTAGAGGCTTACTAGGGATAGAGTGTTTTGTCTATGTATCCACACATGTATCAAATTTCCGGTTAATACAATTCTAGCATCAATAATAAGCATTTATCATGAATAAGGAAATATAAAATAACAACTTTATTATTGCCTCTAGGGCATATTTCTTTCACTTTCACCCTCCTGGCAAAGAGAGTGAAATCGATGGGCCCGATATCAAACCCTTTCTTGTCTAGTACCATCATACGATGATCACGCATTAGATGATGTAATTCGGTGAATTGTGCAAACGTTGCCGCTCCTCCATGCCCAGCTACAACATTTTCATGCTGAAATTGAAACCCCTGATCGAAGATTTCATCCTCATGCTCATCCTCTGCGATCATGTTGTGCATAATCACACAAGCAGTTATCACCTCCTACAACTTCTTGGTGCTCCAAGTTCCAGCAGGATACCGAACGGCGCCCCATCGAGATTGAAGAACACCGAAAGCACGCTCCACATCCTTTTTAGCACTCTCTTGTGCTTGGGAAAATCTCTGCCTCTTCTCTCCTATTGGGTTGGAGATTATCTTGAGAGTAGTCCACTGAGGATATATACCATCAACTAGGTAGTATTCTTTGTTGTAGTGGTGGCCATTGATCTCACCTCTGGGCAATTACCTTCTGCAAGCCTTGCGAACACCAGAGAGCACTGAAGCATGTAGATGTCATTGTGAGAACGGGCCATGCCAAAGAAAGAGTCCCAATTCCAGAGATCTTGTGAAGCTACGGTGTCAAGTTTCATAATGCAAGCTTTTACATGGCCCCTATACTACCCCTGCCAAGCAAAAGGGCAGTTCTTCCCCTCCCAGTGCATACAATCTATACTATCAAGCATCCCCGGAAAGCCCCTATCGGCATTGATCGCCAACAACGGGGCTGTATCTGCAGAAGTTAGCTCTCTTAGGTACTCTGGGCCAAATACTGTTACCACAGACTTGCGGAACCTATACATGGATTCTAGGCAAGTGGAATCGCTCATGCACACATACTCATTAATAAGATCACCGGGTATCTCATATGCAAACATCCGAATAGTTGAAGTGCATTTCTGATAAGAGGAGAAGCCAACCTTTCGTAGGGCATCCTCCTTGCATTTGAAATACTTATCCACCCCCCTCCAAGATACGATTGAACACATGTCTAGCCATCCGGAAGCGGTGTTGGAGTAGGTTTTGTTTGGAGAGTGGGTCAGTGAACTAGAAGTAGTCCTGCCAGAGTACGCAATGGCCACTCTCTCTGTTGTGATTCAACACCGAGATCGAGCCCCTAAACATCGGCCGCTGCCTACTAATGTGGTCATCGACGACCAAAGTAGCAATCACAATCTCCTCATCGTCGGACGACGAATCATCTGAATCACAAATAGAGTTGTGGAAAAAGTACTCATCGGCACTATCCATTTGCACCTTGCAGGCAAAACGTTGAACACCTTGCGGACGTGGTGGAAGAAGTCGGCCGGTGAAGAGCCCCGCGTCTCTCCCAAACCAGGTAGCAGGCCTATCGGCATGGAGGTGACCGTGGCGGCAACCGGCGAGTGAGGCAGCCGAGCTTGGAGTGTTCCTGGTGGCGGCAGAGGCGAGGGGTGGCGTGGATGTGGGGGTGCTACGACGGCAGCAAAAGCAGTCCACCAATGCCATCAAGAATAGCCGTCGGGTGTTGCGTGCTGCTGAGGGAGGTATGTGGGTGCGGGCGGCAGCCTGACTAGCGTACGACTGGAACTGGGCGGCGGCGGCAAGGACGGGGTGGCCAGGTGTGTTGGCTGTCGATGGGAGAGGGGGGGAGGGGATTGACCAATGTGCCACCAACTGGCTCGATAGGGAAAGGACAAGGGGGGCATCGCGCGTCCGCGCTGACGCAAACCTGACTCAAAATTTAGGTCTGAAATGAGTCGCGCGCAGACAAACTATGAACGCTCATCCATTTGCGTTGGCGTGTTGGATCGCGGTTTTTGTTCGTTTCGATCCAATCTGACACGCACTGACAGTTTACGTCCACGCGCGTTGGGGTTGGCCTCGGGTGTGGCTTTCACACCCGATTGATCAGGTCTCGCTGTTTCGGTTGCATGGGAGGCCTTCCAGATGCACGAAAGCTACCATAGATAGTAGCGTGGAGGTTTTTACCAACTTTCCCAGCTCCCGTCCAAAGCTTCCATAATGTGTGTCACCGCATATACTGTATAAATCTTTTCGCCGCATGCACGTACGAGACTGATGAGACCGGGCAGATGAGCCAAGATCGATCACAAAAACAGGCAAATCGAAGTCAGCAAGCATTAACATGACCCGCCGATTAGGGCTGCAAACAAGTCAAGTTCGAACGAGTTGAATTATGCTCAGCGCAACTTATACTTAAATTCGAGCGAACTCAAACCGAGCGAAGCTCAAAGTCGAGTTGTGAAAAGTGGCTCGTCCTCTGCTCGTAATGATCTCGAGTCAATCACCAGCTAATTTCGAGCTAAATAAGATGATGTTTTTTAATAATCTAAGATAAATTTTCAAACAAGGTAGGAACAACACAACATAAGAAATCATTATATAATTCAACTTATTCTCTGTCAAATGAAGGTTAGTACTCCCTCCGTAAAGTAATATAAGAGCGTTTAGATCACTATTTTAGTTATCTAAACGCTCTTATATTAGTTTATAGAGGGAGTATTTAATAGCAGGAGATCATGGATAAACTAGGTAGAGAAGAAAACGAATGTGCGTCTGCTCTCAATTTTTTGTCAAATAACCTGATATTTAACACATGGCTGACCACATACCATATTGGGGCTAATTTTTCTACATACTTAATTAAGCTTCCATGTTTGGTAGTCGGTAAAATGAAGAAAAAATCGTACACAACATATATGTCAATATTTTTTGTTACTCCCCTAAAAAAAATTTGTTACTATCTATATTGTAATAAATTATCCCATTTCTTTTTAGTATATATCAAAATTGTGATATCGAATTAAAACCGAGCGAGCCAACATTTGCTCAAGATCAGCTCGTTTCCTGATCAACCTACATAAAATGTTCAAACTTAACTCATTTATTTTTGAGCTGATCTCGAGTCGAATCAAAATACGTGTCAATCTCGAGCTTCAGCCCTACCGCCGATGCGGCAGCTGAGCCTGAGCAGATCCATTTATGCAGTTCTTGCGATGGATGGAAAGACAGCATGCGTGCCTATACGAAGGGCGGAGTCTGCCAAAGTTGGTTCTTCAAGAAAACTAGAAAAAAGTGGAGCTGGCACCACAAGCAAAGGACGGAGGCAGAAGCAAAGCAGGTCGAAAGCGCAGAAACCGGCGGCGACCGTATGCGCACGTACGTCCGTGTGTTGCACCGCACGGCTGCGCCACGGAAAATCGTGGTTGCCCTTGATGGCGCGCGTGACGGAACGCGGTATCAACGGTGGGTACGGCGCAGCTGTCCGGCCCGTGAATAGGTTTCCGTCTCTCGAGAAGCATCTCACCTGCGACCACATATACACAGCTGTATGCTGGCGCGTATCCAGTTCCAATTTCTGCCAGTGCGCCTTCTTTCGGGAGTGGCTACCTAGCTAAGCTAGCTAGGAGTGGAATGGGGAGATGGACGACGAGGTTTTGCCTCGGAGTTAGCGGGAGTATTTCTTCACACACACGCCTCAGGGCTCCATCACATTCCACATGCCATCCAGGAATTAGTAGGGCTAGCAAATACTCGTAGGGACTATCTGCAGGGCACAATGTTGAGCATTGATTCATGCGTGTACGTAGGTCCAAAACGGTCGCGATCCTTGTACAGCTGGGGCGCGTACGAGCAACGCACGTCGGACGTATAGCTGTCGTGTATATGTATATGGAGCTAGTGCGAATTAACCACGCTCGTACGTTCAGCCGGGTGGCAGGATATACAGTACTCCGGTTGATGACACTGTTTCGAGCGACCCTAATAATTTTCCTGGGGACAGCGTATAAATGGGAGCTCGGGGGACCAACTGACCGGCCCGTGCACACGTACATCACGCATGTAAGGACAAAGTGTCATCCACCGGAAAACTCGTCTACTCTCAAACTGCCACAAACTGCACTATCACGAGGGTTGAACCTTTGGAATGCAATGGTGTTCCTGCCTTACAGAAAAAAAAGGGTTGAACCATGCGATACATCTTTGTCATGCTCACGAGCCGAACAAAAGGCGATTAGGGTTGGTGTGGCTCTCATCCTCCCCGTCGCCAACCCGCCTCGCCGACATGTTCCATTTCTGTTTAGATTTTCTGTCCTGATCAAGTGTCCTGCTCAGAGCGGCGAGGCGGTGGCTACCCGCTTGAAGTCGGAATAAAATCCTTTTCGCTTTCCCTTTGCTCCGGCGGTGCATCCAACAACAGCAGAGGGTGTGCGAAGGTTCCCCCCCAACGTATTTGGTTGGGTGCGAGGGCGTTGGTTTGTGCGGCAAAGATGGTGCTCTGGCTCATCATCAATCTAGAGGATGATGGCTGTTTGGTAATGACCACGACTGGACATCGGCCTCCCTTCTTCGGTGGAGAGGGGTGGATCTCCGAGAAGTACCTGAATTCTCGGTGATGTTATTCATCGATTCTAGCGAAGGCTTTTGAGCGGGGGAGACAAACCTCGGGCACGCCGGGCCGTTTGCGCACAAGCTTTTGGTAGCACAGAACATCATCCTATAGCTAAAGTACATTGAACCAGGCCGAGGTCTGGCCCAATCTCAGCTCTTCCCTTGATTTTAGGGATGCCGACCCAACAGGAATGAAGTGCTGATGACTTTTCATCTGCCACAAACAAGGTTTGGCAGGCTCCAGTAGTGAGCAGCGATGGCGGCAACACGCCATCCACTCGTTCCGGAGGCTAAAGATGATGGACCCATAGGGACTCTCTTGTATTTATTTATTTTGCAAGGGTGTTTCTGCAATGCCGAAATTTTAATATATTGTTCTTTTTTCACAAAAGGAAAACAACACTATCGAGAGACCGATGATAAGACATTAGAGGTACCCCTCCTTCTCAAAATATAAGACGCGCTTGACTTTATACGGTCTTTGATGCACGGCTTTCATGATTAATATATACCAAAATATATGGATTGAACATGTATCAATACTACCATCGTATTTATCTTGCAAAACAATTCTATTTCATATGTCTTCATAATAATTTTATTGGATACAATAATGAAAATTGTAGTCAAAGTTGTGCGCTGAATACAAAAAGGTCAGCGCGTGTCTTATACATGGGAAGGAGGTAGTACACTACAGAAGTCTTTATGCACTGTATGTGTATGCTTTCCTCGACCATCTAATCCTACCAGCTACCACTAAAACTGTATCGAGAAAGAAGAGAACTGAACATAATTTGTTTCATATATGGAACAAGGAGCAAAGGACCCTAGTTAAGATGGAGAAATTACTGATAAGCTTACAATTAAATAGGAAATACGGGAGCTACTTCTCCTTAGTTGTTTGAACCTAAACAGTCGAAGGGAGTGTTGAATTCTGATTACGTGCGCTGAACTCAGTGAACACTCAACATCTTTGAAGATTACAGTTTCTTATTGTTAACGCAATCTTCTTTTAGGATTTCTAGTGACCGCATAGGGCGCTGGAAAGCTAGCATACACGTATTCCCCGTGCACTTTGCCCCGGTCCAGTGTGGGGACGTTTTTTTTTCTCTGCTATTTTAACTTAAAAACAATTCACATTTTTAAATGTTCATAAATTCAAAAAAAAATCGGGACTCAAAGAATATTCCAAAATTAAAAAATATCCATGTGTTTTAAAAATTCAGTGCCGATTTCAAAAAAAGTTTGCAGAATGTTCAGGAATTTCAAAATATGTTCATGAATATAAAAATGAATTAAAAAATATTATCCAATTCCAAAAAAAATATTCATGAATTTCCAAAAATGTTTACAATCTGAAAAGTATTCAAAATTTCACAAATTGTTCACGGATTCAGAGTATATTGTGCACTCAAAAAACACTCACGATTTTATGAATAAACGATTTAAAAATTCACTAATTCATAAAATATCATCAATTAAAAAATGTCAAAAATTTTGGAAACTCAAATTTAGAAGTATAATCATTAATTAAAAAATTTAGCAATTTTCTAAATTTTCATAAATTTATAAAATGTTCTAAATTTCAATAGTTTTCAAGGGTTATAGAAATCTTCCCAAATTTAATAAATGTTCCCAAATTTCCAAAAAATAAAAACAAAGTGAACAAAAAATAAGGACATGGAAAATAAATAAATAAACAGAAATAAAAGTAAAATGGCAAAAAAATGGTTTCAGAACTTTCCCAAAATTGGATGGGGATCATCTAGGAAGTCTTAGTTGGGCTGGCCCAGCTGTGCACAGGGACAGATGTGCTTTGGTTGACAAGCGTCGAAGAGAACAGCTAACCCTCTTGTGCACTGTTTCTTCGGTTTTTTCTTTTATTTGTTCGTGAGTTCGTTTTTTTTTTCTTTTTTCTACTTCTTTTCCTTTTTCTTAATGCGGTTTTTTAGTTTGTGAACTTTTTGTCAAAACCGATGAACTTTTTTCAAATACAATGAATGTTTTTAAAATTTGATGAACTTTTTTTCAAAATCAAGGAACTTTTTCAATGATAGCGCTAAACCTCCCTGCTGAGGTCATGAAGAAGATCGACTGCATTCGGCGTGTATACCCTTGGGCGGGCTGCGATAGAGTCACGGGTGGAAAATGCCACATCAACCGGGAGCGAGTGTGCAAATCCAAAGTATATGGAGGGTTGGGCATTCTCAATTTGGAAAATTTTGCTGCTGCCATTCGCCTCCATTGGTTGTGGGCTGCTTGGACGGATCTGGCCAAGCCTTCGGTCAACCTTGGGAACCCTTGTGTGGACAAAGACAATGATATTTTCATCGCTGCCACCAAGGTTGTCATTGGAGATGGTCTCTTAGCCTGCCTGGCTGGATGGCATGAGACCTAAAGATATTGTGCTAAAAGTCTTTGACCTTTTTACAAGAAAAAAATGCTCCATGAAGACGTCCTTGCACAATAGTTTCTAGGTTTCCAATGTGGATATTGGTGGAAATCTCACCGTGGACCATATATCCGAGTTCGTCAACCTTTGGGGGAAACTCTCGCTCGTCAACCTCAACCTCGAGGAGCTCGAATCAATTACTTGGAAGCTCATCAATGATGGCCAATATTCAGCGGCGGCTGCTTATAGTGCTCAATTTATTGGACTTGTGGAGACGGACATGCCCTATTAGTGTGGAAGAACTGGGCTCTCCTGAATGCAATTTTTTTGCTTGGTTGGTCATTAACAATAGAGTTTGGACGGCTGGCAAGCTTCAACGGAGAGGATGGTCAAATTGCAACGTTTGCCCTCTTTGCTAGCAGATCCCGGAGTCGGCGACGCACCTTCTTTCCAATGTCGCTACACCATCCGTGTGTGGGGAATGATTAAGTCTTAGTTTGATTTGAATGATGTACATCCGGTGGATTGGAGAGGATTGGCTTTCGTCAAGGAGCGGTGGAGTGTCAATTCTTCGGGGATGTCTCGGCCCCGAAGGGCGATGGTTTCTCTTATGCTACTGATTTCTTGGGAAATATGGAAAAAGAGAAATGCATGTGTATCCCGTAATAATGCAATTCGTGTGGGTGTTCTTGTTGCTCAAAATAAAGAGGAAGCTTCTTTGTGGTGCCTCGCCTGGGCGAAATATTTGTGTAACATTATGCCGCAAGAGTGAGGCTTGTAATTCGGCGATGGCCTAGTCTCTAAAAATCTTCTTATTCAATAAAAATGGCAATGCCTTTTGCGTTGTTTCAAGAAAAAGAACCACCTCAGCTCAGTCCCATGGCTACAATGTCTTCTTTTCTTTTCTTTAAGAGTACATAGTATGCGCAATCTTGCAAAAAAAAAGTATGCGCAATCTTGGCCTCAGCTCCGGGCCCCAGAGGTAAACATACACCATAATAATTGGATCCCACGCGCAGGCAGCATGAAACCCCTTGGACAAGTGTTTGTTACAGGTACAACCAAGGTAGCTCATTTGCTAACACCAGATGGGTGTAGCTGGGATATGGAGAGAGTTCATTTGATGTTCTCGGAGGGTGACGCAAAAGATATACAGCAAATAGCGATGGGGGGTCCAAGCTGTGAGGACTATCTTGCTTGGAACTTCGCGCACAATGGTGTCTACTCGGTGAAATCTGGGTATCATTTGCGGAAGGCATCGGATAATGCGAGGACCGGACGGCCGGAGTCCTCGAGTTCAGTTGAAACGCACAAAGGATACTTGGCGTTATGGGATACCAATGCGCCTCCAAAGGCCAAAATTCACATGTGAAGGCTGATTCGAAATGGACTGGCGGTGGGAGCCGAATTGCACCGACGGAGAATCAAGCCTGGGATTTTTTGTGCGGCGTGTGGGGGGGAAGAAACGGTACTACACCAGTTCTGGTCTTGTCCGCACTCCACATTGTTCTGGCAGCTGTTGTACTCGGAAAAGGGAGTTATAGTGGCCAAACCACCGTGTCTAATCGACTCCTAGGTGCGTTGGCTTGCTGGCTCCTGGGATGGTTCGCCGAGGCATCTGATGACGAGCGGGGAGCAATGGTTCAGGCTACATACGAGCTTTGGCTAGCAAGAAATGAAACGAGAGAAGGAAAGCGCATTGCCCCGCCACATGAAATCATAGAGCTCGTGGTCACCCACATGGCTGAATGGAGAGCTGTCCATGACGACAACAAGCCCTCGAGAGAGCAACAGATCAAGCAAAAGTGGAAGCCTCCAGAGGAGGGGTGGCTTAAACTCAACTCAGATGGGGCTGTCTCTAGGTCAGGGAGCAAGGGGGGAGCTGGTGCTGTGATAAGGGATGAGCATGGGGCCTTTCGTGCCGGGCTATGCCATCTGCTCCGAGGCATGATCGACCCAGAAGTGCTAGAGATTCTTGCATGCAAGAGAGGCCTTGTATTGGTGCAGGAAATACAAGCAGAAAAGATACATGTGGAGCTGGATTCGCAAAGAGTAGTTAAGATGCTCAATAGCCAGCACAAAGAGATGTCAACCGCTGGCCCGTTGATTCAAGAGCTGAAGACGTTGCTTTCTTCGTTTGTTAGCTCCAAAGTCACTTGGTTCGTCGTATTGCAAATGTTGCCGCTCACAAATTAGCAAAAATAGAGGTAGGAGATGAATTTTGCAATGTTTGGTTGGGGGTCACCCCAGATTGTGTGCTCGATGTAATTCGGATGACATTCCGAATACGTTTGATTAAATAAATGCGGCAAATTTTCTCCTCAAAAAAAGAAATTGGCTCCGGGCCCTAGGGGACACAGCTCGGTGGAGGTTGGTGGTGTTATTGTCACGTACGGTACTGTACACCCGTGCGTGCTATAAAAATGCTAGACATACAAAGATTTGTAAAAGCCTGTAAACTATTTCCATCTAACAACCAATCACAAACCTCTCCTCCCCTGATTTTCAGGGGGTAGGCCGTCCCGCTCACCTGTTAGCCAATGAAAACTAACCCACCCTGTAAAAGCCTGTAAACTGTTTGTACGTGTAGCATTGCCGTGCGTGCTATGATCACATACCTTATCTTCTCTATGCCAGTACATGTCTGTTAGCTCGAGATAATACCGATGCACGCTTGCATGCACAACCAAGAAATGAAGCATATATGCGAGCCTTGCAACACGACAACGCATGCGACAGACGGAGTAAAGAGTGAGCAGATGGTTCATGCCATGGACTGCGATGGATAAGAACTCTTTTTTTCTTTGAACGAGGGACGAGGGAGGCGCACGAAGCGCCAACTTTCATCTCAAACAAAGCTGACGTATACGGCTAGCAAGAGAACCATGCATTCATCACATAAACCTCCGGATGGGCTTTATTACACGAGAAATACGCCCACCTACGGAACGATACATACTTTTTATACAAGAACACTGCAGCTAGCTAGTGCTAGTCAACACGGTTCCTTCCACACCAAGACGAAATCACCAAGGCCTCCGGTAACGCTAACGACAACCATGAGCAAAGCTCAGCTACTCTACTAAGATATTTAGGCCGGCCTGGCCGAAGATACGGCAGTCAGGGGCACTTGGTCTTGTTGCCGTGCGTGGTCCAGTCGGTGTAGCACTTGCCGCAGGTCTCCTTGTTGCCGGCCGTGCCCGCCGGCACGCAGCGGCACACGCTGCAGCACTTGAGGCACGCCCGGCTGCACAGGTTCGGCCGCGAGTTGGCGCTGCACCGCAGGTTGCACGCCCACCTGCAGTCTGCATACATCACATCACACGCCATGGAATGAATGAGCGCATTTTCTCTCATCTAAAATACTCCGATCATAGGCCAGACTTGATACCTTTAGAGGGGTCTACGATGTTGTGGGGAGGAGGCCCGAGCGGAGCGGCAGCCGGAGCAGGAGAGTCGGCAGCCTATCGGCCACCCAGAGGACAAAATCAGCCATGTGAGTTGGAGGATCATCACACTATCATGTACTGTATGCGTTGTTGCATTGAGTACTTACCTTGATGGTGCTGAGCAGGAGGAGAGACGCCACCACCGCGGCCACCGCAAGCTTGCCGAGCGCCATGGCTCCTTCCTCTCGAGTCTGAAGAGCTTCCTTGAGCTGTGTGGTGTCTTTGGCTAGGGTGGCGATGCAATGCCGGGGTCAGTCAGTGTGATGGTTAAATAGAGCGGGGCCAACGGTTTAAACACTTTACAGGCTTGCGCTGTGGAAGTGGAAGTGATGGGTGGTGGCCAGGTTGGCTCCTGGCAAGGGCGTAAATGGTCTGCACTTTCCCAATGGCCTTTGACATGTACCACCACCGTCGCCTGGCTGAGTGGAGTAAATGGGCTTAATTCGCCCTGCTCATGGGGCGCCACCTGCCCTGCCCTAGATTACAGATAAACACACGGGCGACCCCGATTGCGTTCCGTATGGCACACCTAGGATTCTCTCCACGATTGTGTGGAAATTGGTCCTCCTGTCAAGCAAGCATGCTGTCGTTGAGGCCTGGGCCGCGCGGTGCATCGTTTGATGAACGGTGAGCGAGACAAGGGAATAGGACGGGGGAGCAGAGCAGAGTGGCGGGCGTACGAGCGTTGAGCTGCATTCCACCGAGGGGTCGGAGAGTTCGAGAACGAGAGGGGCGGGGACAGGGCGTGCGTGCTCTGGGCACCGCCGCGGTGTGGGGACGAGCGGGCTACACTACAACCCGTGTAGGAGGAGACCTCACTCTGCCTCTAGGATTTGTCTAATCAAATTCTCGTAATATCTTTTAGGCATCTCCAACACTGATCCTCAAACATCTCGTAACCGTTCAAATCATGAAAATCATCCAACATGGATCAGTCACGTTTTCTTCCGTAAATCGGTGACAAACGTTGGGAGGTTTACGAAAGTCCAGACCGATCCTACACCCGCTTCTGACAGTCTTGGTCCATCAAAAACACGTCACCCGCTCCCTCCCACGCTCTACTTCCGTTGCACGCGCTGCTTACCGCGCCGCATTCATGCCGGCCCAGAGCACACAGAGGCCGGCATTGATGCCGCGAGTGATCGGATGGAGGGAAGACGGCGCTGCCCGACGCGACCTCTCGACAGCCGCCGCTTCAATGCAGACGCATGTTCCCGAGGAACCAACTCTAGCCGCTGCGCCGCATTGAACCGGCTGACCGGCCATTCGCATGGCCTGGCCGCCGCTATTTAAGCCGCACTCCGGCATCGTCCACATCGCATCGTCCTCCTCCTCCCCTCCCCGGGCGTCGGTGCCGGCAGGCAGTTCCAGGGCAGGATCTGGCAGATCGTGGCGACGCCGCCCTCAAACTCCGGGCCCGTCATCCTCATTAGCTGGCGGCGACTCATCGCGGGTGAAGATCGTCGTCCAGGGCCGTCCCATAGATATACGGGGCCTAGGGGCAAGACAAGAACAAGGGGCCCTTTTTGAAACACAAAAGCTCAAATTAAATATCCATTGCATAGCATAGATTGATTATCTTTGGACTCTTAAGACTGGCAGTACAACTATTTATCAATCAAGAGAACTGTATCATGACAGTAATGAAATAATAACGCTCCACAAAAGATTGATTTTTTAATTGTCAATGGAGACGGTCTTTTTTCTACACAACAAATGACCTTGTCGAAACTAGTTGCTACTTAAAACATTTGTGTTACCATGAGATATAAAATTAATGCATCAACTTACATTTGTTTCTGGATCATCCCCAATTTCCATGTTATTCACATAAAAATTCTTCGCCGAAATAATAACTCACCTCTTCCAAACTATCCTGCATAAGGCATGGCAAAGCAAACTGACTATTTCATGTTTATACTATGATGATCGAAACATGCGGAGTCCCTCAAAGAATTACTAGTTTTTGAAGAACTTAGCAATTGATCCCTTTTGGGATTTCACTACCAGACAAATAATTTCTTGAAGACATTTCACTAAATAAGCTGCATAAAAATGGTTAATACAAGGATCAACAACACCTGGAAACGAAATGATGGATGTAGATGGCTTGATCCGTATGCTGCAGTAATCAGCACGAACAAAAATACAACGCCATGAGGTGAATAAAATTTCTCCCTTCTCTAGTCTCCTGCCTGAGCACTCTCCCACGTTTGGATCCAATGAAGAGCACAAGAAAACCCATGTAGATTTGGTGGATGTGCGATGTGGAATCCTTCGCAGAGCTATTTATCAATAAATCTCTGAATTAAGGAACAGAACAACGGGAAAGAGAACATCTACCCTATCGGCCTCTCTCCAAAGTCTAGGGAACGAGCAGAGCGTTGAGAAAGAAGAAGAGCTTATTGGGGAATTCATGACATTAATGGCCGGCCATGGCATTGGAATCGGAGAGGCACGGTAGGGGCGACTGGCGGCGCTGAGCCTGCGACTGGGGAAGCAAAGGAGTTGCGGGTCAAGTGCAGACAGACTGCGATCGATTCCTTGAGCCTCCACTTTTTTCATGTATTTTTTGGGCTGCCTGCAAGAATACTACCTGGCCTGGGGCCCCTGCCTGCTCGGGGCCCAGGGCGGGCGCCCCGTTTGCCCGGCCTATGGGCCGGGCCTGTCGTCGTCTCCTCCACCGACGAGGTGGACCAGTAGCCGCCGCAGGCCATGCCGACGGTGTCGGGCCAGGTCTACATCGGCACCGACGTGGAGTCCACGCCAACGGCCTGGCTTCGCCACCGGGGGCGCTCCTCCCCGTGAAGCGGGAGCTGACATCCCCTCCACGTCCTCAACGGCCGCGCAGTCGCAGCGTTCAAATTGGACGCTGCGAGAAGGAAGAGCGGTTCTCGCTGCCGTCCTAGCGTGTCATGGAGGAGCGGCTCTCGCTACCGACATGACGTGTCATGAAGGAGGAACGCCGCTCGCCGCCGCCATTTTCCAAGGCGCGCGGTCGCATTTTGCACTGCCTCCACGGCGGCGACTCCTCGTCCTCATCCCGGAGCGCCATGACGCGCAGGAGTACGCCGTCCGGGAGCAGCGCCGGCGGGATAGCCGCAACACCGTGCGTCGATCCAAGTTCGCGGACTCGGACGTCCCACCGCCACACATCGCGATGGACCCGGACCTAGCGTACGCCTGGGCCCTAGACCGCTCCGTGAGGACGTCGGAGATGGCCAACGACAATTGCAGCTCCACCAACTACGGTTGCAGCTTCTGCCACTGTCGGTTGCAGCACTCCCACTCACTGCTCATAGCTTCCCTTGTCGTTGTGCCCATGGTACGAGGCAGCCATGGCCGGTCATGGCACCGCATGTCACTTGTGGTGCGGCCACGGTCACTACAGAGCAGGGGGTGGAAGCGGGTGAGCTCGTGCACGGAGGAGAGGCTATGCAGGGTGGGTGAAGGCAGCTATAGGGAAGTGGTGAGGTGAGCTCACGAGTGGAAACAAGATGAAGCAAGATGCAGGGGGATAGAGAATATGGAAGGAGAGAGGATCCAAGAAAATAGAGAGGCTCGCATCTTTCGCCAAGGAATAAGGGAGAGGAGGAGAGGGCGGTGCGTGGGCCCAACGTGAGATGCGTGTGTGTGTGTGTTGTGTGTGTGTGTGTGAGAGAGAGAGAGAGACGCGGGGCGTATGATGCAGCTTTTGGCCGGTCGCATGGAGAGAATTGTTTCCCTTTGTCTAGGTTCATTTTTTTTTTACCAAAAAATGGCTTCTACTTGAGCGGAGCCATGGATCTCAACCGTCCTCTTCGAATCCAACAGCTTGAGACCAAACAAAGGCAAGGAACTGTTCAACGCAGTGTTTAAGCAAGGCATGAACCTTTGGAGATCATGTGAGAGTAGGTCTAGAAAAGTCCCCACCATCATCAAGGAAGTGGCAGAATAATATCACCCAAGAACAATAAAAGCACAACAGGCAGTCTAAACACTAAACTCAAGTGTCACATAAGAAAAGTAAATCAGTAAAGGGAAAAACAACGAAGCATAACCGCTGATACCTCGGCCCATCTCCAAGATCACAACAACCGAGGAAAGGAGCATGCACTTGGCTTCACTTTGAGACTACCCATAGTGGGCAAAATTGACAATTTTGACCTGTGGACGAAATCAATTCACAAAATAAACTACCCCTAAAATTATTTTATGTGGCTGACCTTTTTGAGTGGCGCCCGACACGCAGACGCCACACCCTACGGTGCAACGCCTAGCTCTAGGGCGTTGCACCTCTGTTCACCGTGGCATCCCTTGGGCCCGAACCCAGCAGTGCAGCTCCTCTGAACTAGGCGCCCCACATGTAATGTGCAGCGCCTAGCCCTTAGGCGCTGCACATTGACTTAGATGCAGCCGTCGCGCGCTAGCCCTCCCCCACCCACCCCATTCTTCATTAGTTACAGAAGCATCGTTGCGGCGGCTAGCTCCTCTCCCCCTCTCAATACCCTCTCCCAAATCCTTCAGATTTGACGATTTGGTTCGTGGATTTCTTCACCAATTCATCCTAGAAGGTAGTCTCCTCCGATCCCCTTCTTTCTATCCATAGAATGTATGCTATTTTGAAGATTTGGGGAACCTTTGTTTGATTTGATTAGATTAGAATCTTGCATGTATTAGATAACTAATCTTGCAACCCTAGTTTTGTTTTTTTATTGAAAAGATATGGTTTCGATACATAGGTTGACATGTTTCTATGGAAAAGATATTTGTATGAAGCAATGTTCAAGAAATTGTTAACTGGTAGCTGCTCGGTCAGTTTAGGAGTAGCGATTAATCGACGAATTGGCCTATTAACTGGATTAATCGATCGACCATTAAACGGTAGATTGAATAGAAACTTGCCAACATATATCTAGATTTTTTTATGTATTATACCATACTCTCATGCTCCCAGCTATGTAGTATGCCAAAACATGCTGACGTACACATATGAAAAGCATATATAGCAAGTAATTTTATTAATCCTAGCTATTAAGGAGCGGGATAGGTCTGGAAGGGATTACGTGCAAAAAAATTGGGCTTTGTTTGCCCACCCGTTATGGGCCAACATGGATTAATCAGCCTGACAACTGATTAATCGGCCTAGCTGACCAATTAATCGGCCTGACAAGTTAAAGCGACGAATAGGTGCTATTCGATTCGGCCACGCTAAGAGTAGCGATTAACTGGCCCGTTAACTAATTAATCGGGTGAATTTTTGAACAGTGGTATGAAGTAGGCCTAGTATAGTTTATTTTTATTGAAATTATACTCATATTGACAAGAATGCTTTGGATACATATGCTTTGAATCTTGCATATAGTAGGTCTACTTTAGTTTATTTGTATTGAAAAGATAATCGTGTTGACAAGACTGCTTTGTTTGAAATTGTTAGGATGGTTTGACTTCTCGATGATCACTGGGACCATCAACACTGGTCGTACGCTTTGTCAGTGGAGCAGCGGGTAATAATGAAAGTGGCCGGTGATACATCTCCAACGTATCTATAATTTATAAAGCATTTATGCTATATTATTATCTGTTTTGGATGTTTATGGGCTTTACTAAGCACTTTTATATTATTTTTGGGACTAACCTATTAACCGGAGTCCAAACAGAATGAAACCTTCGGGAGAGTTACTTTTGGAACGAAAGCAATCCAGGGGACTTGGAGTGCACATAAGGGAAGCAACAAGGAAGCCACGAAGCAGGGAGGCGCGCCCTACCCCCCTGGGCGCGCCCCCACCCTCATGGGTCCCTCGTGCCCCCCCCTGACCGACTTCTTTCGCCTATATATCTCCATATATCCTAAAAACATCGAGGAGCACAATAGATCAGGAGTTCCGCGGCCGCAAGCCTCTGTAGCCACCAAAAACCAATCAGGGGCCTGTTCCGGCACCCTGCCGGAGGGGGAATCCATCACTAGTGGCCATCTTCATCATCCCGGCTCTCTCCATGACGAGGAGGGAGTAGTTCACCCTCAGGGCTGAGGGTATGTACCAGTAGCTATGTGTTTGATCTCTCTCTCGTGTTCTTGAGGTGATACGATCTTGATGTATCACGAGCTTTGCGATTATAGTTGGATCTTACGATATTTGTCCCCCTCTACTCTCTTGTGATGAATTGAGTTTTTTCTTTGAAATTGTCTTGTCAGATTGAGTCTTTAAGGATTTGAGAACACTTGTTGTATGTCTTGCATGTGCTTATCTGTGGTGACAATGGGATATTCACGTGATCTACTTGATGTATGTTTTGGTGATCAACTTGCGGTTTTAGTGACCTTGTGAACTTATGCATAGGGGTTGGCACACATTTTCGTCTTGACTCTCCGGTAGAAACTTTGGGGCACTCTTTGAAGTTCTTTGTGTTGGTTGAATAGATGAATCTGAGATTGTGTGATGCATATCGTATAATAATACCCACAGATACTTGAGGTGACATTGGAGTATCTAGGTGACATTAGGGTTTTGGTTGATTTGTGTCTTAAGGTGTTATTCTAGTATGAACTCTATGATAGATCGAACGGAAAGAATAGCTTCATGTTATTTTACTACGGACTCTTGAATAGATCGATCAGAAAGGATAACTTTGAGGTGGTTTCGTACCCTACAATAACCTCTTTGTTTGTTCTCCGCTATTAGTGACTTTGGAGTGACTCTTTGTTGCATGTTGAGGGATAGTTATATGATCCAGTTATGTTATTATTGTTGAGAGAACTTGCACTAGTGAAAGTATGAACCCTAGGCCTTGTTTCCTACCATTGCAATACCGTTTATGCTCACTTTTATCATTAGTTACCTTGCTGTTTTTATATTTTCATATTACAAAAACCTATATCTACCATCCATATTGCACTTGTATCACCATCTCTTCGCCGAACTAGTGCACCTATACAATTTTCCATTGTATTGGGTGTGTTGGGGACACAAGAGACTCTTTGTTATTTGGTTGCAGGGTTGTTTGAGAGAGACTATCTTCATCCTACGCCTCCCATGGATTGACAAACCTTAGGTCATCCACTTGAGGGAAATTTGCTACCGTCCTACAAATCTTTGCACTTGGAGGCCCAACAACGTCTACAAGAAGAAGGTTGTGTAGTAGACATCAAGCTCTTTTCTGGCGCCGTTGCCGGGGAGGTGAGTGCTTGAAGGTATATCTTTAGATCTTGCAATCGAATCTTTTTGTTTCTTGTTTTATCACTAGTTTAGTTTATAAAAGAAAACTAAAAAAATGGAGTTAAGTTTATCTCATACGCTTCATCTTTTTAATATCTTTCGTGAGAATGATAGAAAGGAAAAATGTGCTCAAGTGCTAGAAGAAGTCTATAAAATGTTTGGCACTAAATCTTTGAATGAAGAGCATGATTGCAATGTTGTTAGTATGAACTCTTTGAATATCCATAGTACCAATGATGATTGCACTAGTTATGATGAAAATGTCTCTTATAAGCATGATAATTTTTGTGGAGTGCATTGGGTTTGCAAGTACACACCAAATAGGGAAGATAGATATTGCAAGAGGCATAAGCATTTAGAAACTAAATGGCTGCAAGAAAGGCTAGATGTGAGTGCTGAAAATTTAAAATTCCTTTGCCGTACTTGTGAACTTTGCAATGAACATGGTCATTCACATCTCCGATGTAAATTGTTTCATGATCAAATCATGTCCAAGAATTGTGATGATTTGATTTCCCTTGCACATCATAATGAACTTAGTTTGCTTTTGGGTTATGAAGAAATGAAATGTTTAATTAAGGACCTTCCAGAATTTGCCCATAAGAAATTCCTTGATATTGATCTAGAGGAGATTTATATGTATTGTGCGGTGAATTGCATTGAAAATCCTTATATTGCCAATTACATAAAGAAAAGAAAGCAAATAAAAGATGAAGAGAATACTAATGAAAGGGAAGAGACTTTCCAATATCCTTCTATTATTTCTTATGATGAATCAGGTAACGAGGAGGAGCTTTCTATTCAACCAATCTCATTAATAAAGAGCTCAAAAGGAGGATTGAACCTACACATGATGTGAAGAAGAAAAATAAAAGACGAAGAAGCAAGGGTAGAAAGGTATCTCCCTCAAATGATGTTGCTCCTACTACTCATTGTGATGATGATAATTGCTATACTATTGGTGCTATCCATACTATTAATGATGAGAGTGATTATGCTTATGATATGAAAAGGCCCAAGCTTGGGGATGCTATGTTTGATGAGAATAATGTGTTTGAGAATATATTTGCTGCAATTAATGTTTGTCCCAAGTTTGGGGATGCTACTTTTAATGAAGATGATATTTTTAGTCTCCCAAGTTTTGATATGCAAAGTTGTTATGATGATAGCATGCCTCCTGCCTATGATAATTATATTGATGAAAGTGGGTTTGGAAGAGCGTCAACTTTAGAAATTAATGATCCCACTATTTTGGAGGATGTTGAATCTTATAAAAGTGGATTTGGAGAGGTCATGACTTTATTTAGTGATGAATCCACTATTTTGGAAGAGGTTTCAATTGATTATGATGAGAACAAAGTTGCTACTTATGATGATTATTGTGATGATACTTATGCTATAAAAAGTAGTGATGATTATAATTGTAAAATTTGTCATGATTATGATTACCCATTTTCTGAACATTACTCTTTTAATGTGAAACAATTTATAGTATTCGAGTCTCTTATGATACTCCCACTTTTCCGAATGAGAAGAATTTTGCTTACGTGGGGAGTAATAAAATTTCTATGGTTGTAGATCATGAAAAGAATGCTTTAGGTGCTGGTTATATTGTTGAAATCATTCATGATGCTACTAAAAATTATTATGAGGGAGGAACATATGCTTGTAGGAATTGCAATAATATCAAGTTTCCTCTCTACGTGCTTAAAGTTTTGAAGTTATGCTTGTTTTGCCTTCCTATGCTAGTTGATTATTATTCCCATAAGTTGTTTGCTCACAAAATCCCTATGCATAGGAATTGGGTTAGACTTGAATGTGCTAGTCATATGCTTCATGACGCTCCCGTTATGTTTCAATTCTTATCTTTTATGTGAGTATCATTGTCATCATCATGCCTAGCTAGAAAGGCATTAAAGAAAAGCGCTTGTTGGGAGACAACCCAATATTTACCCTTACTGTTTTTGTGTGTACGCATGATTATGCTACTGTATTAATCATGTTTTATAGATTTTTTTTCAATAAAGTGCCAAGTAAGACCTTTAGGATAACTTACGGTGATAGTTGTGTTGATCCTGCTGAAAATCAGAAACTTTTGCACCCAGTAAATTAGTTTTGATAATTCACATAAACGTGCTTTTGATCTGATTCTTTTTGCTTTGGATTGGTACACAAATTTCTCAGGCTTTCCTAATTTGGTAGGATTTTTGGAGTTCCAGAAGTATACGTTTGATACAGATTACTACAGAATGTTCTATTTTTGACGGATTCTGTTTTCTATGTGTTGTTTGCTTATTTTGATGAATCTATGAGTAGTATCGGAGGGTATGAACCATAGAGAATTTGGAATAAAGTAGGTTTAACACCAATATGAATTTAGAATGAGTTCACAACAGTACCTAAGTGGTGGTTTATTTTCTTATACTAACGGAGCTTACGAGTTTTCTGTTAAGTTTTGTGTTGTCAAGTTTTCAAGTTTTTGGTAAAGATTCGATGGACTATGGAATAAGGAGTGGCAAGATCCTAAGCTTGGGGATGCCCAAGGCACCCCAAGATAATATTCAAGGACAACCAAGAGCCTAAGCTTGGGGATGCCCCGGATGGCATCCCCTCTTTCGTCTTCGTTCATCGGTAACTTTACTTGAAGCTATATTTTTATTCACCACATGATATGTGTTTTGCTTGGAGCGTCATTTTCTTTTGTTTTGCTTTGATTTCTGTTTGAATAAAATACCAAGATCTAAAATTCTTAAATGAGAGAGAGTCTTCACATAGCTACATAATTATTTAACTACTCATTGATCTCCACTTATATCTTTTTGGAGTAGTTTGTCATTTACTCGTGTGCTTCACGTATATCCTATGAGCAAATGGTTGAATGATTTGAATTTCATAAATATGAAATTATATTATGATAAATGGTTGCATGAAAGAATATTTAAGGAAGAGAGATTTCACATATAAATATACTATCTTAGACATCTTCGATGATTGTGAGCCCCATTAATTATTTCCAAACCTGAGCAAATTAGTTGAAATGGGAAAAGGAAGACAATATAATGAGTTATGATTGGGTATATTTGTATAGAAGTTATATTGTTATAGATCCTCCAACATGTGGTGCTTGCTATTTAGAATCCTTTGCTAGCCAAAATATCTATACTAAGCGGGTATACTGCTTGTGCATCCAAATTCCTTGGACCAAGTTTCTTCCATGAGTGTCCACCATACCTACCTATATGCGGTATTTACCTGCCGTTCCAAGTAAATTTGCATGTGCCAAACTCTAAACCTTCAAATAATAATCTGTTTTGTATGCCCGAATCGCTCATGTAGCGACTAGGGGCTATCAGTATCTTCCATACTAGGTGGGTTATTCTCACGATGGGTGGACTCCGCTCATCATTCACGAGAAAAATGGCTAGTAACTGGGATGCCCAGTCCCATGATCAAAAGATCATAATAAAATCAAAATAATTGCAAACAAAACTCCCCCGGGATTGTTGTTAGTTGGAGGCACCCGTTGTTTCGGGCAAGCCATGGATTGATGATTGTTGGTGGAGGGGGAGTAAAAACTTTACCATTCTGTTTGGGAACCGCCTATAATGTATCCAGTATGGAAGAAACTGGGAACCCTTGGTTGTTATGTTGACAATGAAAGCATACCTCTCAAAATTATTTTCATCTCTGTTTAAAAGCTTCGAGCTCTGGCACCTCTGCAAATCCCTGCTTTCCTCTGCGAAGGGCCTATATTTTACTTTTATGCAAGAGTCAGTAGTATTCCTTCTCATTCCAACCTACTCTTTAGTTGGCAAGCATCATGTGATGAGGAAAGATCTAAGCATATATGGCCATTCAAATATATTTGATCATGAATTATTATTGTTGACCATTATCTATATGATAAATAAGTTGGGAGGCGAAACATTAAGCCCCTATCTTTCTTTGTGTTCGATGGATGCTATTTGTTCTAAAAATATTCTTTGAGTGGTAGCAATCATGGAAGACTATATAATAGCTGAGTATGTGGAGTTTGCTAAGTCAAAGCTATTACATAGACCCTTCCTGAAAATAAGATGAATTGCAATTGTTTGATGACTGAGAACATAGTTTGCTAGTTTTCAAGAAAGTTTATGGTCTATGCTTTAACATGTGAATAGCTTGTTACTTGATCATGAGAAGTTTTATGAGATGAGCTACTGTTATGACATATAATGATGCTAGAAAAGTTGATTGAAATTATCATTGATCAAACTTATGCACCTCCTAGCATTCACACTTCATAAATTATTTCTTTTATCATTTACCTACTCGAGGACGAGCAGGAATTAAGCTTGGGGATGCTGATACGTCTCCAACGTATCTATAATTTATGAAGCATTCATGCTATATTATTATCTGTTTTGGATGTTTATGGGCTTTACTAAGCACTTTTATATTATTTTTGGGACTAACCTATTAACCGGAGGCCCAGCCCATATTGCTGTTTTCTTGCCTATTTTAGTGTTTCAAAGAAAAGGAATATCAAACGGAGTCCAAACGGAATGAAACCTTCGGGAGAGTTATTTTTGGATTGAAAGCAATCCAGGGGACTTGGAGTGCACGTAAGGGAAGCAACGACGAAGCCACGAGGCAGGGAGGCACGCTCTACCCCTGGGCGCGCCCCCACCCTCGTGGGTCCCTCGTGGCCCCCCTGACCGGCTTCTTTCGCCTATATATCTCCATATACCCTAAAAACATTGAGGAGCACAATAGATCGGGAGTTCCGCCGTCGCAAGCCTCTGTAGCCACCAAAAACCAATCGGGTCCTTGTTCCGGCACCCTGCCGGAGGGGGAATCCATCACCGGTGGCCATCTTCATCATCCCGGCGCTCTCCATGACGAGGAGGGAGTAGTTCACCCTCGGGGCTGAGGGTATGTACCAGTAGCTATGTGTTTGATCTCTCTCTCTCTCTCTCTCTCTCTCTCTCTCTCTCTCTCGTGTTCTTGAGGTGATACGATCTTGATGTATCACGAGCTTTGCTACTATAGTTGGATCTTATAATGTTTCTCCCCCTCTACTCTCTTGTGATGAATTGTGTTTTCCCTTTGAAGTTGTCTCGTCGGATTGAGTCTTTAAGGATTTGAGAACACTTGTTGTATGTCTTGCATGTGCTTATCTGTGGTGACAATGGGATATTCACGTGATCTACTTGATGTACATTTTGGTGATCAACTTGCGGGTTCAGTGACCTTGTGAACTTATGCATAGGGGTTAGCACATGTTTTCGTCTTGACTCTCCGGTAGAAACTTTGGGGCACTCTTTGAAGTTCTTTGTGTTGGTTAAATAGATGAATCTGAGATTGTGTGATGCATATCGTATAATCATACCCACGGATACTTGAGGTGACACTGGAGTATCTAGGTGACATTAGGGTTTTGGTTGATTTGTGTCTTAAGGTGTTATTCTAGTACGAACTCTATGATAGATCGAATGGAAAAAATAGCTTCATGTTATTTTACTACGGACTCTTGAATAGATCGATTAGAAAGGATAACTTTGAGGTGGTTTCGTACCCTACAATAATCTCTTTGTTTGTTCTTCGCTATTAGTGACTTTGGAGTGACTCTTTGTTGCATGTTGAGGGATAGTTATATGATCCAGTTATGTTATTATTGTTGAGAGAACTTGCACTAGTGAAAGTATGAACCCTAGGCCTTGTTTCCTACCATTGCAATACCATTTACGCTCACTTTTATCATTAGTTACCTTGCTGTTTTTATATTTTCAGATTACAAAAACCTATATATACCATCCATATTGCACTTGTATCACCATCTCTTCGCCGAACTAGTGCACCTATATAGTTTGCCATTGTATTGGGTGTGTTGGGGACACAAGAGACTCTTTGTCATTTGGTTGCAGGGTTGTTTGAGAGAGACCATCTTCATCCTACGCCTCCCATGGATTGATAAACCTTAGGTCATCCACTTGAGGGAAATTTGCTACTGTCCTACAAACCTCTGCATTTGGAGGCCCAACAACGTCTACAAGAAGAAGGTTGTGTAGTAGACATCAACCGGTATTATGAATTTCATGTTTATTTCAAACACAAATGCCCCATATGTAATTTTCTGATTTGCTTGTTTGTAGGAGCTTCAACCTCTGAAGCTCTGGTCTCACGGGGTCAACCTTGGGGGGATTTGCTATGATGAGTGGTACACACCATATGTAAGGGAGACATGACTCCTCCCTTTCATTCAGTTGGTCAACGGGTCGAAGCCACCCCTCAATGTTGCAACAATCACCGCGCTTACTGATCGTTGGCGGCCGGAGAAACATAGTTTCCATCTTCGAACTTGGGAGATGACCGTGACGCTCCAGGATATTGCTATGATCGCCGATCTTCCTATCGAGGGTAATCCTCTATGTATGAGCATAGATTCTGATGGGTGGCATGAGCAGATGCATGTCCTTATCGGTATGGTTCCTCCGGAGCCTTGGGAACTAGAAGCAGAAGACAAGAAGAAGGAAAGAGTCGCAGTCATTGCTCCTTTCACCTGGATTGCATGGAACTTTGCTAATTCCCCCGAGGAGGCTAATGAGGATGAGGTCAAGACATATGCTCATGTCTACATGTGGTTCGGCGACACTGGCTTACTTGTATAGATAGGTAGAAAGTTGTTTCTTTTTCACTTCATTGCTACATTATCAATGCAATCTTCTTGTTAATTCAACCAATTGTGTTCTCTTTTATGTGCAGTTTGATGAAGCATGTTGTAGGAAATCAGGAGGTATTGGTGGTTGTATGCTCACACTTTCTATATGGAGCCGGGAGCGATTGCCGGTTGGACGACCGAAGATCGTGAAGTACAAGGATTGGAACGACCATGACGACCCACTACGGTACCCCACTTGGGCTTACAAGTGGGATGTGGTAAATGAGATGATGGATGATCCCTCAGTCATGTACAAGTTGTACAAGAGTGAGCTGGACACGATCACAGCTGAGCAGGTGACTCGATGTTGTATAAGTGATTCTCATGCTTCTATCGTAACTCGAAATCTATTTTGCATTCGATGCTATGTTGCAGGTGGAATGGGAGCCGTATGGAAGAGGGGATAGTTTTGGTAACCCTAGAGAGTTCAGGTTGAATCCAATGTGCACTAGGGATAGGGATCTTTGGCATATGCGGTGCCCACTCATATGTAATTGGGCGGTTGAGCTTCACCTGCCACATCGGGTCTACCGCCAGTTCGGTTTGTTCCAGCCACACTCGCCGGAGTGGGAGGACACAGACAAGTTGCTACATGTGTAAGATATAATCAACCTTGAGCACTTAGCAGCTTCTTGGCGGTTTTGATGGTGCTAATGTTCTGTTTCTAACTTGCAGGTTGGATAGGAGAAGGCAGCGGAAGGTCAAGCATTGGGACAAGCATCACATGAAGTATATCGTACAGTTCGTGCTCAGTGTGGAGCAAGCTAAGGCTGGAAAACAAGCCCAGCTTCGTGAGCATTGCCCGATCGCGTTCAACAACTATCTCACATGGTTTCTTGCAAGTACCCATGTGGAGGTATGCAAGCCGGCGTATGCTGAGGAGATGTTGGAAGATCCCACTGTCTTCGATGAGCTAACCCAGCACCAGTACAACAAATTAGTCAGGGAAGGCACCTCAGTCCCTTAAGCTCCAATGATGAACTTTGTGGTATTTCCCCTTTCTGCTTTCCCATTTGTACTATTCACATCTTCGCTTGCCTAACATGTTAATGTCGTTTCTGTTCATAGCGTGCCCAGATCAAGAAAGCAGCTGATGAGAACGAGGCTATTCTAGAGACAACCCCGGTTGGGAAAAGCAATGGGAAGGTGCACTTCAAGCATTCATTAAGGTTCACATCTCCTTCAATTTTCCATGTGACATGTGTTGCTACGTTGGATATCTCATTCACTTGTACATGTTGCAGCATCAAGGTCAAAGGTTAAGGCGGCTATCGAACCTTGTTGGTTGTCGTGACCCTGAGTATGTATCACCTCAATGGTCTAGGTAGGTGACACCATCAGATCCCACTTCTGGCCATGGTGATCCTTTGGAGGATGATGATGTGGGTGTGGTCACCCAAGAGGTAAGCCAATAGCATATACTCAATTATTGATGCATTGCTAACTTTATCCTCACTGACGGTCTTTTCCATATCTTTTGTTTTTGCAATAGGTTAGTGATGACATGACCTTGGGGACCTATCAAGTTCGGTCAGCATACATGTTAAAGCCTAGGAGGGGAATCAATAAATACACACCCGAAGACTTCATCGAAAGAGGCAAGAGGACGGTCGGCACCTCACGGATGGCGGCTTTGGATGACTATGTGGATGACGTGGACGACCTGGAGGAACCGGAGCCAGAGCCGGAACAGGTTGCTCTTCCTAGGAAGGCGAAGAAGATAGCCAACAGGAGGGGGGAGCCAAAAATCGCACAAGGAACTAGTCGTCGTCCTCTATTTGTTATGTAACCTGCCTAGTGGGCGTTTTTCTTATGTCGAACTTGTTATGGCGTTGAACTTGAAGTGGTGGTAGCTCTTAGTAATGTTGAACTTCAAGTGATTGTATGTCTTAGTAATGTTGAACTTGAAGTGATGGTCACTCTAAGAAATGTTGTCTTTGTTCAAGTTTAAGAGGTGTTGAAAATGTCATCATGATGATCATTACTGTTTATTCTGTGATGCAAGTATATGTGCCTGAAAATGTGCCTTACATGTGTCTGAAATGACCCAGTTTGAGGGATAAAAAAACACTAAGTGTTGGTGCAGCGCCAAGCAAGGAGGCGCCACACTGTATAGAGCAACGCATACGAGCTAGGCGCCACATCGTGTAGTGCAACTCCCAGCTCGGAGGCGTTGCATGCCTCGGTAGACTATCCAGAGAGCAACAGAAGCTACAGCCAGATACAGCCTGGTGTGGCGCCTAGCTAGGAGGCGCCGCATTGTATTGTGCAACGCCTAGCTCGGAGGCATTGCACTATACAGTGTAGCGCCTCCTTGCTTGGTGCCAAACGAACACTTAACGATTTTTTGCCCCCCAAACTGGGTGCAAAATTTATGTTGCTCTCTGGATAGCTCTACTCAGGCATGCAATGCCTCCGAGCTAGGCGCTAGACCGTGCAGTGCAACGCCTATCTCGAAGGCATTGCACACCTAGGTATACTATACAAAGAGCAACAGAAGCTACAGCCAGATACAACCTGGTGTGGCGCCTAGCTAAGAGGCGCCGCATTGTATTGTGCAACGCCTAGCTGAGAGGTGTTGCACTATATGGTGTGGCGCCTCCTAGGCGCCACACCAACACTTAGCGATTTTTTGCCCCCCAAACTAGGTGCAAACTTTCTGTTGCTCTCTAGATAGTTTACCCAGGCATGCAACGCCTCCGAGCTAGGCGCCACACTCTGTAGTGCAACGCCTAGCTCGGAGGCGTTGCACACCTGGGTAGACTATCCAGAGAGCAACAGAAGCTACAACCAAATACATGCTGTTGTGGCACCGAGCTAGGAGGCGCCGCACTGTATAGTGCAACACCTCTGAGCTAGGCGTTGCACCTAGACTTAGCGAATTTTTTGGCAAACAAAGAAGTGTGAAGGTAGCATATGCACACATAGTATGATGATGTGCAGTAGGATTGATAGCAAGCGGACAACTGTGAAGACAACATATGCACAAAGTACTTCACGACACATAGTAGTTCATAACACATAGTACTTCAACTTGAGGAGTAATTCATACAACCAAATCGAGGAGGAAATACATAGTACTTCACGAAACATAGTAGTTAACAACCAAATCGAGGAGGAGTCCAAAATACATAGTATTTCATGGCACATAGTAGTTGACAACCAAATCGAAGAGCATAGTTTAGAGGATAACACGGTCGTAGTCCACAATCCTTATGAAGATGACATAACTCTCTTGCGTAGAGCAAGGCCCCTTTCCCTTCTTATTCTTCCTCTCTTCTTCCTCTTCCTCCTCCATTTTCCTTATGTGGTGAGCCTCCTTAACCACCCTCTCCATGAATATCTTGTTCTCCCTATCTTTTTTTTCAGCTTCGAATGCCCAAAGTTTCAAGGTTTTTTCTTAAAAATCCTTGAGACGCTTCTTCTGTGCCTCCTCACATTTCCTGTGCAACGCTCGCTCCCTAGCATGACACTCAAAATCTGCTCTCTCTCTCTCTCTCTCTCTCTCTCTCTCTCTCTCCTTCCTCTTCTCTTCGAGCTCCTCTTCCTTCTTCTTTAGTGTGGCTGCATCCTCCTCTCTCAGCTTCTTCGCATCCTTCTCCCACCATCCCGCCATCTCATCTTCGCCATCCTCCTTTATTGTTGGTTTGTTGGGTTGAGAAGCCGCCATACCTACAATGAGTGAAACATAATAGTTAGTAATGACAATAAGAACAAATGGAAGAACATGTACATTGCAACAAGAACATATGAAAAACAAGAACATATGAAACATTACAGTTAGTGAGCAACATACGGAAATGGTCCATCGAGGTATTCAAACATTCCTCTATAACAACCTTGCCCTTGACCACCACCACGGCCAAGTCCACCACCAAGGCCAAGACCATCACCAAGGCCAAGACCATCACCACGACCAAGACCACCACCACGAGATCTACCACCACCATGGCCTAGACCACCACCACGAGCTCTACCACCACCACGGCCTCTTGTAAGTCCTAGTTGCCTCCCTCTTTGTTGCCTAGATCCTCTTTGGCTACCACTTGGTTGGCTACCACTTGGTTGGATACCACTTGGTTGGCTTGGCACTTGTTGGCTACCACTTGGTTGTCTACCTTGTGTAGCTCCTTGTTGGCTTGTCCTTGCATCATTTTTCTTGGACCTTTTTCTTGGTTTCGTACATTTTCTTTTGTTGTGGTCATGACCTTTGCATTCCCCACAACGGGAGCTCCCACGAGGCTCTTGGAATTGGTCATTGCCCGCTTCACGGTGGCCACCATGACCCCATCGGTCCATGTCGCCTCTAAGACGCTTTGTCTTACGTCTACCCCATTTAACAACCTTCAACCTTGAACTCCATGGTACTCCGGCCATTGTGATTGGTCAAAGTATGGGTGAAAGCAGGGAGCCCATGTTTTGTTAACCGTCATGATTGAGAACTCCGACTCCTTCAAGGTGAGGGGGTGATTGACGTCCACATTCCTAACACGACCGGCGGTATACAAGTGTGAGCATGGGAGATGAAGCAACAATGGCCTCCTGCAAGAGCAATCACACCATGTTGATGAGACCTTGAAAGCCCGACCTCCATGTTGGCGGCCATCGTTTGTGGTTCCTCCTGGCTCTTTCACTTCGTACATCCACTCTTTGTTGTCATATAGTATAGCTTCTTGTGAGTCCGCCTTCCGCGATTGAAATTCCAACCATTCATCAACCTTGAGTGGGAACTTTTACTTGTACTTGCGCTTGTTCTCACCCACTATCTGTGCAACTATTTCCATCGAGTACTTTAGAAAGTATGCATTCATCTTGTCAAATGTGTATTGAACTATTGCCTTCATGGGTAATCCACGTGCACCTTTGAGCACCTTATTGAAGCATTCGGCCATATTGCTTGTCATTTGACCGTATCTCCGACCATCTTCATAAAAAGCACGTGCCCACTTGTTCCGGTGTTCAATGTGCCTATTGAGAAAGTCTTGACCCTCGGGATCAAGTTTTTTGTGTGCGAGCAATTTGTTGAACAAAGTGGTGAACCCCTTGTCAGAGAAAGCAAGACAACAATCTTGAAGATCATTGGCCAACTCCTTAAGGCCACATTCCCTATAGAAGTTCGAACAAAAGTTCCTCGTGCACCATCGATGGTGCAATGGAGCATGCCTAAGAATATCAATCTCCACCGCGTTAAGAATTCCTGGATGCCGATCCGATATGAAACAAATTTCCCTCTGAGCGGGTAACACCTTCGTCCTCAAAAGATGCAAAAACCACTCCCAGTTGTCATTGTTCCCCACCTCAAGCAAAGCAAATGCCAATGGCAACACCCGGTTATTGGCATCACTTGCTATCACAACCAACAAGATGCCCTTGTATTGTCCGGTCAAGAACGTGCCATCAATGGCGATGACCGTCCTACAGTGTTCGAAAGCCCTCACGCATTGCTCGAACGCCCAAAATGCACGGCCAAATACTCGGACTTTCCTTCCGTCATGAACTGTAGTTTTTTCCCCATGAGGCTCGACCACATGAACCATGCTCGGGTTTGTGGCGGCCATGGCTAACAACAACCTAGGGATTCAGTTGTATACTTCCTCCCAACTACCATACAACATCTTAAATGTGGCTTGCTTCGCCTTCCATGCCTTGTCGTACTTCACCTTGTAATGAAAGATGGCTTTCACAAGGTCAATGACAAGTTGGATGCTCATTGTTGGAAGTGTGGATATTGAGTTGGAGAGCCTGTAAGCGATGAACCCGGATGCAAGTTGTCTGTGGTCTTGGGACACAACCTTGCCATCCACCCTTTTGCCTTGGCACATGTGAGTTGGCACACAACTCACTACGTGCCAAGTGGGACCTCCTTTCCATGGTCTCGCACGCACAATCCACGGACATATTTCATCTTCACATGCACATGCAACTGAGTAGCACATTGACGTCCGAGTGTACCACCTTGTGTGGACGACAATGAGTAAAGGAGTAGTTTTCGAGCCACATCTTCAATTCCAAGAAGGTTTGGAACTTAGACCCTTTAGCAATCCCGTTCTTGCCATCATCCAAATCATGGTGAGAGCTTGGCCTAACCCCAAGGATATACCTTGGAAACCATCTACCATGGCTTCATCCGCGAGACTAACATCCTTGAACAATGTAGTCTGATGATCCCGATCGAATACCTTCTCGAAACCTTCGGCCTCCTTCACCGTGAACCCCTCCTCATCAACTTGTTCATCGGGACCTTCGTCATCCGAATCCGATGCATAGCCACGGGGATAAGGGATGGGATGTGTAAGGGCATATTTCTCCCTACGTGGTTTTGGTGATTGATGACAATGCATTTGCGGACTAATCGTGTGCATTGAGCATTTCAGATATCTCATGTCTAGGAACAAGACGATTCGTTGCCCCTCGGAGCCTAGTGAAGACGGTGTTTCTCTATGCTTCTTTTCGGTGGATTTGAGTCATAGGAAAGCCGTACTATTAAGAGGGGGTCCGCTTCAGAAAGGTTAGGGTGGAATCAACATGTACACGTCTATTCCTTTGCACCACCTTTCCTTTGCTTCCTTGGAGCACTGACAATTTACCCGTATCTTTACAAAATGAAGGACTCCAAGTGCTATTGTGTTGTGGCATGCGGTAGTACTGCTCAAGGGAGTAGTAGTACCTCAGTGGCCCATGGTAGTACCGGCCAGGGAAGTGGTAGTACCCCGCTATGCGGTAGTACCGCTCCTCAGGAGCGGTAGTACCGTGGCCTCTAGCCCAACACATTGACGTGCGCGGGAGTAGGCGCGGAAGTAATTTTTTACATCCACGCCCTACGCGGTAGTACCATGCCAGATTTTTGCATAGACCGAAACTGAGCGGAAGTAGCCACGGATGTAATTTTATTAGTCCGTGCCTTCCCAGCCTAGTGGAACCCTGCCTTGCGGTAGTACCGCAAGGACGCGCGGTAGTACCGCTCAGGCGGTTCTATCGTACCGCAAGGACGCGCAGTAGTACCGCTCAGGCGATTCTACCGTACCGCAAGGACGCGCGGTAGTACCGCTCAGGCGGTTCTACCGCTCGTTGCTTTAACGCAACAAGGCCTCGTCTGGCTCCTGCCGCGCGAGCGGTAGTATTGCACTACCTAGCGGTAGTACCACATGCCTATGTGGTAGTACCATAAGTATGTGCGGTAGTACCACATGTCGCGGGCTGAGTAAGTGGGTAAGGTTGGATCTTTCCTCACACTATATAAGGGGGTCTTCTTCTCCAAGTTGACTATCTCTTCCCTCCCCAAGCTCCATTGTTGCTCAAAGCTCCATTTTTGCCCGATATCTCTCTCTAGCCAATCAAACTTGTTGATTCTCTAGGGATTGGTTGTGAAGGCCCCGATCTACACTTCCACCAAGAGAAATTTGATTCCCCCCACTAATCCCTTGCGGAACTTGTTACTCTTGGGTGTTTGAGCACCCTAGATGGTCGAGGTCACCGCGGAGCCATATTCCATTGTGGTGAAGCTTTGTGGTGTCGTTGGGAGACTCCAATTAAGTTGTGGAGATTGCCCAACCTTGTTTATAAAGGTTTTGTCGGGGAAACGACACCTATGGGATCACGAGGATCCCGGTTGGCGGGGAGAAGAGTTGCGCAAAGAGCAGGTCTGGTGATCAGCGTGAGGGTTTTTTACCCAGGTTCGGGCCGCAATGGAACATAAAACGCTAGTCCTGCTTGAGTGTATATTTGGTGTTCTTGGGTTCTTAGACTAGCTGCTATGCATGCCCAGTCCAAAAAGTCTGAATCCTGCTCCAGTATGCCTCGGGCCTCCTTTTATACGTCAAAGGGATCGCCACAGTGGCACACAGGAGGTGTAAAGTAACTGTAGCATACAAGCTTATCACTAACATTGTAGGACAAGCACATTTAATGCGCTGCCAACGTGTCCTCTAGCTTTATCGGGGACGATAATAGAACTTGTCCCGTTCGTCGCCGCCTCACCCCATTCTAACACGCGTCCAGGCTGACGAGGAATGCAACGCCAGGCTGGCTGGCTGGCAGCTGTGCTGGCACGATGGCAGGGCCTTCACGAAGATCTGCATGCCACCACGCAGATGCTTGTTTAGTTGGACTAGAATCTGCATGCCGCCACGCAGGCGTCTGCCTAGTTGGCAAGCTGGTCATCGCGCTGGAACGGCCGTGAGGTGGTGAAAACCTTGTAGGGTGCGGGCCTGGCTGTGGCCCCGGAATTGTCCCCGGCAAGGGTCTTACCGGAGCCTCGCAGTCGTCCTCGGCAAGGGCCTTGCAGGGGGTCTTCGTTCTCTAGTCCCCATGTAGACCTGCAGGCCATTAGTCTTCACAAAGATCTGCATGCTACTATGCTCGTGCCCTCGATCCTTGTCCTTGACGTTGTTGATGGTGCCAGAGCTCTCAGCCTCAAGGGTGATGGCCTTACTGGTGCTTCACGGGCTGCCTCGGCAAGGAGCTTGCCGGGGCCACGCAAGCCGTCCCGGCAAGGATGTTGCCGGGGAGGTCCAGTTTGTCTTCTGTTCTCTGTTCACTGTCTTGAATGTTGTCTTGGTAGTCTTGTATTTTGTCTTCTACTGCCCTGCCAAGCCTTGCCGCATGTGTGGCTACGACTTCCCGTGCACAAGTAAGGGGTACGGAAAGGCCTATACTTTTGTACATCGATAGGAGTTCCCTGTCTTGGGCCACACATAAGCGCAAAGCGATGCTGGGCCAGGCCCAGAACAGTGTGCGGGCATGCGCGGCACAGATTAACTGCCGAAATCTTCTCGTCAGTTGCGCTTCCCCATGATTCGCATTGAGTGCGCGACATGGGGGTCGTGCGTGGAATGGTCGCAGCACGCCTACGACGCCTCACGTCGAACAGTGAAGAGGCGGCCCGCGCCTTCCCCATAAAAAGAGGAAGCCGCAGGGGCGCTGCTCATTTACAAAGTGGACTCGGGTCATGGCTTGCATGGCGCCCACTGAGGGAGTCCTGGATTAAGGGGTCCTCAGACAACCGAACTATATACTTTGGCCGGACTGATGGGCTATGAAGATACAAGACGAAGACTTCTTCCCATGTCCGGATGGGACTCTCGTTTGCGTGGAAGGCAAGCTTGGCGATTCGGATATGTAGATTCCTTTCTCTGTAACCGACTTTGTACAACCCTAGCCCCCTCTGGTGTCTATATAAACTGGAGGGTTTAGGCTTCTAGGGTTTAGTCACAACAATCATAATCATAGGCTAGACTTCTAGGGTTTAGCCATTACGATCTCATGGTAGATCAACTCTTTTAATACTCATATTCATCAAGATCAATCAAGCAGGAAGTAGGGTATTACCTCCATAGAGAGGTCCCGAACCTGGGTAAACATTGTGTCCCCCGCCTCCTGTTACCATTAGCCTTAGATGCACAGTTTGGGACCCCCTACCCGAGATCCGCCTGTTTTGACACCGACATCCGCACCCCACGTTCACGGGGTGGAAAACGATCGTCCCACTTGTCCTTATGCTTCTGGCTCGCCCACCACATGTCCTCCATGCCTTAGGAAGGGTAGGTGGTGGATGCGGAGGGCACGGGTATTTACGCCGAGGTGGGAAACCGAGCATTGCTGATTGGAGCAACGGGTCGGTCCTGATTCCCCGCGCCTCTGGAGGCCACATTGGTCGAGCAGGGCAGCCGCCCTTGGGTTGAGAGGCCAGGCCTCGGCCCTGCCCTTCTATAAAAAGGGGGAGGGACGGTGCCTTTCCATACTCACCTCCTTCCTCCCCTTTCTGCTTGGTAACCTTCTTCTGCTCGCCATGGTGAGAGGGCGCGCTGGTGCTCCAATGGTGGCGACGAGGGCTTCTGCCTGACAGCGCATCCTCCTCCTCCGGAGTTCGCGGTGGCGGAGCCCACCGTGAGAGAGAGAGGGAGGGGGTGAGGCCGAGGTCCCCACGGCGCTCGGGGAAGAGGAGGACGGGACCTCGGCCTCACCCCCTCCCTCTCCATTGTGGGCGGGAGGATGACGACTCCAACTCTGGCTAACCATCAGTGGCAGCCCCATCATCTGCACCGCCCCTCCCCGGGCAACACGCCTTGCTGGGGGTTGTGCCCTGCTGGCTCTGGCGTCGGTGGTTGATGGGTTACCTCCTCCACGCTCTCCATCGACGCATTCCCCATGCCTCCCTCTGCCTTCACTTGTTGTGCCTGGGGAGGAAAAGGGCAAGACGGAGATTACGAGGCACTTATTTTTTTTAACTTGTAGGCACTTGCGAAATCTTAATTTTCTAGATAATGTAATCTCTTGAGTCCATGCTTATGTTTTGTAACATTCGTATTTGCATTAGCATGTCAATGAAAAAGATGAGCCTTGCCGGGAACCCATGCATGTATATGTCCATGCAGAGGCGAAATGCCTCTTTAATGTAAATAAACGAGTTTTCCCAGCAAGCTACCTTGCCGGCACCCTCTGTGCCTAGTGGAGAGTCACATCTGTCGGGTTACAGACAAACGGTCCAACCCCCTGCCAGTCTCTTTTTACCAAAGGCTACTGTGACCATCCCGACCGAAACAACGTTCGGGTCAGGGATGGGAGCACCTAAGTTGAAGAAGAGTGGCGAGGTTTTCTAATGCACAAGTTATAGGTTACGACCATGAATGGACAAGAGGTAAACTTTATCTGTTTGGTTTGCGGGGGGGTCGCAATGCCGGACAGTCTTCTCAACCTCTTGCCAGAGCCAAGTTCATGACAGGAATGGCGAAACCGAGTGTCTTCTCTGTGGCTGGAAAGAAGAAAGGATAGGAGCATGGAACCTTGGTGGTTCATTAGTACCTGCTTGAATCAAGGGTAGTACAATATCTCGGACAAGCATGCATGCATATACGTATATACATAAACATGGAAATTAACAGGAAACTGTACATATTGAAAGTTATTCGGCCGCAATTAGGGTCCGCGCCTGGCTTTGTACATAGGGTTACATGCCTTGCCGGTAAGGGTAGTACAAAAGGGGGGGTTGCCGGGGCTCCCGGCAACCGCGCCTTATGGGTAAAACTTGCGAAGATGTTCGATATTCTAGGAGTTGCTCACCAGAATACCATCTTCGGTCTCCAGGCGGACTGCACCGGGACTGGTGACTCGGATTACCCGATAAGGGCCTTCCCATCTCGGCATCAACTTGTTTGAATTCTTGGCGGATTGAATACACCTAAGAACAAGGTCTCCTTCCTCAAGGCTTCGGGCATGAACCTTGCGGCTATGGTAGCGACGCACGGCCTGCTGGTAGCGCGCGGCTCGCACAACAACCCGAAGACGATCTTCCTCAAGGAGCATAGCATCATCTTGGTGCAACTGGTCTTGCTCAAGCTCATCATAAGAGAGCACTCGAGGTGACCCGTATATGAGTTCTGTGGGGAGAACTGCCTCTGCCCCGTATACCAGGGAGAAGGGTGTCTAGCCAGTGGCTCGATTTGGTGTCGTTATGATTGACCAAAGAACCATTGGCAACTCATCAATCCAGCGTCTTCCGCACTTGCGTAGCCTATCAAAAGTTCTTGTTTTGAGGCCTCACAACACTTCAGCATTTGCCCTTTCTGCCTGGACCGTTGCTTCTCGGATGAGCAACAAAGCAAAACAAACTTTGCTGCCGAGGTCTTGGATATACTGCATGAAGGTGCGGCTCGTGAACTGCGTGCCGTTGTCGGTGATGACTCTATTTGGCACACCAAAATGGAAGACTAGTCCCATGAAGAACTTGACGGCTGATTGTGCTGTCACCTTTCTCACTGGTTCCACTTCTGGCCACTTTGTGAACTTGTCGATTGCAACGTACAAGTACTCAAAGCCCCCGACAACACGGGGAAAGGGGCCCAGTATGTCGAGCCCCCAGACCGAAAATGGCCAGGAAAGAGGGATTTTCTGAAGAGCTTGAGCTGGTTGATGAAGCTTCTTTGGATGGAACTGACATGCTTCACACTTGGTTACTAGTGCAGTTACATCCTGGAGAGCGGTAGGCCAAAAGAAACATTGCCGGAATGCCTTACCGGCAAGGGCTCTTGACCCTATGTGGGAGCCACACATACCTCCATGTATCTCTGCCAACAACTCCAGTCCGTTCTCCTGAGGAATGCACTTCAATTTCACACCGTTCGATCTCCTTCTGTATAGGACATCATCCACAAACTGGTACATGCTGAACCGACGGGCTACTTTCTTTGCCTCTTCCTGTTCCTCAGGGAGTTCCCCTGTTTGGAGGAACCAAACAGTGTGGTGTGCCCATGCCGGAGCCTGAGGCTCGACGGCAAGGACTAAAGGCGCGTCTTCTGCCGCGGGGGCAGCTGTCTCTACGGCAAGGGCTTAAGGCCCTGCCGGAGCATGCTGCTCCCTGGCAAGCTTGGGGTCCCCGGCAACTTCCTTGCCGGTGGCTCCTGGGAGCTCAGCAAGAAAGTACTTGTCGGGGCCCACCTTCCATCGCTTATTCTTCCCTACAGATGGTTCAACGGATGGCTGAGTCAATTGGAGCACAAAGGTACCTGGTTCCACAGGCAACTTGAGGGCAACATGTTTTGACAAGTTGTCGGCAATGTTGTTCTCTACTTGAGGAACATGCTCTGCTTGCAGACCGTCAAAATGCTCCTCCAACTTCCTCACTTCATCTACATAGGCCTCCATCAATGAGCTCTGATAATCTTTGTTAACTTGCTTGACGACAAGCTGCGAATCACCTCTGATGATGAGCTTCCTGATTCTGAGGTCCGCCGCGATTCTGAGACCGGCAAGCAGTCCCTCATACTCCGCAGTGTTGTTTGTTGATTTTTTCCTGGGGAAAGTGCATCTGGACTACATACTTGAGGCGCTCTTCGGTGGGCGCAATGAGTAGCACACCGGCACCATCACCTTGTAGCGAGAAAGGCCCATCAAAGTACACAATCCAATCATGGCATGTCTCCTGGAGAATGGTCTCTTGAATCTCTTCCTCAGGCGTTGAGGTCCATTCTGCTATGAACTCTACCAAGGCTCTGCTCTTAATTGTCGAAGTGCTTTCAAACTTGAGACTAAAGCTTGACAGTTCCAACGCCCACTCCACAATCCTCCCAGTTGCATCTGGGTTGTGCAAGATCCGTTGTAATGGGAGGCGAGTGACAACGGTGATCTCATGTGCTTGGAAATAGTGACGCAGCTTTCTTGAGGCCATAAGAAGGCCGAAAAGCAGCTTCTGCATACCAGAATACCTTGATCTAACCCCCAAGAGGGAGCTGACAAAATAAACTGGATGCTGCATCACCTTGTTCTTTTGTTTCACTTCGCTTGCTTGTGCAGATCATGTCTCGCCGGGACCTGGCTCTGCCGGGGGTCCTGCCTTGCTGGCATCAGGCTTTGCCGGGGAAGGCCCCGACTCATCATCTGATGGCCTCACCGTTGCAGCTGCTTCTTCCTCAACTTCTCTCTGTGCCACTAAGGCGGCACTGACCACTTGATTCGTCATTGCTAAATATAGCAGCAACGGTTCATGTGGTTTAGGCGCGACTAGTATTGGCGTAAAGGGGAGGTACCTCTTCAAATCTTGCAGTGCTGCCTCCACTTCCGGAGTCCATTTCATTGGACCCGCCTTTTTTAAAATTTTGAAAAAGGGCAGGGCATGCTCAGCAGATTTGGAGATGAATCTACTCAGTGCAGCAATGCAGCCAGTAAGCCTACGGACATCCTTGACTTGTCTTCGCGCCTCAGTCTGCTCAATCACTTTGATCTTGTCGGGATTTGCTTCGATTCCATGTTGAGATACAAAGAACCCAAGAAGTTTTCCGGATGGGACGCTGAACACACACTTCTCAGGGTTGAGTTTGAGGTTAATCTTGTGTAGATTTGCAAACGTTTCCTCCAGATCTTGCACGAGTGTGGCCTTGTCCTTGGTTTTGACCACTATATCATCCATATAAGCTTCCATATTTCTATGTAGCTGGGGCTCAAAACCAATTTGGACTTCTCAAGGAAACATTGAACCAATGCTTTTCAACCCGAAAGGCATTCATACAAAACAGTATGTACCACATGGGGTGATGAGCGCGGTCTTTTCCTCATCTTCCTTCTTCATGAAGATTTGGTGGTATCCTGAGTAGGCGTCGAGGAACGACAGCAGGTCGCACCCGACAGTGGAGTCCACTATCTGGTCGATGCATGGCAAAGGGAAAGGATCCTTTGGACAGGCTTTATTGATATCTGTATAGTCAATACATAGCCTCCATTTCCCATTTTCCTTGCGCACCACCGTTGGATTGGTCAACCACGTTGGGTGGAGCACTCCTCTGACTAAGCCTGCCGCTTCCAACTTCCCGATCTCCTCAATGATGAACTCTTGCCGCTGCAAAGCTTGCTTCCTGACCTTCTACTTGACGGGCCGTGCATGGGGACAGACAACAAGGTGGTGCTCAATCACCTCCCTGGGAACGCTGGGGATGTCGGATGCTTGCCATGCAAACACATCGACATTTGCCCGCAGGAAGGCGATGAGCGTGCTTTCCTATTTGCTGTCGAGGGTGGACCTTATGGTAAAAGCTCCGCCCGCGCCATCCTCCTTGAGGGGTACCTTCTTGGTTTCTAGTGGGGCTGCCTTGGATCTCTTGCTCTTGCCAGTGGAGCTCTCTGGCATGTCCTCAACGGGAACGCAACACTCCAAAGAGGCGCGTTTACTGGAGTGAGTGCAGGAGTCTTTACTGGAGCCAGGAATCTTGCCGGTAGTTGAAGTCTTGCCGGCGACCGAGGCCATGCCGGTCTTCTTCCTAGTGGTAGGAGCAAGTGTTTTGGCAGTGGATGCTGCAACTGCCTCTCGGTAGAGTTGGTCGGCACAAATGAGCGCATCCCTCTTGTCACAGCTGACGGTGATGATGCTCATTGGGCCAAACATCTTCAGCTTGTTGTATGCGTAGTGTGACACCGCCATGAACTTGGCCAGTGCTGGACGACCAAGGATCCCGTTATATGGTAACGGGATCTCGGCGACATAAAAATGATCTTCTCTGTCCTGTAGTTCAGGTCGCCATCAAATGTGACAGGTAGCGTGACCTTTCCTTTAGGTTGGCTTCTCCCTGGATTGATCCCTTGGAACGTACTTGTTTCTTCAAGATCTTCGTCGGGGATCTGCAACCTCTTGATTACATTGGGCAAGATCAAGTCCAGACCAGCCCCACCGTCAACTAGCATTTTCGTCACTTTGAGGTTGCGTATTGTTGGTGAAACCAACAATGGCAAACACCCGACCGCAGTTGTGCGATCAGGGTGATCCTCGGCGTCAAAAATGATAGGTGTATTGGACCATTTTAGTGGCTTCTGGGCATCAATCATCATTTCCATCGCATTAATCTCACGCGCCCACTGTTTAAGTTGGTAGTGGGAAGAATGCAACGAGGCACCTCCTTGCTGGGGTCGTCAACCTTGGCCTTCTTAGCGGTGCCGGGGTCGTCGGATTCCTCGACGCAAGCACGGTCTTGCCCTTGCGCTTCCTGTTGCGTCGTCGGCCCTTCTTTGCTGGGCGACGACGTCTTCGTCTTCAGAGTCACTTCCCGCGTCAGCATCTTCGCCGGGGTACTTCCTTCCTTCCTCAGATCGGGCACACCTATCGACTAGAACATACAGTTCAGCAACATCTACAACCTTGTTCATCTCCAGCTCTTCACACATCTTACGATTGCGCATGTTTTGGTGGAACACGCTGATGACAACGGCGTGATGAACGCCTGGGATGTTATATTGCACCCGGCTGATCTTATATATTTGCGCAAGCATTCGCCATCCTTCTAAGGGATGACATGCAGATCACTTGCCTGGCCTAGAGCTACGTGGCCTCTAGTAAAGGCGCCAACAAACTTGTGGCACATATCTGACCAAGAGGACATGGAATCTATCGGCAGGTGCATCAACCATGACCTAACGTTGGGCTTGAGCACCAACAGGAAATAGTTGGCAAGCACCTTGCCATCCCGAGCCCCGGCAGCTTGCATCGCGATGGTGTAATCGCTCAAGAACTCGGACGGATGAGTCTTTCCATCGTACTTCTCCGGGACCTCTGGTTTGAACGTGCGGGTTGTGGGCCACTCGAACTGCCACAACTCATGGGTAAATGCTGGACAGGTTATTGCGTAAGGCAAATCACCAGAATCCCTCGGCGCAGCCTTGTATGCAGTGGGCCCTGCAAGCCTATCAGACTGATGGTGCACTTCCCGTCGCTGTCCGATGGTGGTTCGAGCGTCCTCCTTGAGTCGTTCCCTAAGAACTTGATGTTGGTCGCGACGGGCTCGAGGGTCAAACAACGCCGTGGATATGTTGTCACGGGCATCGACCCGATGAGCCGGCGACCGCCGCTGTCGCGGTGGAGGGGAGTGCATTGTGGTCGCGGCGCCCCCGACCCTACCACTATCAACACGCACCGGCTCGGTGGCCCGGCGCCGCGAGGGACTTGCCTCCTGGTGGCCGTCCCTGTTGGCATGGCCGATAAGGCTTTGGATAGCAACCCTCCATTCTTCTTGCTTCTCCGCAACAAGAGGAAAGTCGAGGAGTAACTGCACTCGTGCCAATGCTTCTGCTCGCGTCGGCGGCAGTGACAAGTGCGAGGAACGGGAGGAACTCGGACTTCTAACTATGTTATAAGGAGTCCCATCATGGTTCCGCGGTAGCGCACCTTTTTCACCAGCATCTAGGCGTGCATGTCGGCCCTGCGCATCTTGAGAATGATGTTGAGGGCTCTTGCCGCGACGACGCCCAAGGTCACCAACATTGCGGCTCTGCTCGTCGCGCACGAGCTGGGAGGACCGCGGTGCATGGGTCGGCGGAGTCGTCTTCCTACCCTTGGAGGTCCCTGCAGCGCCCGTAGGCAGCACGGGTCTGTCCTTGGGCGTGGCAGCATGCGGACTGTCGTCGCCGCTACGAACGAAGCCGCTCGCCTGGCTTCTCGTACCAGAATGATGTGGATGGTCTTGATCTCCTCCGCCACCAGCGTTTGCCACGTCACCCGTTCGCGCTGGCACCGGCGGACCGGCTCTAGACGATCCGATCGCCGTGATCGTCTTCTTCTTCGGAGCCATGGTAATGAAGAAACTAACGCACTAACTAACTAGACCAGATTTTCACAACTTCTTCCCCTATCTGGCGCGCCAAAGATGTTGGGGAAACGACACCTATGGGATCGCGAGGATCCCTTCTACGGTTGGCGGGGAGAAGAGTTGCGCAAAGAGCAGGTCTGGTGATCAGCGCGAGGGGTTTTTACCCAAGTCCGAGCCACAATGGAGCATAAGACCCTAGTCCTGCTTGAGTGTATATTTGGTGTTCTTGGGTTCTTAGACTAGCTGCTATGCATGCCCAGTCGAAAAAGTCCGAATCCTGCTCAAGTACGCCTCAGGCCTGCTTTTATACATCAAAGGGGTCGCCACAGTGGCACACAGGAGGTGTGAAGTAACTGTAGCATACAAGCTTATCACTGACATCGTAGGACAAGCGCATTTAATGCGCTGCCTACGTGTCCTCTAGCTTTATCGGGGACAGTAATAGAACTTGTCCCGTTCGTCACCGCCTCACCCCATTCTGACATGTGCCCAGGCTGACGAGGCATGCAGCGCCAGGCTGGCTGGCTAGCCGCTGTGCTGGCGCGGTGGCAGGGCCTTCACAAAGACCTACATGCCACCACTCAGATGCTTGTTTAGTTGGCCTAGAATCTGCATGCCGCCACGCAGGCATCTGCCTAGTTGGCAAGCTGGTCGTCGCGCTGGAACGACCATGAGGTGGCGAAAACCTTGTCGGGTGCGGGCCTGGCTATGCCCCCGCAATTGTCCCCGGCAAGGGTCTTACCGGAGCCTCGCAGTCGTCCTCGGCAAGGGCCTTGCCGGGGGTCTTCTTTCTCTGGTCCCCATGTAGACCTGCAGGCCATTAGTCTTCACAAAGATCTGCATGCTACTATGCACGTGCCCCCGAGCCTTGGCCTTGACATTGTTGATGATGCCAGAGCTCTCAGCCTCAAGGGTGATGGCCTTGCCGGTGCTTCACGGGATGCCGCAGCAAGGAGCTTGCCCGGGCCACGCAAGCCGCCCCAGCAAGGATGTTGCCGGGGTAGGTCCAGCTTGTCTTCTGCTCTATGTTCACTGTCTTGAATGTTGTCTTGGTAGTCTTGTATTCTGTCTTCTACTACCCTGCCAAGCCTTGCCGCAAGTGTGGCTACGACTGCCCATGCATAAGTAAGGGGTACGGAAAGGCCCATACTTTTGTACACCGACAAGTTCGGTCGCCGCCTCCAAGGGCACCAATAGTGGAATCATGGCATCTTGCATTATGTGAGGGCATGAGGAGAATACGGTGGCCCTAGTGGCTTCTTGGGGAGCATTGTGCCTCCACACCGCTCCAATGGAGACATACTTCCTCTCAAAGGGAAGGAACTTCGGTAACACACCCTCGTCTCCACCAGCTCCACTCTTGGTTATCTCTCACCTTTACTTGTGCAAGCTTATATTGTGTTGTATCCCTTGCTTGCTTGTGTGCTTGTTGTTGTTGCATCATATAGGTTGCTCACCTAGTTGCATATCTAGACAACCTACTTTGATGCAAAGTTTAATTTGGTAAAGAAAAGATAAAAGTTGTTAGTTGCGTATTCACCCCCCCCCCTTCAAGTCAATTATATCGATCATTTCAATTGGTATCCGAGCCTCGTCTCTTTATTAAGGACTTTACCGTCCAAAGAGTATGGTTGACACCGTAGACGGTGGGGAGGAGCACCCGCTGTGAATCCATCCTCGTCTACGGCCAATGGGGGATCCTCGGTCTCTCGTGAGGAATTCAATGCGGCTTTGGACACATTGAAAACCTCCATGACGATCGAGGTCAAAGGCATGTTTAAGGAGTTCCTTGATGGTCTTAAATTATCCACCGCACCATTGGAAGTGGTCGATCCCACTAACAAGGTGACGGATACTAACTCCAATAAGGGGGAAGCTACTAGTGATAAAGTTCCTTTGCCTAGTGGTAGAAGTGGAAGCGGCATATTTGCCCATGTTGAACCACCCCTTACTTATGGAGGACCGGTTCCCTCCACTCATTTGAATCATGTTGGTCCTCCTCCTAAGTTTGTGAAAAATGAGGATTTTGCTTCTTGGGTCTACCATTTTAAACGTCATTTATATCATAGTTCTACTAATCTTTGGAGAATTATTGAGCAAGGATTCTACCCGCATGACCCAAGCAACCTCACTCCTAGAGAAGCCGCGGATCATCAATTCAATGAGTCTGCTCTCTTCGTTATCCAAGATGCAATTCCACCCGAAGATATTGCACATCTCCGACCTTTCACCGTGGCCAAGGAAGCATGGCAACATGTTTCCATTTATAAGGGAAGCACAAGCATTCAACACTCCAACTATGAAGTGGTGCAAGATGAAGCCGATGAGTTTGAGATGAATTAAGATGAAGAACCTCGTGAGCTCTACCGGAGATTAACCACTCTTGCGGTCTCACTCCGAGATCATGGGAGCAAGGATACATATGACAATTGGATCAAGCGCAAGTTTCTCAAGGCCATGATGCCCTACCATAAGGACATGTCATCATCCGTCAAAGGTCGGACTTTCATACCTTGTCCTCAAGTGAAGTGTTGGATGAGTTTGTTGCTATGAGAATCTTGGACAAGACCGCCGACAATGCGGTGATGCGCTCTCAACGGGTGAAGAAGCCCGACCTTGCTTTGAAGGCCAAGGCTAGTGTGGAAGAAGAGGATGAAGAGGAAGAAGAGGATAGTAACCCCGAAGATACAAAATATGGTTATCATGAGCACATGGCTCTCGCTTCAAGGCAATTTTGGAGCAAGAAGAACTCAAGTCCCAACTTGAACAAGAACAACTCAAGTGGAACCAAGGGAAAGCAATGTGTGAGGACATGCTATAATTGTGGCAATGTGAGCCACTTTGTTGCGGAATGCCCTTACGAGAAGCGGGAAGACAATGGTGGCAAGCTTATCCGAAAAGACAAAGCCAAGTCCTTCCCCAACAAGAACAACTTCACCAAGAAGACTCCTCCCAAGGAGTTGGTGGCACAAGAAGAGTACAATGAGGATGAGGATGATGATGAAGACGGTGAGACGGTGTCCATGGCCTCCGTTGCCATTGCCACAACTCCACGAGTGTCCCTCTTCGACTCACCCAATGAGAACATCACCGCCAAGTGCCTCATGGCCAAAGCCACCAACAAGGAGTTTTCTTCCGGTGTGGGATCATGGTTGCTCGATAGTGGAGCCACAAATCATATGACTGGAAGCAAGGACTTGGTGGTGGACGTGCACAAGGTCTCATCTATGCCCACCAATGTCAAGTGGGGTGATGCCTCGTCTTCTAAGGTATTGGGTCTTGGCAAGGTTGTCATTTCTCATGATCTCACGATCGAGAAAGTCATGCTTGTTGAGTCCCTTGGATACAATTTACTTTCCATTCGTCAACTTGCACTCATGGGCTTTGCCACTTTCTTTGATATTGATACCGTGACCCTCTTGTGGAGCAAGACTCTTAAAGTAGCCTTTGTTGGGCATGTCAAGAATGGCCTTTATGTGATTAACTTTTTGGAGCGACCCACTAAGACCGAGACATGCCTAATGGCTAAAGTTGGCATGGGATGGCTTTGGCATCACCGTTTAGCCCACGTCAATATGAGATCTTTGCAAAGTCTTCTCAAGGGGGGACATGTCCATGGGCTAACAAATGTTAGTTTTGCCAAAGATCGTGCTTGCAGTGCTTGTATCGAAGGAAAGCTACATGAGAAGGCTCACCCTCCCACGACTATCATCTACTCTAAGAGACCCTTGGAGCCCCTTCACTTTGATCTCTTTGGGCCTCCATCCTTTGATAATCTTGGGGGTAGAAAGTATTGCTTGGTGATTGTGGATGATTATTCAAGATACACGGGTATATTTCTTCAAGAGGAAGAGTGAGACTCGACAAACTGTCATCAACTTTGCAAATGAAGCTCAACGTCAACACAATGCAAAGATCTTGACAATAAGAAGTGACAACGGCATCGAGTTCAAGAACTACACCTTGGATGAGTTTCTTAGTGATGAGGGGATCAAGCATCAATATTCCGCACCTTACACCCCTCAACAAAATGGTGTAGCAGAGAGGAAGAACCAGACGTTGATGGGCGCGGCAAGGACCATGATGGCGGAGTTCAAGTCTCCCTACAACTTTTGGGCCGAAGCCATCAACACCGTTTGTCATGCATCGAATAGGCTCTATCTCCGCAAAGGCTTGAACAAGGCTCCATATGAGATACTTACCGATAACAAGCCCAACCTCAAGTACTTCCGGGTGTTCAGTTGTAAGTGTTTCATTCTCAAGAAAGGTGTTCGTTTGTCTAAATTTGTGGCTAGATCTCATGAGGGCATATTTGTTGGTTATGCTACAAACTCTCATGCTTACCGTGTCCTCAACAAGTCCACGAGACTCATTGAGGAGACGTGTAACATGGAGTTTGATGAGAATAACTGCTCCCAAGTGGAGCAAAGTGGTACTTGTGATGTAGGTGATGAAATTCCTCCCCAAGCCATAAGAAGAATGGATGTTGGTCATATCCTACCAATTGAGGAACCCCTTGTGGCCGAAGGAGAAGGACAAAGTTCCACTCAAGTGGAGCCATCACCAACCCAAGACCCACACGCTTCCAAAAAACAAAGTGAAGGCCCTCAACCAAATGAACAAGATCAAGGGAAAGATCAATCTCAAGATGGTGGTGAACCACCAAGTGATGCCCAAGTTCAAGTTCTCCATCCCGAGCAAGTTCAAGATCAACAGCAAGCTCAAGATCAAGAACAAGCTCAAGACGACGCTCAAGGCGATGCTCAAGATGATCAAGTTACCGCTCCTCAACTATCTCTTGAGGAGGAATTGTAGCGTCGTGCCGCCAAGATTGCTTCCAAGCTCAATACCAAAGATCATCTTATGAAGAATGTGCTTGGAAGTTTGAGAAAGGGGGTAATTAAGCACTTGTAGAAAATTAGCAAACTATTGTGAACATCACGTGTTTGTTTCTTGTGTTGAACTCCAAAAGGTCTATGAGGCGCTCGAGGATCTGGATTGGCTCAATGCCATGCATGAAGAACTCAACAAATTCGAGCATAACAAGGTGTGGAGATTGGTGCCAAGGCCAATGGGGAACCAATGTCATTGGAACCAAGTGGACATTCAAGAACAAGCAAGATGCTCATGGAATTATCGTTCGCAACAAGGCTCATTTGGTAGCACAAGGCTACTCCCAAATCAAGGGTATCGACTACGGTGAAACCTTTGCTCCTGTTGCTCGCCTTGAATCTATTCATTTGTTGATTGCTTATGCTTCTCATATAACTTCAAGTTACAACAAATGGATATGAAGAGTGCTTTTCTTAGTGGGCCTATTAATGAGTTGGTGTATGTCAAACAACCCTGGGGGTTTGAGGATCCCGAGTTCCCCAATCATGTGTATCAACTCGATAAGGCACTCTATGGCCTTAAACAAGCCCCACGTGCGTGGTATGAGCACCTTACCGAGTTGTTGCAAGATCGTTGAAATTGGGAAAATCGACCCCACTCTTTTTACTAAGAAGGTCAAAGGGGAGTTGTTTGTATGCCAACTATATGTTGATGATATTATCTTTGGTTCCCCTAACAAAGCTTTCAATGAGGAATTTGCCGCTCTCATGACCTCGAAGTTCAAGATGTCCATGATGGGAGAGTTGAAATTCTTTCTCAGGTTCGAAATCAAGCAAAGAAGAGAAGGAACCTTCATCAACCAAACCAAATACAATCAAGACATGCTCAAGAGATTCAAGCTAAGTGATGTCAAGCCGGCTTCCCCTCCAATGCCCGTCAAATGCCAACTTGACATAGATCGCAATGGTAAAGCGGTGGATCAAAAGGTATATCATTCCATGATTGGCTCCTTGCTTTACCTTTGTGCATCTAGACTGGATATCATGTTGAGTGTGGTAATTTGTGCACGGTTTCAAGCCGCACCTAAGGAAAGCCACTATGTGGCGGTCAAGCGAATCTTTCGACATTTGGCTCATACCCCAAACTTTGGCTTATGGTACCAAGGGGAGCTAACTTCAACCTTTTGGGCTATTCGGACTTGGATTGGGCGGGAGACAAAGTGGATAGTAAGTCAGCCTCCGGGGGTGCTAATTTCTCGGTTGCTCTTTGGTGAGTTGGTCTTCTAAGAAGCAAAGTTGTGTGTCTCTCTCGTCCACCGAAGCGGAGTATGTGGCCGCCGGTAGTTGTTGTGCTCAACTACTATCAACGAGGCAAACTTTAAAGGATTACGGTGTCATTTGTGACAAAGTGCCTCTTTGGTGTGACAATGAAAGTGCCATCAAGATCTCTCTCAACCCGGTGCAACACTTCAAGACAAAGCATATTGAGATTCGGTATGACTTCATCCGGGATCACATTAGGCGAGGGGAGATCTAGCTCAAATATGTCAACACTCATGATAACCTTGCCAATATTTTCATGAAGCCCTTGGCTGAAACAAGATTTCGTGAGTTAAGGCATGAGATAAATATCATTGATTCGAGCAATGTGGCTTGAACCCTTGCACACCCCACCATACTCATCTTGATGTCTTGTTTAGATGTAGGCATGGACATAGGGAGAGTGTTGTTCTCTCAATGAACTCTCCCTCCCCCATTATGCATAAATTGATCAACTCTTTCACATTAGCCATTTTTGATGGTACTTGTGCTTCAAAGATGAGTTTTGGTCATGGGCCCAAGGATAATTCTTCGCGGTGCCATACCAATTGACTCAAACATAGGTGGATCCGGCCACCGCCCTCTCCTTTTTGAGAACTTCTGTTTCGTGTTTGGGCCTCGTTGTCTTTTGCCTTGTTTTGAGCCATGTTTGTCTTTGAGTTGCCTCGTGTGTGTGCTCTTTTGAGTGTCCGGTTGCTTGAAGGTTACATCGCAAAGGCCGTGTTCTTCTGTTTTTTGTCTAAACATGCACCTTCTTGGGTTTACGGTACTACCATGGCAAGCCACGGTACTACCGCGGGAGATGGGTTGCCCTATGCCTGCACAGCTGCATCACAGGCATGGTACTACAACTTCCATCACGGTAGCAATTTTTACTACCGCTGGAAGAGCAGTACTACCGCCCTGTGTGCGGTACTTCCGCCCGGGCGGTACTACCGTGATGACCCGTGGTACTACCGCACCGTCGCGAGCGAGTGGGGGTTAAGAACGGGCATGGGGAGTTCCAACTCCCCCATACCCATTCATCTCTTTTCTCCACTTCGTCTCTCTCTCTCTCTCTCTCTCTCTCCTGCCCAAGAACGACATCAGAGGACCTCGCCGGATCTCCGTCTCCGGCCGCTCTCCTCGCATTCCGACCGATGGGATCGATCCCCACCTCGCCCTCTTGCCATGGAACCCGGTATCTCCCTTAGACCTTCTCTCTTTGCCTCGTCATTTTGCTTCTAGGTTTTGGGAGATGCATGTGTAGTTCTTGAGATTTTTGGCTAAATTGTTGCAAGAGGAGAGTGTAGGAGAGTGCTAGTGTTGTACAGATGCTATTTGGTATGTTGCAACACTGTAATTTTGATCAACGGTAGTACCGATCTAAATTTCCAGATGTGCCTAGATCTGCTCTTGCCAGATTCAAATCCGTGCGGTACTACCGCTCTGGCGAGATCCGCCCCGTACGGTACTTCTGCTCCATTGGAGCGGTACTACCGCCCGGCGCATGGAAGTAAAAAATTTAGTTCCACTCTAGGCGCGGTACTACCATGCCATCCCGACGCAGTACTACCGCGGCTAGAGCAGCTGTAAATTTTTATGTACGCTTATGGTGCGATACTACCGTTGACATATGAACTACCTTGTTGTGACTACCCAATCTCATTTCTACATGTTTTGTTTGTTTTGGCCTTGGTCTTTGCAATGACCCTTCTCGTTCTTCTCATGTTTTTGTGTTGTGTGTCTTAGGTGGTGGCTCCAATGTCCGTCGCTCAAATCCCAGCCATGACACTAGCTCCAAGCGGCTTCGCTATCAAGAAGCACCTGAGGGCTCCAATGCCCCACAACGCAACATCAAGAAGACCGCTAACAAGTTCAAGGATCCCACTGTTGGCATGGACGAGATGCCTCAAGCCGAGTTCGTCACTCGAAGGAGGATTAACCCCTATGTGAATCCTCGTGAGAATGTCAGAGGGAATGAGTTGTTCTGGACCAAGTAGCAAAATCTCGTCTACATCGATGTGATCAAGTCCAAGCACAACATCTATGTTCCAATGCAGTGGATTGATATGAATCATCTAAGGAAGGACCGGGCATAATTTGGTGAAGCGTTGTACTTGCTGGAGCAGTTTGGCATTGAAGAGTTAATCACGTTCCACATGGACTTTGACCTGGAGATCGTGGCTCAGTTCTTTGCTTCCGTCCACTTCCACACGGATGAGGAGCGGACTATGACTTGGATGACCAATGGGAGGAGGATGTCTGCTAAGTGGAAGGAATTCATGGAGATGCTGCATGGTCGTGATGAGGGGCTCAATGTGCCCATTGGTGTCCGCCCTCACGGCAACCCAGAGTCCGCCAACAAGAACAAGCTTCAACCGTTCCTTGTGGAGAAGAAGTTAGCCAATGGCACGCAGTCTTGGGTACCCAATCCTTTCCTTGACGTCATGCACCGGATCTTCCGCAACACTCTCTTTCCGCGCATTGGCGACAAGGATAAGGTGCATGCTTATCTCGTGGATATGATGCTTCTTTGTGAGGAGGCGCGTTGTCAAGTTATCATGTGGGTTGAGCTCTGGTTTGCCGTCTACAATCGCAAAGTTCCCATATATGGACCATACCTGCACCTCTTGATCTTGAAGACTTTGGAGAAGTTCTTTTCGAATGAAGACTTTTCTGCTCGAAACTGGGTTCGCCATGAGCCTATCAAGCTGCGTCAGAAGAACAAGTGGGCCAATAGCACTACCCGGGCAGAGGCTGAGGCTGCTAGGATGAATATTGATGAGGACGAGGTTGACGAGGATGAGGCCGAGGACAGTTCTGCGGGGTACGCTCCTCCCTCTACTGAGCCCTCTTGGGCTAAGAAGCTAAAGGCAAAGATGAAGGCTCTGTTCTACTTGCAGGCCAAGGGGCAGTACAAGACCCATGTTGCTCAGAAGGAGAGTCACCAGTGCAACAAGAGGATCTTGAGGACGTTCGGCGAGCACGTGTCGACCGGGTCAGAGAAGAACATCACTCCTGAGATTGAATGGATGACGAAGCAGGGCTATCAGTGGACTGAGTAAGAGGAGGAGTCCATTCCCATTGCCGAGACCGATGAGGAGATTGTTGGATGATCTCTACAGAGGGAGATACCACCCATGTTGTAGGTGTCCTCTCTGCCTTTGGTGTCTCGATGCCAAAGGGGGAGACAGTGTAGGATTTGCGAGTTTTGTCTCTTTGTTTTTCGTTTCGTTGGACCTTCGTTCATGGCTTTGATTTGTTGGTTTGCGTTTGTGTTCGTGTGAGACCCGGATACTATCATATGGTGTGAGACTGTCAGGACCCCGATCCTAAATCACACCGATCTAGCATGTAACACATCATATCACTTTGCGGCCTCACGCACGGTATTCCCACGGGTGCCACCTTACCTGGCCCGGGACCGTTTGCGCCTTTTGGCTCACGTATATGATAGTGCCGCTAGCATCCATATGACAAAGAACCCGGGCTGACAAGGCTAGTCGTGAACCCAAAGTGGCACTAACTTACAGGGACAGGCATACATGACCCAACAACGAACGTGTCGGTCATCAGCGAGTGAATCCAGGCTGTAGCACTGGGCTAGCAGGACTCTGGAATTCATCGCGTGACATTTCCCCGAGGGGACAGACACAGGAACGAAGAAGGACACATGCCGGCCAGCCTAAGTGTTCCGGAGCAGTAGCAAGCTACCATGGCTCAGTGGAAACACTAGGAGACATTTCCCGGTAAGAGAGGCTACTAAGGATAAACAACTAGATAGTCAGATCCCACACATACCAAGCATTTCATTAACATACACCCAATATGCTCGATATGTGCAAATACAACATGGCATCACAACATGACTCTACAACTCAAGTATTTACTCAATAGGCTCCGAGGAGCGAGATATTACAAACATGGGTCTCATGACCCAACACTCAGAGCATACAAGTCAAAGCACAAGCGGAAGCTTAACATGCCTGAGTACAAATATCTACAAATGAAAAAGGCTGAGAAGCCTGACTGTCTATCAGATCCTGCCGAGGGCACAAGATCGTAGCTGAGGTAACAAGCTAAACGTCGAAGTCCACGCGGTACTACTAGCGAGACTGAAGTCTCTCTGCAAAACATAAATTAAGCAACGTGAGTACAAATGTACCCAGCAAGACTTACATCAGAACTAACTACATATGCATCATTATCAACAAAGGGGATGGTGGAGTTTGACTGCAGCAAGCCAGCTTTGACTCGGTGGCTATCCTGAACTACGACTGCAAGTAACTCTTTTGAGGTGGCGGACACGAGTCCACATATTCACCATATCAATACACCACTATGGATCCGCTCCCGTCTCCCTACGAGAATGCCATCCATAGCACTCACGCTTATCTTGCGCATTTTAGAGTATCCACTTTCACTTGTCTATGAACTGTACAGGCAACCCAGAAGTCCTTTACCGCGGACACGGCTATTCGAATAGATCATATTAACCCTGCAGGGGTGTACTTCTTCACACATGCTCTCACCACTTACCGCCGTTTACACGACATGTACTCGGCAACCTTCAAGCGAAAGCCCAGCGAGGGTGTCGGCCACGACCTGACTAACCACACAAGTCTCTCGTCCAGGTTTATCGCCTATTCGGGTTCCATCCGCAAGGAGATCCGGCCGGGGTGTCGCTCACGGCCCCAAACGATGTGTGCAGGGTTCCCAAGCCCACCATCCGAGTGCCACTTGGTACACCAGGCCACTGTGCCTAGTCTGTCCCAAGCCCACCTGTACCGGGTGCCACTTGGTAGACTACTAACACTACCTACAAACACCAGAAACTAGTTGCAACTCCTGGACAGAGATCAAGTTGATTAATAAGTCGAGAGGGGCACTTAAGCATTCCAATGCGTGGTAGTAGCTGGTCATGGATCACAAACACAAAACTCAGTTCCTGAGGACGGCTGCAATGAGACAACCCACCATGTACTCCTACATGGCCTCTCACCGCTACCTTTACCAAATCGTGTTCACACACTTAGCTCACACACAGTAGGACATGTTTACACACCTCCGATTCATCCCCGATGAATCAGACCTGACTCAACTCTAAGCAGTAGCAGGCATGACAAACAAGCATGAATGAGTAGGCACATCAGGGCTCAAACAACTCCTACTCATGCTAGTGGGTTTCATCTATTTACTGTGGCAATGACAGGTCATGCAGAGGATAAAGGGGTTCAGCTACCGCAGCAAGTAACAGATGAATCGTGGTTGTCCTAATGTAGTGAAAGAGAGCAGGAGCGAGAGAGTGGGATTTTATCGGAATGAGCAAGGGGGTTTTGCTTGCCTGGCACTTCTGAAGATAGTATAGCTCTTCATTGGTGTCATTGATCACACCGTCGGAACCACGTCTCTCGAGAGGGGACAAACACTGACAAACAAGGAAGAAACACAATCAATGCAATGCACAATATGATGCATGATCATGACATGGCAATATGCTATGATTTGAGCTAATGCATCTAGCAGTAGGTTAAATGGAGTTGGTTTGAATCCAAGATTCAAATTCAAACTCCACATGTGGTTATTTAAATGCCATTTAATTGAATTGTCCTAAACAGTAATCATAAGTTGTTCTGACATGCATGAAAATGGTACAGATGGATAGATTGGATTTTTCTGATCATTTTTCATATATAAATTATTTAATTTGGAGTTACGGTTGAATTTCTATGAGTTTTACAAGTTTTAAACATTTTCTGGAATTTATAAATCATTTCTGATTTATTTAAATCCCAAAAAATATTTACTGCGTCAGACGGACGTCAGTGTGACGTCACAGGGTCAACAGGGTCAACCTGATCCGGCCAAACCTGACCAGTGGGTCCCACTGGTCAGTGTCATAGTGCTGGCTTGGGTCACTGACGGGTGGGCCTAGTCAAAGGCCATGTCAGCATGGTCAAAGCTGGCACGTGGGCCCACAGGTTTTAACTAAATCTAGTTAAGAAAATAACCCGAGGTTATTTAGCTGGTGGGGCCTAGATGTCAGTGGCTAGTGTGATTAAACTAAATGCAATTAAGGCCTAATGATGGTGCCACATCATCACCACCGGCGTGTAAACGCCGGCGACCAAATCCGCAGCGGAGGCCGTCGGACTTTCGCTACGGGGCCCGGTTTGAAGAGCCACTTGCACCTACGTGCTCCGGGAAGTGACGCGGATCTGATGGAGCAAACAACGGAGGCGGGGGTGGCCGGAGTTGAGCACGGCATCCAGTGATGCGGTGGCCGGAGTTCGGGCATGGGCGGGCGCTTGGTTCCAGTGCATGGGGGAGCTAGCTAGGGGTTGTGTTGGACTCGTCGTTGCTTCAGGAGCACGACGAAGGCTCAAGCTCGAGCGGAGATGCACGGTGGCTGCGAGAGCAACGACCATGGCGGATGGTGGCGCTCGGGTACGGCTGCGGGCATAGCTAGAGGACATGAACGAGCCTAGGGAGGAGGGGGGAAAGGCGGAGAATCTCACAGCGCATCAGAAGGGGTCATAGACGAGCTCGGGGGCGCACGGGTGACGGAGAATCGACGGCGACCATCGGCGGCGGTCGAGGACGAAGTCGAGCCTATTGTCGGCGGAGCGGGGCATCCCGCACTGCTCGGATCCGTGCAGAGGACGAGGACGATGTCTCGGGGCTCTTGGGCACGTCAGAGGGGCGAGGGGGTGGTTCTGGCCGCGGTAACGGCGTCGGCGGCGACGAGCTCCGCTTGGTGGGGAAGAGAGAGGGATCCAGGGGGAAAGTGAGGGTGAGGGAGAGAGCGAGGAGGGTCCAGGAGGTGTCGTGGCGTCCGCAGCGGCGTCGTGGAAGGGGCAGGCAGGCAGGGAGGGAGGAGGTGGCGCTGCGCGTGCGTGCGCGCCGCGGGCACACGCCCCTGTCCTACTGTCCCGAGGAGGAAGACGACAGGGAGGCGCTGGTGGGCTGGGTCGGCCGACTACGGGGCTGGGCCGAGGTAAGTGGGTTGCTGGTAAGCGACATGTAACACTCTGTCTCTATTTTAATTTTTGTTTCTGTTTTCTATTTTGTTCTGTTTTGTTTTGATTTAGTAAAAACACTAAACCATCTGATAAAATGCTGGAAACAATTATGTGGCTAGAACTAAAATATACCAAACCACTTAAAATGTTCCAGAATTATTGGACATATATTAATTATATAGAAATATATATATCCAATGCAAATAGTTATTTATTTAATTCAAAGGCCCAAAATAAATATCTCTGAGATTCCAAAAATATTGTTTCGAGTTTTACCTCTTTCCAATATTTTCAGAGACTAGGAGGAACATTTTCTTGGACTCGTTTGATGAGATTTAAATGTTGGTTATTTTTAGAGGTCTTCTGAGGCTTTTGAAAATTCCTCAATTCAAATTTCATTTGAATTAAAACATGATGCTCACACAAAGGTCTAGCCTAGTGCATAATAGGACCAGGGATGTGACAACTCACCCCCACTAAACAAGAATCTCGTCTAGAGATTCAAGCGTAGGGTAAAATGATGGGGAGACGCAAACTAACACAATCTTCACGATCCAAGGTGCACTTCATGAGAACGTTGATTCGATCACCATCTTTGTCTCGACGTCTTGCTCTGAGATCTCCATCTGACATGACAACAAGAGGAAAGGGACAATTCCAGAAGAATCGATCTTCTCGAAGATCAATCAACTTAGGATCAACTCACAGAGTGAGTCATTGCAACATCTCTCGAGCTGAGACATGAAGCACACATCTGGAGGGATGGAGTGGAACAGATGACAAGGGTTCACTAGGTAGGCAACAATTTCGCGCTTAAGAAGGTGGTGAACGGTTGTCAACGTAGCGAGGAGTTGAGTTGCCATGATACCTTAACGAGACATCTTAGAGGAGGTGACTCGTAGGAATATCCCTTAAGTGGCAAAAGAATTACCTTTGATTTAGAGATCATTGAAACTCTTTATACCAGCCTAAGGCAATTTTCGAGCGATCGTTTGGAGGGGTCCGGTAGAATGGCATACCCAGATTAGAATGGATGATGTGGATTACCTTGTTGAAAACAACACAAGGAATGATTTTAGTAACTGGGGAAAAGCTCAACAGTAGAGAGTGGGTCCACTATTTGAAAAGTTATAGCTTAACCCAGGAAACTAGGAGCAATCCCAGTTAGTGCCGATGATATCACCTAGCGCTTGTACGGCTCTCAAGAACTTGACCATTTCCATATTCATCAAGGTTTACCAACATCCGTGTCAGGGATCCTGGCAACACATCATACTACCATGATGAACAACAATGGACGATGCAGATGCAAAGGAGGATAACACTTCTCAAATTTCACCTTAGCAAGTCCAAGGAAACAAAATCTGGATGATCGACCGAGAGACATTTAGCACTCCGCTTCTAATGTCTCCTTGATGTGCTAGATACCACGGTCAATGCTTAAAAGCATCAACATGACCATCAAGTAAAGGTCGGACTTCGGGAACACAAAATCCATAAGGAACAACTAGGGAGTAAATCCTACGAAATCCTTATGGGGAGGTGGCTAACTTCCTCAAACAAGATACTACAATAATAGGTCTTCCGGCTGGGTGTGTTGGCCACGACATCCACTTTACCGGGTTACAGAGAGACCAATATAATAGTTCTTGAGAAATGTTCCAACCATCATATCTGCCTGAGATTCAGATCTGGTTGGTGTCAGGATATTCCAGACTCACATGTCTGAAAAGAAGAGTTGCAACACAAGTCGACGAGATAACGTTGCGAGATTCTCGGAAGATGAACTAGGATAGCAAGCTCCAAAACATGAGCTGGTTCTGCTACAAACCTGTGACACGCTGTCCAAGACAAAACATTATCACATGGTAGTCTTACAATAGAACACTACCGAGTTCAGGTGGGGAACCATCATCGAGGATATCGAAGTCCTTGCAGAAGGCATGCTCTTAAGAAGGAACTTCTTCTCCTTGAACAAATCAATCAGTGGCTTGGTGTGCTACGGAATACATATGGGGTGGAGGTAATTAATCTACCAAACCATAGTATACTTTGCACATGTGTGACTAATTTGGGATGATTCCAGGGGAAACAAAACAAACCTTTCTCAAATTCATGGCGGCAACTTACACCAAATGCACATGAATCAAAGGAAGTCACTTCTTTCATCCAACATATACTTCATGAACGGGGCATGAAGAAAATGCTTACACAAGTTTCCAACACTAGCTTAATGTTCAACAAAATCATGGAGGAGATAAGGATGTTGTCAATGGGCTCAACAACAATTCATCCAGGTTTACATATAAAAGGAATTCCATAGTTAAGTGAACACGGTGATAGCATTGGTCAGACCAAGAATATAATGGTGTATGCTCGAGGAAAAACCACGAGTAAGATAACATTACGAATATCATTGGTTCTGATTTGATTTGACGATAGCCCATACTCAAATCAAAGATTGGATAAGATAATAGATCCAGTAATTGACCATGAGGATCAACCGATGAAGATATCATCTTTCTTCAAAACACACCAACACCAGGATATCCCTTTGAAACGAACTAGGTTAGGTAAGCTTTTATCTTCCAACTCTCCAAGTTGTCGTTTAGCTTAACCAACTAGCTCAGGGGTATCCAACACTGATTCTTGGAGAAAGGGTGGTTTCGAAAACCAACTTGGTCACGAGCTCAACATAGCAGTCAGGTGACAACCTCGTGATACTTCCGAGAAGATAATCGAAAAATCACGAACCACCGATATGCTATTAAGCTCGAGAACAATCTTTCTTTTCAGGGCAAGATGATATGATCAAAAGAACGAGGGATTGGCACAATCCTAACTCATTGATCAAAGAGGGCACCAGAAATAAGGACTAGGTAGCACAATCTATCTTAGAATGACGATTCAAGAACCAACACACTAAGAATGAAGTATTGTCCTTTAACTACCAAGCAACGGGGTTGCTAGCAGTATTGATTTCACACATCACAGATCACTTGTCGGTATTCCGGTTACAACAACACGGGAACCGAGGAATGAATAATGATGGTGAGAAGTATCACTGCACCAAGAATTCATAAGATGATGTGTAATTCCTATGACTTTCTTGACATAAAGAGGGTAATACTTCAGGGTAGAACAGAACAAAAACTGGATTAGTATTTGATCTGCGGAGTATGACTACTTTGACCCAATCCTAGATATGGATGAGGTACTGGGGTTCATTTCTCCTAGTCATTCTGGGATAGAATGGCTTGACGGAACAGAAGTATAATAGGCATCGATGAACGAAGACACGCATACTCTTGACTATCAATTGATAGACGAAGGTCAGAAAACAACTAAAAAGAGAAACTCAAAGGAACATATAATTTTCTGAGTTGTGGATGCATAGATTAGTATGTCGAGCAAAGCTCAACATTTCTTTCGGATAACCCATGCAGAAAAGGTAGGACTGGCAGGGTCACAATATAGAATGGAAAACTCATCGAGATCACTCTGGTTGTGATCCTTGGTTCAAAGAACTTCTTCCATAAGTGGTTCATAGTATTTGGAAGAAGGAAATACCACGAGCCTCGAGGACTAATGCAAAGGTTACTAATAACCTAAAGGAACGAGCAAAAACTATCAACATGAAGCAAGTAGGGTGAATCTCGGTTCAAAACCCAGGAGTAGAATACCTACTAACTAAATGGCATCACGGGGAATCATCACACTGGGAACACAAAGCATGGCTGGATTACTAGGTGATACTCTAGACACCTAGGTCATAATAATAACTCCAACATATACGTCGAGGCAATAGAGTACCTCAACTCACTGATTAGAGTGGTTAACCTGGCCAGAAAGGTCATCGAAAACAGAGGGAAAGGACTATGCAATTGCATAAGATTATTTAGAAACCTGGGATGACTCGGACAGCATAACGGTTGTAAATGCTCAAAAATATTTAGACATGCTACAAAAATGGTGGCATAACCACTTAGAAGCACAAAATCAAGGTTTCGAGATCAACAGTTAACATACGGAAGTAGTAGGAACTGAACTGAGACTTAAATCCAACAATCTAATAAGTCTACGGATTAGTAACACGTGATCCTGATGGAAAGAAGAGATAGCCTAGTTCCTTAACCCCGTAGGAAGGATAAGACGACTCGGATCAGAAGGGCATAGGGTAAAGGAGTAAAAAGAGCCTTACGTTCCATCCCACAATCAATTCCCTTACATAACTAAAGAATTTCTAGACTCAACTTCGACCAGTTTGGCTTGGTAATCCTACAGGCAGTCAAGCTCTGATACCAAAGCTGTCAGGACCCCGATCCTAAATCACACCGATCTAGCATGTAACACATCATATCACTTTGCGGCCTCACGCATGGTATTCCCACGGGTGCCACCTTACCTGGCCCGGGACCGTTTGCGCCTTTTGGCTCACGTATATGATAGTGCCGCTAGCATCCATATGACAAAGAACCCGGGCTGACAAGGCTAGTCGTGAAGCCAAAGTGGCACTAACTTAAAGGGACAGGCATACATGACCCAACAACGAACGTGTCGGTCATCAGCGAGTGAATCCAGGCTGTAGCACTGGGCTAGCAGGACTCTGGAATTCATCGCGTGACATTTCCCCGAGGGGACAGACACAGGAACGAAGAAGGACACATGCCGGCCAGCCTAAGTGTTCCGGAGCAGTAGCAAGCTACCATGGCTCAGTGGAAACACTAGGAGACATTTCCCGGTAAGAGAGGCTACTAAGGATAAACAACTAGATAGTCAGATCCCACACATACCAAGCATTTCATTAACATACACCCAATATGCTCGATATGTGCAAATACAACATGGCATCACAACATGACTCTACAACTCAAGTATTTACTCAATAGGCTCCAAGGAGCGAGATATTACAAACATGGGTCTCATGACCCAACACTCAGAGCATACAAGTCAAAGCACAAGCGGAAGCTTAACATGCCTGAGTACAGACATCTACAAATGAAAAAGGCTGAGAAGCCTGACTGTCTATCAGATCCTGCCGAGGGCACAAGATCATAGCTGAGGTAACAAGCTAAACGTTGAAGTCCACGCGGTACTACTAGCGAGACTGAAGTCTCTCTGCAAAACATAAATTAAGCAACGTGAGTACAAATGTACCCAGCAAGACTTACATCAGAACTAACTACATATGCATCATTATCAACAAAGGGGATGGTGGAGTTTGACTGTAGCAAGCCAGCTTTGACTCGGTGGCTATCCTGAACTACGACTGCAAGTAACTCTTTTGAGGTGGCGCACACGAGTCCACATATTCACCATATCAATACACCACTATGGATCCGCTCCCGTCTCCCTACGAGAACGCCATCCATAGCACTCACGCTTATCTTGCGCATTTTAGAGTATCCACTTTCACTTGTCTATGAACTGTACAGGCAACCCAGAAGTCCTTTACCGCGGACACGGCTATTCGAATAGATCATATTAACCCTGCAGGGGTGTACTTCTTCACACATGCTCTCACCACTTACCGCCGTTTACACGACATGTACTCGGCAACCTTCAAGCGAAAGCCCAGCGAGGGTGTCGGCCACGACCTGACTAACCACACAAGTCTCTCGTCCAGGTTTATCGCCTATTCGGGTTCCATCCGCAAGGAGATCCGGCCGGGGTGTCGCTCACGGCCCCAAACGATGTGTGCAGGGTTCCCAAGCCCACCATCCGAGTGCCACTTGGTACACCAGGCCACTGTGCCTAGTCTGTCCCAAGCCCACCTGTACCGGGTGCCACTTGGTAGACTACTAACACTACCTACAAACACCAGAAACTAGTTGCAACTCCTGGACAGAGATCAAGTTGATTAATAAGTCGAGAGGGGCACTTAAGCATTCCAATGCGTGGTAGTAGCTGGTCATGGATCACAAACACAGAACTCAGTTCCTGAGGACGGCTGCAATGAGACAACCCACCATGTACTCCTACATGGCCTCTCACCGCTACCTTTACCAAATCGTGTTCACACACTTAGCTCACACACAGTAGGACATGTTTACACACCTCCGATTCATCCCCGATGAATCATACCTGACTCAACTCTAAGCAGTAGCAGGCATGACAAACAAGCATGAATGAGTAGGCACATCAGGGCTCAAACAACTCCTACTCATGCTAGTGGGTTTCATCTATTTACTGTGGCAATGACAGGTCATGCAGAGGATAAAGGGGTTCAGCTACCGCAGCAAGTAACAGATGAATCGTGGTTGTCCTAATGCAGTGAAAGAGAGCAGGAGCGAGAGAGTGGGATTTTATCGGAATGAACAAGGGGGTTTTGCTTGCCTGGCACTTCTGAAGATAGTATAGCTCTTCATTGGTGTCATTGATCACATCGTCGGAACCACGTCTATCGAGAGGGGACAAACACTGACAAACAAGGAAGAAACACAATCAATGCAATGCACAATATGATGCATGATCATGACATGGCAATATGCTATGATTTGAGCTAATGCATCTAGCAGTAGGTTAAATGGAGTTGGTTTGAATCCAAGATTCAAATTCAAACTCCACATGTGGTTATTTAAATGCCATTTAATTGAATTGTCCTAAACAGTAATCATAAGTTGTTCTAACATGCATGAAAATGGTACAGATGGATAGATTGGATTTTTCTGATCATTTTTCATATATAAATTATTTAATTTGGAGTTACGGTTGAATTTCTATGAGTTTTACAAGTTTTAAACATTTTCTGGAATTTATAAATCATTTCTGATTTATTTAAATCCCAAAAAATATTTACTGCGTCAGCCTGACGTCAGTGTGACGTCACAGGGTCAACAGGGTCAACCTGATCCGGCCAAACCTGACCAGTGGGTCCCACTGGTCAGTGTCATAGTGCTGGCTTGGGTCACTGACGGGTGGGCCTAGTCAAAGGCCATGTCAGCATGGTCAAAGCTGGCACGTGGGCCCACAGGTTTTAACTAAATCTAGTTAAGAAAATAACCCGAGGTTATTTAGCTGGTGGGGCCTAGATGTCAGTGGCTAGTGTGATTAAACTAAATGCAATTAAGCCCTAATGATGGTGCCACATCATCACCACCGGCGTGTAAACGCCGGCGACCAAATCCTCAGCGGAGGCCGTCGGACTTTCGCTATGGGGCCCGGTTTGAAGAGCCACTTGCACCTACGTGCTCCGGGAAGTGACGCGGATCCGATGGAGCAAACAACGAAGGCGGGGGTGGCCGGAGTTGAGCACGGCGTCCAGTGATGCGGTGGCCGGAGTTCGGGCATGGGCGGCCGCTTGGTTCCAGTGCATGGGGGAGCTAGCTAGGGGTTGCGTTGGACTCGTCATTGCTTCAGGAGCACGACGAAGGCTCAAGCTCGAGCGGAGATGCACGGTGGCTGCGAGAGCAACGACCATGGCGGATGGCGGCGCTCGGGTACGGCGGCGGGCATAGCTAGAGGACAGGAACGAGCTCAGGGAGGAGGGGGAAAGGCGGAGAATCTCACAGCGCATCAGAAGGGGTCATAGATGAGCTCGGGGGCGCACGGGTGACGGAGAATCGACGGCGACCATCGGCGGCGGTCGAGGACGAAGTCGAGCCTATTGTCGGCGGAGCGGGGCATCCCGCGCTGCTCGGATCCGTGCAGAGGACGAGGACAATGTCTCGGGGCTCTTGGGCACGTCAGAGGGGCGAGGGGGTGGTTGTGGCCGCGGTAACGGCATCGGCGGCGACGAGCTCCGCTCGGTGGGGAAGAGAGAGGGATCCAGGGGGAAAGTGAGGGTGAGGGAGAGAGCGAGGAGGGTCCAGGAGGTGTCGTGGCGTCCGCAGCGGCGTCGTGGAAGGGGGCAGGCAGGCAGGGAGGGAGGAGGTGGCGCTGCGCGTGCGTGCGCGCCGCGGGCACACGCCCCTGTCCTACTGTCCCGAGAAGGAAGACGACAGGGAGGCGCTGGTGGGCTGGGCCGGCCGACTACGGGACTGGGCCGAGGTAAGTGGGCTGCTGGTAAGCGACAGGTAACACTCTGTCTCTATTTTAATTTTTGTTTCTGTTTTCTATTTTGTTCTGTTTTGTTTTGATTTAGTAAAAACACTAAACCATCTGATAAAATGCTGAAAATAATTATGTGGCTAGAACTAAAATATACCAAACCACTTAAAATGTTCCAGAATTATTGGACATATATTAATTATATAGAAATATATATATCCAATGCAAATAGTTATTTATTTAATTCAAAGGCCCAAAATAAATATCTCTGAGATTCCAAAAATATTGTTTCGAGTTTTACCTCTTTCCAATATTTTCAGAGACTAGGAGGAACATTTTCTTGGACTCATTTGATGAGATTTAAATGTTGGTTATTTTTAGAGGTCTTCTGAGGCTTTTGAAAATTCCTCAATTCAAATTTCATTTGAATTAAAACATGATGCTCACACGAAGGTCTAGCCTAGTGCATAACAGGACCAGGGATGTGACAGAGACATATGCACTCAAGCTTATCTTATTGTCTATTGTGCTTAATAGATTGTGAGCTTATGCTATCTTGTGCCCTTTACTTTATGCTCATATACATTACCTTGCCTCCATGCTTAGTGTCATTTATATTATTGTAAGGAATGCTTCGTCTATAAAATATAGAGGGAGTGTTGATCCTGGTATGTGTGTCATGCAGTCCAAAGCATATCTATAGAGTGCACACATCTAGGGGAGCATGTCTATATTTTATAGATGTTGGGTTTGCTTATGTTCATTTTTATATCCATATGTGCAAATCCCGTATTGTCATCAATCCACCAAAAAGAGGGAGATTGTAAGGGCATATTTCTCCCTATGTGGTTTTGGTGATTGATGACAATGCATTTGCGGATTAATCATGTGCATTGAGCATTTCAGATATCTCATGCCTAGGCACAAGACGATTCGTTGCCCCCGGGAGCCTAGTGAAGACGGTGTTTCTCTATGTTTCTTTTCGGTGGATTTGAGTCGTAGGAAAGCAGTACTATTAAGAGGGGGTTCGCTTCAGAAAGGTTAGGGTGGAATCAACACGTACACGTCTGTTCCTTTGCACCACCTTTCCTTTGCTTCTTTGGAGCACCAACCGTTCATCCCTGTCTTTACAAAATGAAGGGCTCCAAGTGCTATTGTGTTGTGGCGTGCGATAGTACTGCTCAAGGGAGCAGTAGTACCGCAGTGGCCCACGGTAGTACTGGCCAGGGAAGCGGTAGTACCGCGCTATGTGGTAGTACTGCTCCTCAGGAGCGGTAGTACCGTGGCCTCTAGCCCACTGACATGCGCGAAAGTAGGCTCGAAAGTAATTTTTACATCCGCTCCCAGCGTGCGGTAGTACCGTGCCAGATTTTTGCACCGACCGAAACTCAACAGAAGTAGCCATGGATGTAATTTTATTAGTCCGTGCCTTTCCAACCTAGTCGAACCCTGCCTTGCGGTAGTACCTCAAGGACGTGCGGTAGTACCGCTCGTTGCTTTAACGCAACAGGGCCTTGTCTGGCTCCTGCCGCGCGAGCGGTAGTACTGCAGTACCTAGCGGTAGTACCGTAAGTATGTGCGGTAGTACCGCATGTCGTGGGCTGAGTAAGTGGGTAACGGTTGGATCTTTCCTCACACTATATAAGGGGGGTCTTCTTCTCCAAGTTGACTATCTCTTCCCTCCCCAAGCTCCATTGTTGCTCAAAGCTCCATTTTCGCCCGATCTCTCTCCCTAGCCAATCAAACTTGTTGATTCTCTAGGGATTAGTTGAGAAGGCCCCGATCTACACTTCCACCAAGAGAAATTTGATTCCCCCCACTAATCCCTTGCGGATCTTGTTACTCTTAGGTGTTTGAGCACCCTAGATGGTTGAGGTCACCGCGGAGCCATATTCCATTGTGGTGAAGCTTTGTGGTGTCGTTGGGAGCCTCCAATTAAGTTGTGGAGATTGCCCCAACCTTGTTTGTAAAGGTTCGGTCGCTGCCTCCAAGGGCACCAATAGTGGAATCATGGCATCTCGCATTGTGTGAGGGCGTGAGGAAAATACGTTGGCCCCAGTGGCTTCTTGGGAAGCATTGTGCCTGCACATCGCTCCAAAGGAGACGTACTTCCTCTCAAAAGGAAGGAACTTCGGTAACACATCCTTGTCTCCACCGGCTCCACTCTTGGTTATCTCTCACCTTTACTTGTGCAAGCTTATATTGTGTTGTATCCCTTGCTTGCTTGTGTGCTTGTTGTTGTTGCATCATATAGGTTGCTCACCTAGTTGCATATTTAGACAACTTACTTTGATGCAAAATTTAATTTGGTAAAGAAAAGCTAAAAATTGTTAGTTGCCTATTCACCCCCCCCCCTCTAGTCAACTATATCGATCCTTTCAGAATGGTCCATTGTCTCTTGCAAATGATATTTGCCGAGATCACCCACATTGTTGTCATGGAGATCAACTTCATTGTCATCGTCCGCATACTCATCATTCCCCTCTTGTAAAGCTTCATTTTGGTTGTTTGGAAACGGGCTCAATGTTGGCCTCACTTCTTGGGTCATAAGAGGTTCAACAATTTCATCTCGGTTCAAGGGTGGGAGGCTACTAGCAACCAAAGGGGAGGGGTTCCGGTTCAAGTCCAAATGCAAACTTGAATCAACCTTCTTCGTTGCAAATAACTCAAGAGCCTTGTCTAGTGATTCGGCCACCATCTCCTTGTATGCAACCCAGTGTTGCTCCGAGTTGACACACATTGTCTTCCAACGGATGTGCATTCCAAAACCAACATTATGCCTTCCCTCCAACTCAACGATATCACTAGGGTCCATCCAATTCAAATATTTCCTCACTTGTTGCAAGAGCTCCCATAGCTAGGACTATTATCAAACACCATGTTAAGCTCATCCGGGTCCGGTTCAATATTGCCTTTCAAGAAGGCATCTTTGTCCCCATGATGAACAAACACACATGTTCTTCCCATCCCTATAAGCATTAAAACAACACAACGTAACATTTCTTCCATGAGTACTAATCGAAAGATTAACACGGAATACAAACCCTAACATATATATGAAACAACAACTATCGGTGTCAAAACCGGCAGATCTCGGGTAGGGGGTCCCAAGCTGTGTGTCTTAGGATCGATGGTAACATGAACACGAGATTTTACCCAGCTTCGAGCTCTCTTGATGAGATAATACCCTACATGCTGCTTGATTGACTATAATGAGTATAGGGGTTACAAGAGTTGATCTACCTCGAGATCATATATTATGGTCTAAACCCTAGAGGTATGATGAGTAATGTCATAATGATCTATCGACTAGCCTGGCCTCGGTTTATATAATGCACCAGAGGCCTAGGATAACAAGAGTCCTAGCCGAATACGCCGGCGGGAAGGAGTCCTTGTCTTGATCACCAAGTCTTGTGGAATCTTCCTTGTATGCGGCAACTGTCCGAACTGGCCCATGAGTATACGGCCATGGGGGTCCTCGGCCCAATCTAACTGTTCGGGAGACGACGTGGTGAGTACCCCCTAGTCCAGGACACCATCAACAACCCTAACCCTAACCCTAGCACCAACATAAGAACACCCATAAAAATAACCCTAACATACTAACAAGCCTAATCATAGGAAATTGGCAAACAAACATCTCACATCTCCATGCAAATCTCTAGATCCATACAAAACTAGGATTTCCCCAAACTAGCAACAAATGAGCAATTTGTTAACATTACTTGGATCAAAACAAAGGGATCAGAGAAGATTACCTTGAGGGAGGGTTTGAGTTCGAAATCCACGGACAAAATCTTCAAATTCGGAAGATTTAGGGAAGGATTTGAGAGGGGGGAGAGGGGGCAGATCTCGGGTGGGATGGGTTTGGGGGTTGGGTGTGTGGGGGGGAGTGGGGGAGGGGGGGCAGCCAACTAGTAACATGTGTGGCGCCTAGCTCGGAGGCGCTGCTGCTGGGTGCGGGCCCATGGGCTGCCACGGTGGACAGAGGTGCAACGCCCCTGAGCTAGGCGCTGCACCGTAGGGTGTGGCGCCTGCGTGTGGGCGCCACTCAAAAAGGTCAGGCACATGAAATAGTTTTAGGGGCAGTTCATTTTGTGAATTGATTGCATCCACAAGTCAAAATTGTCAATTTTGCCCCCACAGCGGGAGTAACATAGGTAATAACATCACACTTATCTAGGCAAAATAGATAATGTGGCATGTAATTAATGAATAAAGAGAGGCATATGATAACATAGCTAGTTACTGTAACATCACACATATCAAGAAAAGATGAGTCTACAATCTAATAAATGAAGTGATGCATGACACAACACATATGTTTACTCTCCACTATAGAGGTAGTAATATAAACTAGTAACGTAATGCATGTTACTACTCCAAGTTACTACCTCCATCCGGGTTTATTGGTCCTCTTCGTATTTTGTGTCAAAGTTTGATTGTAGATTTGACTAACAAATTATAAGTTGTATGTCACAAAACTTATATTGTTAGATTTGTATTTGAAAGAGCTTTTCAATGATACTATTTTTGGGTATATAACTTATTTTTTAATAGTTAAATTAAAGGTCAAAGTTTGATCCAAACTACAAGAACTAATAGAGGTAGTACTCCCTACTGTGACTAGCCTGAAGCAAGGCTAGCAGTTTTCTGAAGTCAGAGCTATGGTCTAGCTGTGCCCAGAGGATTTCCAGTGCTCAATCTCCTAGTACAATGACTATAAAATGGCATCGAGATTGCTTTCAGTTCACACTTCATTAAGATCGGGGAACCTGGGGCGGCTCCACCTGGGAAACCCTTAAATACTGTGATTCCTGGAAGAAGAACGAAGACTTGCCACAAAGGAAGTAGTAAACAAAGTAAGCGCAGTTGTCTATGCGATGCGAGCACCGCACCAGCCCCCTACCCCAGTCCTCCTCCATATGAAAGGGTTGTGACTTAGTAGTTCATACAGTGATGCAACCATAGACCTACCAATGCCCAAGGAAAGCATTCCCCCTCCAGATCTCCATGGCATAAACCCCATCAGAAACTCGAGCAAAAAATTTCCTGGTGGAAGAAAACTTGCGCTGATACTAAGCGCAGTCGTATTCGTCCTTGTTTCCTCGACATATTATCCTGAGCATGTTTTCTATGGCGCTAGAGAGCCAGCTCATAATTCTCAGCAGACGTACGCTTCTTGCTCTCTAGCATATACTCCCTCACCTCGAATTACTTGTCGCAAAAATCCCTCCGCCCCAAATTACTTGTTGCAAAAATGGATGCATTCAGTCCTCTAACAAGTATTTCGGGACGGATCGAGTATTTATTTACTCGTTATGTTTCATGTAATACCGTCAGTTACATTTATGTGCCAGATTTCTCTAGCACTTGTTGGTTATTTTCCATTTTCAGTTTGGAATATGAATGAAGTGAATCATAAGATACCAGCTCAATGTTCTATATCAAGCTCAAATAGTACAGTTGGGAAGATTGTGACATGATTACCAAGCCTGTTCGGTGCTATATATACAAATATCAGTTATCAGTTGCAGCGTACTTCATGGGATATGTTTTCTCTCAGTTCTTGCAATGCCCTCCACGTCAGATTAGTTTATACATATAAAACAAAATGCAAGATAAACAGAGTACAGATACAAATAAACAACAGAAAGGAGACCTTTTGCCTCCGAAAAATCAACCCTTCAAAGAGCCACAGTACTATTACAAATGTCATACAAGTAGAGGATACATGTAGGGTCCAAACGGTATGAAGCACAGCAAGTTTTTCTCTCCAACAAATTCATAGCGATTTCGCTGTTTTTCAGGTCACGAAGACAATGAAATAGACTGCAATCTGTTCAATGGCACATGGGTCAGGGATTTGGGAGGCCCAATCTACACCAACATGACATGCCCGACGATACCAGATTCAAAGAACTGCGCAAAGTATGGAAAGCCAATGGATTATGTAAACTGGAGGTGGAAGCCACATGGCTGTGATATGGCAAGGTTTCAACCTCAGCTATTCTTAAAAATTGTCCAAGGGAAGACATTGGCTTTCGCCGGGGATTCAATTGGACGGAACCAGATGGAGTCACTCCTCTGTTTATTGTCACAGGTGAGTAAGCAGTGTTTGGTTCCGATACATGTTATGAACAATAGCAATGCCCATATCACTTATCACCACTGATCCTGACATTAACATGTGTATTGTTTAGTTTCACTTTTAAAGTTCTGAACACATATATAGATCCGGTAGGCACGCATTCTTAGAGGACACAGAGGGACAGGAAGTCCAAGAAATGTTCCCGGTTACAGTTGCCAAGAAAGAAAACAAAAGGCTATTGGTTGAGATAATAAAGATCTTAACTGGGCATCATAGCTCTACCGGAGCCTTCACCATGTCAACGGGGTAACCTAAATATTCACATAGCTTTATGTACCTTCATTGATTTGCCCTGAATGTTTAGAACCTACAGTGAGCCATAGTGGCTCAAAGTGCTAATTTATTTACAAGCTAAGCTGAAACCGTGTAACATTCAGTACGTTGGACCTCCATACTTTCATGGGTTTTATGCAACAATTACTGAGTCATCAACCACTTAGACTACCCTAATAGTTAACAGTACAGAAATGTACCATAGATACTACTTACAATATATTGTAGCACTTCTACTTCATTTACTTTATATCGAGAAACACTTCCTTATTAGAGTGAGTAATCTGACTCTGTACAAACTAATGCAGGTAGAAGCTCCAACAAAAGTTCACAGCGACACTAAAGATAAATTTATCACATGGAACTTCAGATCTTATAACTTCACTCTCATGGCACTGTGGACAAAATTTCTAGTAGAAGATTCTCAAAGAGAGATCAACGGGACATTAGTTGAATCGCATGATATGCACTTACATAAACTTGATGCAAGATTAGCTGCAAAATTGCATGAGATCAATATCTTAGTTGTATTTAGTTCACGTTGGTTCTTCAGAAAAAATTATCTGTACGAAGATGGGAAACTAATCGGTTGCATATACTGCTCAGAGGATAACATCACAAATTTCAGCGTCATTTCAGCTATTCAGAGGGTGTTTAGGACGGCTATCAGTAACTTGAATAGCCGCCGAGAATCCAGATTGCAGTTAACAGTGGTGAGGACAGCAACATCGGCACATTTTGAAAATGGCCAATGGAATACTGGAGGAACATGCAACAGAACTGAACCACTAGGAGAAAGAACAGCAATGACCAGTACAATTGAAAGGGAAATAAGAGATGTCCAGGTTGAGGAAGCCAACAGAGCACAAAAGGAGAAAAAACAAAAGGGCGGGATGAATATAGAGATCCTAGATATAACCAAGCTTATGTCTATGAGACCTGATGCACACCCAGGGATCCACTGGAATAATGAGTGGATGAGGGGTTACAGTGACTGTTCGCATTGGTGCCTGCCAGGACCAATTGATATGTGGAATGAGCTATTACTTGCTGTGCTTTCCAAATATAAGAAAAACGTGGAAGACCAATGATGCAGGAACTTCTGCTAATCCATAAGATCCCAGAGAGTCCCTCTTTTCCTTTTTTTTACTATGCCAAAGTCAAACCTCATTTCTCCGTTTTCTGCAACAGTTTTACTACCTCCGTTTCGGTGAATAAGTCATTCACGTAGTTCTAGGTTGACGATTTAACCATCTAAATATGTATTATATGTGACAAAAAATACATATTTTGAAACTACATCCTTGTAGAAATCTAGTGATATACTTTTCATGACATATAACACATATTTAATTCCTCAAATCGATGACCTAGAACTACGCGAATGACTTATTCACCTAGACGGAGGTAGTAAATTCAGAAAGATGATAGATGTGTACTGTGATGACCTGTACACATGATCACAGTCATGTATGTGGAAAGTTTACGAAGGATAGAACCAGAAAGTCTACTTACTCCAACATTAATTAATTTCTTCATCAATTTTTCAAACCACCAGAGTTACGATGTTCAAACATCAATTCTGATCAGTGAGCACATTAGCTATACAATAGGTCAAGATATGTTACAAGTACTTAAATTCATCTCCATAAAAACTATTTTTCATAGCCAGTTGACAAGGAGAATACAGTAGTAAATATGCACGTGTCAATTAGGGCTAACTAGAAGCATAAGATTTATACACAAGATTCAACTCATGTTTACCTGATGGTGCTATGGCATGTTCAGCTCCTCAAAATTCTAAGCTTGTACATCACGACCAACAGAAATTTCTGGTAATTCCTTGCGCATCAAGTGCTTGCGTTTCTGGAGGCTCAGCCAAACAAGGATACTGTCAGTCTGAACAATGTCGTATCCTGCTTTTATGTACATGTTGAATGGCACTTCATCAATTATTCTACAATGAAGATATACACGCGTTTTGGCATCCATCTTGACAACCAGATCCTCACATGCCTTAAGAAGTTGTTTTCCAATGCCTCTCCTGGTGAGCAAAACAAGATATAGTTTTAGAACAACAATAGAATCCAATATCGCGAACGTAATATACTACTCCATATGGCATTAAACCAATCAATTTTACAATCAACTCATCTATATCTTTAAACAACAAGTGAGATTCAAGGTACCACATTCATTTGGAGGCATATAATTCCAACATTAATCTACAAATCTCAAAATATTTGAGAGAAAGATTAAAAAAATCTACTCCGCTTATTTTGGTGGGGCTAGATGTATAGATTAGATTTAGAGAAAATAAAAGATCTAAACCCTTTTTTTAGAGGGACCAGATTATAGTTGAGCTATTATTTGGTAAAAGGAAAATATATACACCGCTTATTTTGGTGGGACTAGATAATAACGATGTAGGCTTTTAGAAAATATTATAAGAATCCCATACAGGAATAACAAATCTAGCTATGAAATTGCGCAGGCCACTCCAATAGTTATATAAGCAAAACCGCTTTTAAATGATTTCTCGCCTAATTGCTCTACTTTGGTGAATTACAATAAATTTGTATGATGTTTCAAAGCAAAACTAACTAACATTATTGATTAAACAAAGATAGTATAAGAGCACCAAGCAATTTGAAAAGAACGAAAACACGCAATGGGCTCCTTGATAAAAACAAAATTTTCATCAAGATAGGTGGTATCTTCAAACCCACCCTTCGTGCCTATGTCTGTGTTTCTCCAATCCTCCAGTAAAAAGGTTGCAGAAGACCAAGACAGCACAAGCACTTGAAGGTTCCAAAGAGCCGCATTAGCTGCCCACACCAACAGGTGAGAACCAAAATTCATTGAAAACATAGTGGCCAGGAACATGCCCTTTGTTGGGAAGGACAGGATGCCAAACCACTGCTTCGTGCCAGATTGCCCAGGAAGAGAAGACGAAGAGCACAGAAAGACAAAACCGGAGCATCACTAACTAAAAGAACTCATAACAAACATCGCCATCACCACTGCCAAGTCAGGCCATAACGCTGGATGACAAACTGCCGAATCAGGAATCGATCCATGGGAGCAGAATAGAAAAATCACTGGCTCTCCGACATTAAGGTGTGTAGCTACTAGCTACACGCCTACACCAGGACAAGGATAGAGTCAGGACAATTTTATTCCATACAGCATCACATCCACAAACAAGACGCCCCTGCTAAGAACACACAAACCTAACATACGAGGAACCTAATCTGCACCCAAGCATTCATCCAGGGTTCCCTTCACTTGCAGGCACCTAACGGATGGCCGGCCGGAGACGAGGGGAATCGGCGAAATTAGCCAGAGAATGGTGGTCTCTTCTTGCTCCCAGAAGCTAGAATTTCAATTCATTCCAATCAGGATAGCTGATTAAAGGTGTAGAGGACTATGTTATAGTTAAATTGTATCGTTGGTCATGTTGAATATAAAAAGAGGACTGTAATTCCAATCTGAAGGATACTCAAATGCTCCATAGTCCACACTTCTAAGGAATCATCTTTCACAATTAACTCTATCCAACATCTTAATTCCAACCTAAAGGATGCACTCATGCACATGTGACAATTGGCAAACAAAAAAAATGGTTTATTCAAGTCCTCCATAGGTCATGCTTCCAGGGAATCCCCTTTCACAATCAACTCTATACCCAACATGTATGTACAGATTTATCCTATTTTACAAAAATAAAGAGGTGGGCAAAATGGTGGTTGGAAAGAGAGCATTATCCGTTACCTCCTCAACGAGGTCTTCACGGTCATGTTGCAGATGTAAGGGAACTCGAGCGGCGGCGTGGGCGTGGGCGGTGCCCCGGGGGCGCCCACCGCGTCCAGCGACACCTCGGCGGTGCACGCCATCTCGCCCTCATCCCCATCGCCCTCGCCCTCATCCTCTTCTTCCGCGGCGGCGGGCTTGTAGAAACCCACTAGGACGGCAGCGTGGGGCGCGAGGCCACGGCGCTCGTAGAGGTAGCGGCGGATGACGAAGGCGAGGAGCTGAGCGTAGCGCTGCGCGGGGGCCCACCTGACGTCCTCGGAGAAGGAGGAGGCGAGGAGGCGGACGAGCACGTCGGCCTCGGCGTCGTCGGCCGGGGTGAGGGCCCGCACGGTGAGGATGCCGTGGGGGAAGGAGTGCTCGTAGCGGAAGGCGGCGAGCGCGTCGAGCTGCGAGAGCGCGCTCGGCGAGAGGAAAACGCCGCCGCCGCCGCCGGCCGGCGAGGGGGAGGGGGAGGACGAGGCGGCGAGAGGGGTGAAGCGGAGGTGGCGAGGCGAGTGGGTGTGGGAGAAGAGGAGGTGGGGGTGCCTGGAGACGGCGGGGGAGAGGGAGAGGAGGGCGGGCGCGGCCATGGGAGGGAGACGGTGGTTTAGCGGGCAGCGTCGAGAGGAGCGGAAGGGGAGAGGGAATTTGAGTGATTTTTCTGGTACGTTTTGAACGGCTTTACGTGGATGAACGTCAACTGTGCCGTACTCCCAGCTAGGCTCGCTGGCTAGCCCGTAGCCGCCTCTCCAGAGTGCATATCCATGCTCCCAACATTTCGAAAAACAAATTAACATTCACAAGAGATGTCTATATTAGAGCAACTTCAATGGGGCGACCCATTTTGTTCGCCTGCGTCCGTTTGGTTCAACGCGGACAAAAATGGAGGCCCAGTGCGCCGACCCAAACCTGCTTCGCGTCCGCGCCGACGCATTTGCGGCCAAAATGCATCGGCGCGGAAGCGAAGCGAACGCCACGAGCGCCTTCTCGGTGCCCGTCGCGTCCCCACCTAGCAATCGTCCAACCACCCAACGGACAGTTTGGCCAGCTTAATTTATGACGACCACCCACCTCGGGCCCACGCGTTAGTGACGACGGTCGTCCTTTTTTAAGCGGACCGTGCAGGGGGGCGTCCTCATCCGCTTTCAGAAAGCTCATGTTCCCATCTCGCTCTCCCGTCGGCGACAACCCTAGCCACCCTAGTCAAGCCAGATGGGGCTCTTCTCCTGCGCCGGCAGCAGCAAAGCCAAGGGCAAGCCCCCGCCATCCCTTTTCCCCCTGAGCTCCCCCCGCCTCCGCCGGCGCCAGCTCGCCGGCCGAGGCAGCGTGTCAACGTGCTACTGCACCAGGCGGAGTGGCGCTGGCAGCACCTTGTGCCTCTCCTGTACCACGACGTCACCCTATCGCACGACTGTCATCTAGATCCGGGGAGGATCCCAGTGTCAGCGCCGCCGCGGTCGGCTAGGGCGCATGCGGAGGAGGTGCGGTGCCGGCGGGCGTGGCTGACGCTGGAGCAGCACAGCAACACCGCGTACGCCTTCGACTCGCCCAATTGGGCTCGTTGGTTCGCCTTCGAGCACAAGGAGGCCAGGCGGCGCGGCGTCCGCGAAGTCGGCCACAATTCGCTCCCCCCCTCGTCGTCCGCGACGAGGACCAGGAGGTGGAGGTCGCCTACCAGGCGGCCATGGCGGCCGTCCTCCGGGAGAGCGAGCAGGAGGAGCATCGCAGGGGGAGAGGAGGCGGCGTACTAGGCGGCCATGGCGGAGTCCATGGCCCTCTCCGCGGCGGTGAAAGTACATGTAGTCGCATGTGTGGTTTTGGTAATTAATGACAATCTTAATGGACTAATGTTTGCATTGGATTATACGTTTGAAGGAACGTTTCATTTGCAATGCATGAAGAATACTAGATGTTTGTTCCATGGTGATGCAAGAAGGAGATCTAATGGATTTGGAATAAATGCCATATACATATTGTTGTGCATCCAGATTGAGCCCAATGATTGAATCAAATACGATCAAGATGAATTCCATGCGATGAACAAGGTGTGATTTATATGGAATTCATTAAGGATCTCAGACATTCTCATGCTAAGGCCTATGGTTTGAACCATGATGGATCAAGATCTTGAGAGAATGATTAAATAGAAGAATTTTACTTATGGCTTGAAGATAGGATCATAATGAGCTCATATGTTGAGTCATGGATGATTATGTATTGAAGCAAGTAATTCAATAGAAGAATTCACTATGCCTCTCAAGAGGCTATGTTGGAGCATGAAAGCGAGCAAGTTATGGTTAATATGGAATTCATGGAGAAACTTGATATGGTCATGGTGAATCGAGATATTGGTAATTATGTCTTGAAGCAATGAAGCATAGTGAAGAGATCAATAGGGCCTTCAAGACATCAAGATTAATCATGGAGAAAAGATAAATGTTGACCAAGATGAAGATCAAAGATTGAACTCAAAGATGGTCATCACAGAAGCACAAATGATGTACCACATGGTATCTTGTGATGAAGATCCGACATGTTTTAGTTTCGGGTCGCGTGCTGTTTTCTCATTGGCCGGAGCATTTCCCCTTGATCTTGTTACTCTTGGAGGTTGGAGACTCATAGGCGGCAGGAGTGCTCCGGTGAGGAATCAACTTGTGATTTGTCCCCCGGAAAGTTTGTGAATGTTTGGAGGCCGCCTCAAGGTCTACCACTAGTGCTTGGGAATCGCCTTTGTGGTGATATCTCAAGGAGAATAGGGTGAGCCTTCGTGGCGTTGGTGTGCCTTCGTGGTAACATCCACCTCTCTAACGATGACTACCTTCTCTCCAAGGAAGTGAACATCAGGATACATCCTAGTCTCCGTGTCTTCGGTTATTTCTAACCCTAGCCACTTACGTGTGGTTTACTTTGGTCTCTTGACCTTGCATTCACTATATATTGTTGTCCTCATTATATTATGTTGGTTGTTTCCTTGTAGAGATTATTTAGGCCTACACTTTATATCCCACGATTCATACTTGTTACCATTGATATATCTTGTCATTAGTATGAATTGCTAACTTGTGTCATACACTTCCATATCTTGTGATATTGCTCAAGTAAGTTTGTGTAACTTACTTGTTCTTGTTAGTATCCTTGTTGTGATCATCTTATTTATAATAAGTTGTTGATGCACTTAGTTGAGCCTAGTGTGTTTAGGATTTGTGTTTGAAAAGTATTCTCTTAGTTTATTTCCGCATTAGGATTAAGCCAAATCGGTAGAAGTTTTTAAAACGCCTATTAACCCCCTCTAGGCAACATCATGGTCCTTTCAGTTGGTATTAGAGCAAGGTCTCTCCTTATTAGGCTTTACCGCCTAGAGAGTATCGATGTCGACTAGTGATTTAGTAGACAATGACATCTTTGAGTTAGATGGCACAAATTATCAATTATGGAGAATTTGCATGCTTTGCCGCTTTCGGGCCATGGGTCCAAATGCTTTGCGAATTGTTCTTGTAGGGATTTCTATTGCAAAGGGTGGTCCATCTCCATCTCTTGAGGATATGATTCTTGATTGTGAAGCTTCTCTTGGCATTCATAAAACTATATCCTTCAAAGTGTTCAAGTCAATCTCGACTTACAAGTCGGCTCATGAGGCTTGGACCAAACTTGAAGATATATATGATGGGTCCAATCTTGATAAAGACAATATTCTTTGGGAGGAGTTAATGGAGGAGTTCTCCACATTTTTAAATCATGAAGATCTCTCTATTGCTTTCACCTCCAATTACTTGGAAACTTCAACATCTTCCACTTCACCAACATGTGGCGTGCCACAAGGTAAGGATATGGTGAGTGAAGATATATCTTGTGATGATGGTGCTGAGCTCATCATCGATGATCTTGCTTGTTTTGATGCTAGTGATGTATCTTCTATGGACTTGATCATAACTAATAGAACAAATAGTATAAATTATTTTGTTGATAGTCCATGCATAACACCTACAAATTCCATGACAAATGTTTGTGATGATATGCTTTCTCTCCCGTGTTGCCATGATCAAAATGCTTTGGTTTCCTCTAGTTGTTCTATGACTAACTGTGTAGAGAAAATCAAGAAATATGAGGCACACTTGATTGATGAAGAACCCTCTTCTCCACAAGAATCATCATCGGCCCCTTTGGTTCACATGTGCCTCATGGCAAGATGTAGTGACGAGTACCATCTTATGTTAGTGATAATGATGATAGTTGTAATGAGGATGAGGATGGTGACTTGACTCAAAATCTGCATGAGATTGGGAAAACGCTTCATAGAGCTAAAAATAACACTTACAAAAGGTTCCAAGATGTTCTTGCTTGCTTTAAAAAACGTAAAGATTTATTTCTTAACAAGCAAGCTAAAAGTGAACAACTTGAACACGAACTTGCTAAGGCTCATGAAACGCTTAGTGACTTGAGGTCTTCAAAAGAAGAGATTAAAGTTACTCATTGTACACTTGAAGAGGATTTTGAGCTCCTTCTCCTTGAATGCAATTGTCTCAAGGGAGAGCTCATAAAACTCTCTAAGTCTCATGAGGATCTTCAATCAACTCATGAGAAGTCACTAAGTGCTACTTGCTACTCTCATATTGATAAGGATGTTTGTGCTACTAACTCGATTTCATGTGAAGCATCAATTTTGAAGGAGAATGTTGAGCTATGTGCTCAACTTGCTTTGCTAACAAGCAATTATGGGAAATTGGAAGAAAGTCATGAAAAGCTCTCGGGCACTCATGAGGATCTTTTAATCTCTCATAGTAAGCTAAAGTTAGCTCACGAGGCTATGGTCACCGAGGTAAAATCTTGTGATCTCATGTGAACATTGATGGGGAACGTAGTAATTTCAAAAAAATTCCTACGCACACGCAAGATCATGGTGATGCATAGCAATGAGAGGGGAGAGTGTTGTCCACGTACCCTCGTAGACCGAAAGCGGAAGCGTTAGAACAATGCGGTTGATGTAGTCGTACATCTTCACGATCCGACCGATCCAAGTACCGAACGTACGGCACCTCCGAGTTCAGCACACGTTCAGCTCGATGACGATCCCCGGACTCCGATCCAGCGGGATGTCGGGGATGAGTTCCGTCAGCACGACAGCGTGGTGATGATGATGATGTTCTACCAACGCAGGGCTTCACCTAAGCACCGCAATGATATGACCGAGGTGGAATATGGTGGAGGGGGGCACCACACACGGCTAAGGAACGATCACGAAGATCAACTTGTGTGTATTTGGGGTGCCCCCCCTGCCCCCGTATATAAAGGAGCAAGGGGGGAGGCCGGCCGGCCCTTGGGGCGCGCCAAGGAGGGGGGAGTCCTCCTCCTAGTAGGAGTAGGACTCCCCTTTCCTAGTCCAACTAGGAAGAGGGAAGGGGGAAGGAAAGAGAGGGAGAGGGAGAGGGAAAGAGGGGCCGCGCCCCCTCCCCTAGTCCAATTTGGACTCCTCATGGGAGGGGGCGCACTACCTCTTGGGCTGCTGCCCTCTCTCTCCCCTCAGGCCCACTAAGGCCTAATACTTCCCCGGGGGGTTCCGGTAACCCCTCCGGCACTCTGGTTTTCTCTGAAATCACCAGGAACACTTCCGGTGTCTGAATATAGTCGTCCAATATATCAATCTTTATGTCTCGACCATTTCGAGACTCCTCGTCATGTCCGTGATCACATCCGGGACTCTGAACAAACTTCGGTTCATCAAAACATATAAACTCATAATATAACTATCATTGTAACGTTAAGCGTGCGGACCCTACGGGTTCGAGAACTATGTAGACATGACCTAGAACTGTTTCCGGTCAATAACCAATAGCGCAACCTGGATGCTCATATTGGTTCCTACATATTCTATGAAGATCTTTATCGGTCAAACCGCATAACAACATATGTTGTTCCCTTTGTCATCGGTATGTTACTTGCCCGAGATTTGATCGTCGGTATCCAATACCTAGTTCAATCTCGTTACTGGCAAGTCTCTTTACTCGTTACGTAATGCATCATTCCGTAACCAACTCATTGGCCACATTGCTTGCAAGGCTTATAGTGATGTGCATTACCGAGAGGGCCCAGAGATACCTCTTCGACAATCGGAGTGACAAAACCTAATCTCGAAATACGCCAACTCAACATGTACCATTGGAGACACCTATAGAGCTCCTTTATAATCACCCAGTTACGTTGTGACGTTTGGTATCACACAAAGTGTTCCTCCGGTAAACGGGAGTTGCATAATCTCATAGTTGTAGGAACTTTGTATAAGTCATGAAGAAAGCAATAACAACATACTAAACGATCAAATGCTAAGCTAACGGAATGGGTCAGGTCAATCACATCATTCTCCTAATGATGTGATCCCGTTAATCAAATGACAACACATGTCTATGGTTAGGAAACATAACCATCTTTGATTAATGAGCTAGTCAAGTAGAGGCATACTAGTGACATTAAGTTTGTCTATGTATTCACACATGTATCATGTTTCCGGTTAATACAATTTTAGCATGAATAATAAACATTTATCATGATATGAGGAAATAAATAATAACTTTATTATCGCCTCTAGGGCATATTTCCTTCAGTCTCCCACTTGCACTAGAGTCAATAATCTAGATTACATAGTAATGATTCTAACACCCATGGAGCCTTGGTGCTGATCATGTTTTGCTCGTGGAAGAGGCTTAGTCAACGGGTCTGCAACATTCAGATCCGTATGTATCTTGCAAATCTCTATGTCTCCCACCTGGACTTGGTCCCGGATGGAATTGAAGCGTCTCTTGATGTGTTTGGTCCTCTTGTGAAATCTAGATTCCTTTGCCAAGGCAATTGCACTAGTATTGTCACAAAAGATCTTCATTGGTCCCGATGCACTAGGTATGACACCTAGATTGGAAATGAACTCCTTCATCCAGACTCCTTCATTTGCTGCTTCCGAAGCAGCTATGTACTCCGCTTCGCATGTAGATCCCGCCACGATGTTTTGTTTAGAACTACACCAACTTACAGCTCCATCGTTTAATAAAAACACGTATCCGGTTTGCGGTTTAGAATTGTCCGGATCTGTGTCAAAGCTTGCATCTACGTAACCATTTACGACTAGCTCTTTGTCACCTCCATAAACGAGAAACATATCCTTAGTCCTTTTCAGGTATTTCAGGATGTTCTTGACCGCTGTCCAGTGATCCACTCCTGGATTACTTTGGTACCTACCTGCCAAGCTTATTGCTAAGCATACGTCAGGTCTGGTACACAGCATTGCATACATGATAGAGCCTATGGCTGAAGCATAGGGAACATCTTTCATTTTCTCTCTATCTTCTGCTGTGGTCGGGCATTGAGTTTGACTCAACTTCACACCTTGTAATACATGCAAGAACCCTTTCTTTGCCTGATCCATTTTGAACTTTTTCAAAACTTTATCAAGGTATGTGCTTTGTGAAAGTCCAATTAAGCATCTTGATCTATCTCTATAGATCTTGATGCCCAATATGTAAGCAGCTTCACCGAGGTCTTTCATTGAAAAACTTTTATTCAGGTATCCCTTTATGCTATCCAGAAATTCTATATCATTTCCAATTAACAATATGTCATCTACATATAATATCAGAAATGCTACAGAGCTCCCACTCACTTTCTTGTAAATACAGGCTTCTCCAAAAGTCTATATAAAACCATATACTTTGATCACACTATCAAAACGTTTATTCCAACTCCGAGATGCTTGCACCAGTTCATAAATGGATCGTTGTAGCTTGCACACTTTGTTAGCACCTTTTGGATCGACAAAACCTTCCGGTTGCATCATATACAACTCTTCTTCCAGAAATCCATTCAGGAATGCAGTTTTGACGTCCATTTGCCAAATTTCATAATCATAAAATGCGGCAATTGCTAACATGATTCAGACAGACTTAAGCATCGCTACTGGTGAGAAAGTCTCATCGTAGTCAACCCCTTGAACTTGTCGAAAACCTTTTGCAATAAGTCGAGCTTTGTACACAGTTACATTACCATCAGTGTCAGTCTTCTTCTTGAAGATCCATTTATTCTCGATGGCTTGTCGATCATCGGGCAAGTCAACCAAAGTCCATACTTTGTTCTCTTACATGGACCTCGTCTCAGATTTCATGGCCTCAAGCCATTTCGCGGAATCTGGGCTCATCATCGCTTCCTCATAGTTTGTAGGTTCGCCATGGTCAAGTAACATGACTTCCAGAATAGGATTACCATACCACTCTGGTGCGGATCTTACTCTGGTAGACCTACAAGGTTCAGTAGTAACTTGATCTGAAGTTTCATGATCAATATCATTAGCTTCCTCACTTATTGGTATAGTTGTCACATGAGCCGGTTCTTGTGATGAACTACTTTCCAACAAGGGAGCAGGTACAGTTACCTCATCAAGTTCTACTTTCCTCCCACTCACTTCTTTCGAGAGAAACTCCTTCTCTAGAAAGGATCCAAATTTAGCAACGAAAATCTTGCCTTCAGATCTGTGATAGAAGGTGTACCCAATAGTCTCTTTTGGGTATCATATGAAGACACATTTCTCCGATTTGGGTTCGAGCTTATCTGGTTGAAGTTTCTTCACATAAGCATCGCAGCCCCAAACTTTAAGAAACGACAACTTTGGTTTCTTGCCAAACCACAGTTCATAAGGAGTCATCTCAACGGATTTTGATGGTGCCCTATTTAACGTGAACGCGGCCGTCTCTAAAGCATAACCCCAAAACGATAGCGGTAAATCAGTAAGAGACATCATAGATCGCACCATATCTAATAATGTACGATTACAACGTTCGGACACACCATTTCGTTGTGGTGTTCCGGGTGGCGTGAGTTATGAAACTATTCCGCATTGTTTCAAATGTAGACCAAACTCGTAACTCAAATATTCTCCTCCATGATCAGATCGTAGAAATTTTATTTTCTTGTTACGATGATTTTCCACTTCACTCTGAAATTCTTTGAACTTTTCAAATGTTTCAGACTTGTGTTTCATCGAGTAGATATACCCATATCTGCTCAAATCATATGTGAATGTGAGAAAATAACGATACCCGCCGCGAGCTTCAATATTCATTGGACCACATACATCAGTATGTATGATTTCCAATAAATCAGTTGCTCGCTCCATAGTTCCGGAGAACGGCATTTTAGTCATCTTGCCCATGAGGCACGGTTCGCAAGTACCAAGTGATTCATAATCAAGTGATTCCAGAAGTCCATCAGTATGGAGTTTCTTCATGCATTTTACACCGATATGACCTAAACGGCAGTGCCACAAATAAGTTGCACTATCATTATCAACTCTGCATCTTTTGGCTTCAACATTATGAATATGTGTATCACTACTTTCGAGATTCAATAAAAATAGACCACTCTTCAAGGGTGCATGACCATAAAAGATAATACTCATATAAATAGAACAACCATTATTCTCTGATTTAAATTAATAACCGTATCGCATCAAACAAGATCCAGATATAATGTTCATGCTCAACGCTGGCACCAAATAACAATTATTTAGGTCTAAAACTAATCCCGATGGTAGATGTAGAGGTAGCGTGCCGACCGTGATCACATCGACTTTGGAACCATTTCCCACGTGCATCGTCACCTCGTCCTTAGCCAACTTCGCTTAATCCGTAGTCCCTGTTTCGAGTTGCAAATATTAGCAACAGAACCAGTATCAAATACCCAGGTGCTACTGCGAGCATTAGTAAGGTACACATCAATAACATGTATATCACATATAACTTTGTTCACTTTGCCATCCTTCTTATCCGCCAAATACTTGGAGCAGTTCCGCTTCCAGTGTCCAGTTTGCTTGTAGTAGAAGCACTCAGTCTCAGGCTTAGGTCCAGACTTGGGTTTCTTCTCTTGAGCAGCAACTTGTTTGTTGTTCTTCTTGAAGTCCCCCTTCTTCTTCCCTTTGCCCTTTTTCTTGAAACTGGTGGTCTTATTGACCATCAACACTTGATGCTCCTTCTTGATTTCTACCTTCGCAGCCTTTAGCATTGTGAAGAGCTCAAGAATAGTCTTGTCCATCCCTTGCATATTATAGTTCATCACGAAGCTCTTGTAGCTTGGTGCCAGTGATTGAAGAATTCTGTCAATGACACTATCATCAGGAAGATTAACTCCCAGTTGAATCAAGTGATTATTATACCCAGACATTTTGAGTATGTGTTCACTGACAGAACTATTCTCCTCCATCTTACAGCTATAGAACTTATTGGAGACTTCATATCTCTCAATCCGGGCATTTGCTTGAAATATTAACTTCAACTCCTGGAACATCTCATATGCTCCATGACTTTCAAAACGTTGTTGAAGACCCGGTTCCAAGCCATAAAGCATGGCACACTGAACTATCGAGTAGTCATTAGCTTTGCTCTGCCGGACGTTCTTAACGTCGTCAGTTGCATCTGCAGTAGGCCTAGCACCCAGCGGTGCTTCCAGGACATAATTCTTCTGTGCAGCAATGAGGATAATCCTCAGGTTATGGACCCAGTCCATGTAATTGCTACCATCATCTTTCAACTTAGCTTTCTCAAGGAACGCATTAAAAATCAACGGAACAACAACACGAGCCATCTATCTACAACAAACATAGACAAGCAAAATACTATCAGGTACTAAGTTCATGATAAATTTAAGTTCAATTAATCATATTACTTAAGAACTCCCACTTAGATAGACATCTCTCTAGTCATCTAAGTGAGCATGTGACCCAAATCAACTAAACCATGTCCGATCATCACATGAGGTGGAGTAGCTTCAATGGTGAACATCACTATGTTGATCATATCTACTATATGATTCACGTTCGACCTTTCGGTCTCTGTGTTCCGAGGCCATATCTATATATGGTAGGCTCGTTAAGTTTAACCTGAGTATTCCGCGTGTGCAACTGTTTTGCACCCGTTGTATTTGAACGTAGAGCCTATCACACCCGATCATCACGTGGTGTCTCAGCACGAAGAACTTTCGCAATGGTGCATACTCAGGGAGAACACTTCTTGATAATTTAGTGAGAGATCATCTTAAAATGCTACCGTCAATCAAAGCAAGATAAGATGCATAAAGGATAAACATCACATGCAATCAATATAAGTGATATGATATGGCCATCATCATCTTGTGCTTGTGATCTCCATCTCCGAAGCACCGTCGTGATCACCATCATCACCGGTGCGACACCTTGATCTCCATCGTAGCATCGTTGTCGTTACGCCATCTATTGCTTCTACGACTATCGCTACCGCTTAGTGATAAAGTAAAGAAATTACAGGGCGTTTGCATTTCATACAATAAAGCGACAACCATATGGCTCCTGCCAGTTGCCGATAACTTCGGTTACTGTCGGTGTACTAGAGTAGGGGTACCCTAGTATCCCGAACTTGTGCACGGGCAGTTGCAGCACCCCGTGGCAAGGCTTGCCGGGTGACCACCAAGATCCTCCGTGGCTCCTGTGGAGCCATTCAAGAACAAAGTATTTAGGCCAAGGAGACAAGGCCCCGGCAAGAGGAGCTTGCCGGGAAGGCCAACCAAGGCATCTCAAGGAACTTGCCGCGACGCGCCACGCGTCCCGACGAGGCCCGATGAGCGACAAGCTCCCAGACGCGACAAGACAACGACCGCGGCAAGGCGCTTGCCGCGGCAAAGCTACCACCCTGTACCCACGCTCCAGCACATCCACCAACGTGTCGCCCTGGGGCCTTTCCAGGCGCACGTGGCAAGAGGCTGTGCAGCCAGCGGTGCGCGGTGGCAAGCGGCGCTGACAAGATTGCCATCGTGGCGAGCGGTGGCGTCCCTGACGGTCCCATTTTGCACTATTTGGGCGATGTATACGGGCATTTAATGCCTTTGTCCCCTGCCGTCAGGGTTAGGTAGGATACACTGTACAGGTAGCTGTACCAACCCCAATTCCTTCTCCATTTTTACCCTTGTCTACGTTGCCACCTGTCGGTGACCCCTTTAGCATATAAAAGGAGGCCCATGCACAACATAGAAAGGGGGGGAAGGACAGAAAAACACTCACGCTCGGTCTCGTTAGCAGCTGGTGTGTACTGTAGCACTCAGCGCTCCCGAGCAAGAACTCAATACACTCAGACATGCAGCAGTAGGAGTATTATCTCTCCGAAGAGCTCCGAAGCTGGGTAAACCGCTCGTGTGCTTCGCCTCGATCTGCTCTTCGTGCGATCTCCGCCCCCCGCCGAACCGAAAGGGGCCCGGCCCGCCGGACCCCATAGGTGTTCGTGGATCAGCCTTCCTCGACATCTTTGGCGCGCCAGGTAGGTGGCGTTGAGGTTGTGTGAACCTGATCCGACGTTCACACGAGCTAGATCTTCATCTTCTTCATCGACATGCCACCGAAGAAGAAGGCTTCGGCGGCAGATGTTCCGTCCACGTCGATCCCACCACCGCTGGAGCAAACGGGTGGTGGGGTAGACGCCGGCGGAAGAACGGACATCGACGAGGGAGCTCACGGTGCTGCCAGGTCCAAGGACAAGGCTGCGCAGACCTCGGCGTCCGTACATGCACCGCGCCCCTCTCAGGAGGCGCAGGACCGACCGCATCATGGTATTCGCAGGGCCATACGTTCGTTGAACCAAGATCGAGCTGGTGGATCTCGGGGTGCTCAAGACCAGCATGCACGCCAACATGCTGGCACGAGCGAGGTACGGTCGCCTGGACATGATACTGCTCCTTCTAACATAGTTAGAAGTCCGAGCATATCCCGCTCCTCGCACCGTTCGCCACTGCCGCCCACCACTCCAACAGAAGCTTTGGCGCGAGCCCAACTACTCCTGGATTACCCTCCAACGGCAGACAAGATCGATGAATGGAGGGCCACCATTCAGAGTCTCATCGGCTTCGTCAACGGCGACACTCCGCGGCAGCTGAGTACATCGCTGCCGCGGCAGGACTGCCAGGCACGAGCCGGTGGCAACGAAACCGGTGGGGGTGCAACCACCATGCACTCTCCACCCCAAGGCCAAGATCGCCGACTCGCCGGATCCACCTCGACAGTGACTCCACCGCATCATCAGATCCACGAGCTCGTCGTGATCAGCGCCAAGTTCTTCACGAACGATAGCAAGAAGACGCTTGAACTCGCATCGAGCGTCGAAGAGAAGCGCGGCGTCAATCGAACCAGCGCGCTGGGCCCTCTGTCGACATGCATGCGCCAGGGGAACCAGGCGACTTGCCGTACGCGGTAGGTTGCCCTGCGTTCACTCGTGAGCTGCGGCAAGTCCAGTGGCCCAGCACGAAGAATTTCAAGCCAGACGTACCAGAGAAGTACGACGACAAGTCGCATCCGTCAGAGTTCCTTAGCATCTACACCATCTCGGTGCAAGCTGCCGGGGGGCGGGATGACAAGATCCTGGCCAACTACTTCCCGCTGGTGCTCAAGCCCAATGTCAGATCATGGCTCATGCACTTGCCGAACAACTCCATATCCTCCTGGGCAGACCTATGCCATCAGTTTGTCGGTGCCTTTACAGGCGGCCACAAGCCTCCTGGCCAAGAGAGCGACCTTCATCTGCTCGCCCAGAAGGAAGGAGAGCCCCTGCGCAAGTACATTCAGAGATTCAGCCGCGTACAGCACAACATCCCAAATGTTCACCCTGCCGTGGTAATCAGCGTGTTCCATCAGAACGTGCGAAACCGCAGGATGCGGGAGGAGATGGCGATGTGCAAGATCAGAGACGTCAGTGAGCTATATGCCTACAAGTGTGCGCGTGCTGAGGAAGGAAGGAAACTCCCTGGAGAGAATACAGGAGCAGGAGGATCTGATAGTGAGGAGGTTGCCCCGGCAAAGAAAAACCGGCGGCGGAACAACAGGAAGAAGAAAGGCAAAGATGTGCTAGTCGTTGAGCAGTCCGGCAATGGAGTTGGCGCCAAGAAAGCCAAGGCTGGTAGCTCCGGCGAGAGGATTGCCGCAGGCACCAACTACCAGGCTGTGGCGGTCGCCGACAAGCAGGATGACACCAACAAGTAGTACTGCAAAATCCACCGCACCAAGGGCCATGACCTCCAGAGCTGCAAGAAGGTCGAGCAGCTTGTTGAGCAGCAAAAGGCTGAATATGAGCGGCGCGACAAGGAGAAGGCCCAGGAAGGTGCTGGAGGAGCCAGCAAGAAACGCCCCGGCCGAGGAGGACGCCGCGGCAAGTCCAAGCAGCGGCAAGGAGATAGACCTCCCCGCGGCCGCGACAAGGATGAAGATGACGACGACGATGAAGATATGGATGATGACGAGACCGATGAGCAGGAGTTCCAGAAAGCCACAGAGGTCCTGTGCGTTGACGGCGGTGCTTCTCTGCATACTTCACACCGCCAGCTCAAGTAGTGGGTGCGGGAAGTCAATGCGGCAGAACCACCCGTCGAGTCACGCAAGCCTCTGAAATGGTCCAGCACACCTATCATCTTTGATATTGAGGACCACCCTGATCGCATAACTGCGGTCGGGTGCTTGCCGATGTTGGTTTCACCAACTATCCGCAACCTCAAGGTCACTAAGATGCTAATTGACGGCAGGGCCGGCTTGAACCTGATCTCCTCCATGGTACTCCAGAAACTCCAGATCCCTGATGGCGAGCTTGAAGAGACAGGCACATTCCAAGGAATCAATCCGGGAAGAAGCAAGCCGAAGGGAAAGATCACGTTGCCGGTGACATTTGGCAGAGAATTGAACTTCAGGACTAAGAGGGTCACTTTTGACGTTGCTGACTTTCCATTGCCTTACAATGGGATACTCGGCCGTCCAGCACTCGCCAAATTCATGGCAGCCTCTCATTATGCATACAACATACTGAAGATGCCAGGCCCGATAAGTGTCATCTCTGTCCCTGGCGACAAGAAGGATGCTCTTATCTGCGCCGACAAGATCTACCGGGAAGCAGCAGCTGCAACAGATCGCAAGTCACTTGCCGTTGAAGCTCCCGGGGCGAAGAAGAAGACCAAGTCCGGCAAGAGTTCCGATGCCCACTCCGGCAAGCGCACCTCTTCGGAGTGCTGCGCTACCGTCGAGGACGCACCATCGAGGTCCACCGGCAAGTGTAAGAAGACAATGGCAGCTCCACCAGAGACCAAGAAGGTGTCCGCCAAGGAGGATGGCACAGGTGGTACCTTCACCATCAGTGCCACCCTCGACCCTAAATAGGAAAGCGCGCTTGTTGCTTTCCTGCGGGCGAACGTCGACGTGTTTGCATGGCAACCGTCTGACATCCCTGATGTTCCCAGGAAAGTAATCGAGCACCATCTTGCCGTCTGCCCTCATGCGCGGCCCGTCAAGCAGAAAGTTAGGAAGCTGGCAGTGGAGTGCCAAGAATTCATCGCAGAAGAAATCAAGAAATTGGAAGCAACAGGCCTAGTCAGAGGAGTGCTCCATCCTACGTGGTTGGCCAACCCTGTAGTCGTGCGCAAAGCAAATGGGAAATGGAGACTTTGTATCGACTTTACCGATGTCAATAAAGCTTGTCCCAAAGACCCATTTCCCTTGCCGCGCATCGACCAGATTGTTGACTCCACGGCCGGATGTGACTTGCTTTCATTCCTTGATGCATACTCAGGATACCATCAGATCTTCATGGCAGAAGAGGATGAGGAGAAGACCGCATTCATCACCCCATGTGGCACATACTGTTTTGTACGGATGCCTTTCGGTTTAAAGAATGCTGGTTCAACATTTGCAAGGGTAGTCCATCACGCTTTTGAGCCGCAAATGCACAGAAATGTGGAAGCCTACATGGATGACATAGTGGTCAAGAGCAAGGACAATGTGACTCTGATTCAAGATTTAGACGAAACCTTTGCAAATCTGCGCAAGATCAACCTCAAGCTTAACCCCGAGAAGTGTGTGTTTGGAGTCCCCTCCGGCAAGCTTCTCGGGTTCTTCGTGTCTCAGCGGGGAATTGAGGCCAATCCTGACAAGATCAAGGCCATTGAGCAGATTGAAGCACCAAAGCGCGTCAAGGATGTACGAAGACTTGCCGGTTGCGTAGCTGCTCTAAGCAGGTTTATCTCTAGGTCTGCTGAGCGCGCCCTGCCATTTTTCAAAATATTGAAAAAGGCAGGTCCAATGAAATGGACTCCGGAAGCGGAGGCTGCACTGCAGGACTTAAAGAGATACCTGTCCTCCACTCCAACACTTGTCGCACCTAAGCCACAAGAGAAGTTGCTGCTATATATAGCGGCAACCAATCAAGTGGTTAGTGCTGCGTTAGTAGCGGAGAGGGAGGCGGACGATGAACCAGCAACCACGGTAGATGCATCCAGCGACAAGCAGGGGACTTCACCGGCAAGCACTGGTCCCGACAAAGATGGGTCTATGCAGGCGCGTGAGAAGATGCAGAAAAGAATGGTGCAGCGCCCAGTTTACTTTGTCAGTTCCCTTCTGCAGGGGGCTAGGTCAAGGTACTCTGGTGTGCAGAAATTGCTTTTCGGCCTTCTCATGGCCTCGAGAAAGCTGCACCATTACTTCCAAGCACATGAGACCACAGTCGTCACTCGTTTTCTGCTGAAGAGGATACTTCAAAATCCAGAAGCAACAGGCAGGATTGTCGAGTGGGCACTGGAACTGTCAAGCTTTGGCCTCAAGTTTGAAAGCACTTCCACTATCCAAAGTAGAGCATTGGCAGAGTTCATAGCAGAGTGGACGCCAACGCGGGATGAAGAAATTCCAGAAACGAGCATCCCCGTCAAGGAAGCAAGCAAGGAGTGGCTGATGTACTTTGATGGTGCCTTTTCGCTGCAAGGCGCCGGTGCGGGCGTGCTACTTGTTGCACCCACCGGAGAGCACCTCAAGTACGTAGTCCAGATGCACTTTCCCAAGGAGCAAGCAACGAACAATACCGCAGAGTATGAGGGTTTGCTTGCCGGCCTCAGGATCGCAGCAGACCTTGGGATCAAGAAGCTCATTGTCAGGGGTGACTCACAGCTTGTCGTCTGCCAAGTGAACTAGAATTATCAGAGTCCGTTGATGGAAGCTTACGTTGATGAAGTGAGAAAGCTAGAAGAGCACTTTGACGGCCTACAGATGGAACATGTTCCAAGAGCTCAGAACGACATTGCCGATGGCCTGTCAAAGTGCGCCGCACTTAAGTTACCTGTGGAACCAGGGATCTTTGTGCTCAGACTGACTCAACCATCTGTAACGCCATCAACTGGACAGAGCAAAAAAAGGAAGTTGATTTCTGGTGACTATTATCCGGCAGAGCTCCCCGAAGCCGCCGCCAAGAAGGTCCCCAAGATCAACACCAAGGGTGCTGAGGAGCAGTCTGCTCCGGCAAGCCTTAGGGTTTGTTCCGTTGAAGCAGACGCTCTCGACAAGTTTTGCTCCGGCAAGCTTGCCGGGGAACGTCAAGCTCCGGCTGAGCCGCAGATTCTCGCCGTAGAAGCGGATGTTCCCGCAGCAGCAGATGTGCCTTTAGTCCTTGTTGTCGAGCCGCAAGCTCCAGCATGGGCACAGCAGATTGTCCATTTCCTTCAGACAGGAGAACTTCCCGAAGAGCAAGAAGAAGCAGAAAGAGTAGCCCGGCAGTCAAGTATGTACCAGTTTGTCGACAACACACTATACAGAAGAAGACTCAACGGCGTGAAATTGAAGTGTATTCACCGGGAAGACGGACAAAAGCTGTTGGCAGAGATACATGGGGGCATATGTGGTCACCACATTGGCGCAAGAGCACTTGCCGGCAAAGCATTCCGGCAAGGTTTCTTTTGGCCGACAGCCCTCCAGAATGCAACTGCACAAGTAACCAAGTGTGAAGCGTGCCAGTTCCATTCCAAGCAGATACACCAGCCAGCTCAAGCTCTCCAGACGATCCCTTTATCCTGGCCATTTTCGGTCTGGGGGCTCGACATCCTCGGCCCCTTTCCCCGAGCTGTCGGGGGCTTTGTGTACTTGTACGTTGCAATCGACAAGTTCACAAAGTGGCCGGAAGTGGAAGCAGTGAGGAAGGTGACAGCACAGTCAGCAGTCAAGTTCTTCAGGTCGATTGTTTGCCGCTTCGGGATCCCTAACAGGATCATCACCGACAATGGCACGCAATTCACGAGCTGCACCTTCATGCAGTACGTCCAAGATCTTGGCGCCAAGGTCTGCTTCGCTTCTGTTGCTCATCCGAGAAGCAACGGTCAAGCGGAGAGGGCGAATGCTGAAGTGCTGCGCGGGCTCAAGACCAGGACTTTTGAGAGGCTGCGCAAGTGCGGAAAGAACTGGATTGAGGAGCTGCCGATGGTTCTTTGGTCGGTCAGGACGACGCCAAATCAAGCCACTGGCCAGACACCTTTCGCTCTAGTCTATGGAGCAGAGGTAGTTCTCCCCACGGAACTCGTATACGGGTCACCTCGGGTGCTTGCTTATGATGAGCTTGAGCAAGAGCAGTTGCGACAAGATGACGCGCTGCTCCTTGAGGAGGACCGTCTTCAGGCTGCTGTACGAGTTGCTCGATACCAGCAAGCTTTGCGCCGCTACCATAGCCGCAAAGTTAATGCCAGAAGTCTCGAGGAAGGCGACCTTGTTCTTCGGCGCGTTCAGTCCGCCAAGAATTCCAACAAGTTGACGCCGAAGTGGGAAGACCCTTACCGGGTGAAACGAGTCACTAGGCCTGGCGCTGTCCGCCTTGAGACCGAAGATGGCATTCCGGTGAGCAACTCCTGGAACATTGAGCATCTTCGTAAGTTTTACCCGTAAGGCGCGGTTGCCGGAACCTGTTCCGGCAACCACCTTTTATACAAGTCTTGCCGATGTTGCATGTAATCCTTTGTACAAAGCCGGGCGCAGACCCCGTGCATAAGTAAAGCTCATGTGCTCCGCACATCTTGTCAATTTCATGCTTTCTACTTTTCTTTGCATGCATTATCTGACACTTTGTGCAGCACCTACCCCCGGTAAGCAATAACGAGCCGTAAGGCTCCGTATCTTTATTTTCTCTTCTTTCTCTTTCTCAAAGGAAGGAAGGTTCCCTCGCACACAAGTTTGCCGGGGGGAGAGGAGAAGATAATGGTGCGGACCAGGCATCGTTCAAGGAAATTTCGCCTTACCGGGAAGCAAACGACAGAAAAGCTAAGTTGCCAAAGTTTGAGCAATCAGTTTTAATTTTTAAGTTATCTTCCTCGAACGACCGTGCTTTGTATGGAAAACCTGTGCGCGGAGGAACCAACTCGTAGCTAGTTGCGCCCTTATTTTGTTTCGAGTCCGCTCAACAACTTAAGTGAGCTGCGACTAGTTGCGACAAGGTTTCTTGTCGGTAGCGGCACCGCCAGCAGGCTGCTGACGTCCCGCACTCAGCGCTCGCGGCTAAGGTGCCTGCGCCGACAAGTTCCCTAAAAGCGTAGGGCAGAAACATACAAAGGAAGGAATCAAGTAAAGGAAATAACATAGCAATCGCTACTCAAAATAGAGTCATATTACAAGATAGCTTGTTGCAGCTCTAATAGATTGTTCTCATAACATGACCAGCAGCGACAAGAGAAAGAGAAAATGGGCGGCCTAATCTACGCGATCGCCCTCAACCCTCTTGATCCCGCTCACCTTGTCCACAATGGGTGCGACAAGGGTCTTGAGCGCTTCCAGATCAGCATCCGGCGGCAGGGTCTTGAGGACGTTGGTGAGGTTGAGGCCTGGGTTGCGGAAGGCCACCTTCACCAGCACCTTCTGAAGAGCCCCCGCGTAGATCTTGCGCGACTCGTCAGCCAGCTGCTTTGGGATCTTCTCCCGGAGTCGCTGGAGGGCCGTCGCCACGCCTTTGAAGAACAAGCTGAGCTTGGCGCTGGGTTGGAGGTGCTCGTCGGAGGAATACCCGAGATCCTCCATCCCTAGCTGTGTCAACTCCCCGTCGATGGCTGCGGCAACATCCACGAGACCCTCGGTCCAGTGCTCCACATTCTCCCTAAAAGCATTATGGTCGGCGACAGCATTCGCCAGCAGCGCCTCGTCGGCCTTGATCTTCTCCTACAAGGCCACCTCCCACTCCCTGGCGCCGTCCAGCGTCTGAGTCAAAGTAGCCAGCTTCAACTCAAGATCCACATTAGAGTCCTTGGCGGCTCTAAGCTCTTTGCTCCTCTCAGCGAGACGACCTTGCAGCTCGCCATGAGCGGCGGCGTCCTTCTCGCGCTCACGCTTGAGCGCGGCAAGCTCCTTGCCGCTCGCCTTAAGATCGGCCTCCAGCTGCGCCATCTTCGTCTCCAGCTCCTTCTTGGCGGCCTCGGCAGCTGCGGCAGCATCCTTTGCTTCCTTGAGAGCCCCGCCGAATGTTTGCTCGCACGCGGCAAGCTCCTCCTCGTGGCTGTCAAGGTTAACTTTCCGCTGCACCAACTCGCCTTCCTGCGCAGACAGCTTCTCGGCAGCAAGCTGTTGTTGCTCTTCAACTTCAGCCTTCTCGAGGAGGAAGGCTTTCTGCTCCTTGGCGACTTGCTCCCACTCCTCTACCAGGGACCGGAGAGTTTCCTGCCTGAAACCCCAGAGCTCCTCCGCGCGCTTCTTGATGTCCACTTCCGCGTTCGCGACAAGCGCTTCTCGGGACACAAGCTTGGCCTGTCGAGCGCGGTAGAGCGACAACAGCTTCCGCAGCAGCTGCTCCTCCTCAGGCTCGTCGCTGCTGATGCTTGGCGCGTCGACCAGCGTCAGCCCAGCGGGGCAAGCACCTCTCCATCCAAGCTCTCTCCTTCAACCGGCGCCCTGAAGCTTGACACCCAGGGGAGCTTGATGAAGATGCCGTCGCCGGCCCTCAAATAGGCACCGGGCTGGGGCTCTTCGGAGCCTGGTGCTGCAGCAGCGGTGGAGGGATCGGCGGTCGGCGTAGCGCCTGACGCTCCTGCGGCCTCGGGGCCGTCAGTGCGATCGCCGGATCCCTCGCCAGCTTCTGCGGCGGCAGCTTTGGCGGCCTCTTCGCCGGCGGGATCATCAGCGCCGGCTTCTCCTTCGGTGGCAACGGCGTCGTCGGTATTGCTGTGCGCGTTCTCCTCGCCGGCGGCCTCGGTTTCCATCGGCTCCGCGGCAGATGGATCTGACGAACGGAAAAAGAAGAAAAATCAAGCAAATATCCAAAAAGAAAATCAGAAGAAGAAGAACCCAAGGGAAGTTTTCAAGCAAGAGGGTTACCTGTACTGGGACCTGCAGTCGTGGTCTCAACCACCGGAGGGTCGCTGGTGCCGTCCCTTGCCGGAGAACTATCCCTTGCCGGAGAATTCTCCCTTGCCGGAGAACGCTCCCTTGCCGGGGAATCCTCCCTTGACGGTGTAGTTGAAGCAAATGGCATTTCGGGAGCGGCTTCCGGGCACTCTTGGTGGATCTGCTCTGCTCCTACACAAACCAACAGTCAGATGTCAGCAAAGGAAGAGCACACATGCGCGCCTAACAGCAGGAAGTAAACCATATACTTACGCTGGGGGCTGCGCTGGGGGCTGCTCTGAGGAATGGTTGCCGGGTCCGGCAAGGTGGTCTCGGACACACCCCCTGCCGTTGCGGTGGGTTCGTCCTCGATGACAATCACCGGGACCTTGGCTCTCTTCGCCGCTCTCTGGGCCAGCGTCCTGAAAAGGAATGGGTTCAGAGTGAAGCAAATCAGATACAAGACAAAGCAACAAAATTGAAGAACTACAAGTACAATAAAAAAATCTTACTCTTCTTCTTCCTCGTCGGAGCTGAGCGCGGAGAGATCGAATGTCACACCCTAGCTAGTCATGCATTAGAGTGTTGCATCATGTTTACTCTTTCATCAGAAACTTGAAATGGGGATCTGTGAAACCCTCAGAATCATTTTTGAAAATGATCCAAATAAAAATTTCTCCAAAAGGGTCCAAGAAAATGCTCATGTTGCTCCCTGAAAATATTGGACAGAGATAAAAATCAAACCAATATTTTTAAGAGCTCATAGGTATTTATTTTGGGCATTTGGAATTAATGCATAAATATTTGCATTGGAAATATATTAATTATATATATTAATATATGTCCAAATATTATGCCAATTATAAAGCAGCTCTGGAATAATATATCTAGCTCCTGCAAAAATTGGCATAAGGTAAATAAATGATTTAATATATTATTTAAATCAAAACAAATGTCAGAAATTAGAAAACAGAAAATTAAATAACAGGAGGGGCTTACCTGGGCTCCTCCACTGTGCGGCCCAGCCAGCTGCCTGGCCCAGCCAGCAGGCGGCCCAGCCCGCCTCCCTCCTCTGTCGTCTTCGTCCTCGACAGAGGGAGGGGAGTGTGGCCGGCGCGCGCACGCGCCACCGCGCCACGCCACCTGCTCGGCTGCCTGCCTGCCCTCCCCTCCTCGCTCGATGCCCCGGACGACGCCACGCCTCCCCCCTGCTCTCTCTCACTCTCCCTCAGTTCCTCCCTCCTCTCCCTCGCTCTCTCTCTCACACGGCCGAACACCACCCTCGCCGCCGTTCGCCACAGCAGCCGTCTCCGGCCACCCCTCGCTTCCCCGACTAGCTCAGGAGCTCCGCCTCGACCCCCTCTTCCTCCCCACCGCTCCACGGGTCTCCGGAAGCCCTGCACCGCCGCCTACGTCGCCGTTCCCCTCCTCGGCCACCGGAGGTCATCGCCGTCGATTCGTTGCACTCCGGCCGTCCCCGAGCCCGCTAACCATCCCTGCAGCTCCGCGGTGAGCCACCGATTCGATTCCCCCTTGCCCCGTCGTCCCTAGCCTTCTGTAGCTGCCGCCCCCTTGAGCTCCGAAGCTCGACGCCGCCGGCGATGTCGCCGTCGTGGCCACGGTCACCGTAGCGCCCAACCGAGCACACTATCGTGCTCCACACCTCACTAGGAGCACGCAGCACGCACCAACGCCTCCCCAAACACCCTGCAACGCCGATTCCGACCGCACCCGAACTCCGGCCGCCGCTCACGAGCTCGCCGTCGATGGTACAGACCACCCCAGGCACGGCCACCACCACCGTTCGACGCGCGGGAGCAAGGGCTCTCCAACGAGCCCAAGCACGGCCTCGCCCGTGCCCTGTAGCGCGATCCCGCATCGCGCCGCCGTCTCGGGCCTCGCCGGCGTCATGTCGCCGGTGGGTTTGACCCACTTTGACCACGGCAGGACCCCCCCTGAGTCCCTGACAGGTGGGCCCAGCCCTGTAGCTAATTAGGATTAGCGCTAACCACTGTTAGTTAACCCCCTGACACTGACCAGTGGGCCCCAGCGCCACTAATCCCTAATTAGAATTAATTTAAACCTGTTAAACCCCCCCTGTCACTGACGTGTGGCCCCCACACATCAGGTTTGACCCAGACCTGTTCCGTTGACCTGCTGACGTCACACTGACGTCATGCTGGCGCAATAATTATATTTCTGGATTTAAATTAAATCAGGAAATTCCAGAATATTATTTAAACTTCAAAAATTCATAACTTTTATTCTGTAACTCCAAATTGGACAAAATATATATGAAAAATGATCAGAAAAATCCAATCTATCCATCTGTACTATTTTCATGCATGATCAAACAAGTTAAATTGATGTTTTAAGCAGAACAAGGAAAAGCACTTTAAAAGGCCATGTTTGAGTTTGAAATTTGAATCTTTGATTCAAATTTGTTCAAACCCTTCTGGTTTTAGTTGCATTAGCCCAACACACTCATATTTCCATGTTTCATGCATGCATCATATTGTTGCACATTGTTTGGTGATGGTTGTGTATCGATGTCCTTTGCGACAGGTTCTGCCCCCGAGGAGTACCGTGATTACCCTAACGAAGAACCGTATCAGTGCATCGAACCATCAGGCAAGCAACCAACCATTTGATCATATCAATACAATCCCATGTTCTCGCTCCTGCTCTCTTTTACTGCATTAAGACAATGCGTTTCAAACTGTTGTGTGCTACGGTAGTTGAACCCATTTCCTCTGCATGACCTGTCATTGCCACAGTAACTAGATGAAACCCACTAGCATGTGTAGGAGTTGATTGAGCCATATGTATGTGTTGTTCCTACCTTGCTATGCCTGCTATGCTTAGAGTTGTGTCAGGTCTGGTTCATCTGGGTGATGGCTAGAGTGAAATGATTATGTCGGAAATGAGAGTGGTGTGGTGAACACGATTTGGTAAAGGTATCGATGAGAGGCCATGTAGGAGTACATGGTGGGTTGTTTCATTGAAGCCGACCTTAAGCACTGAGATCTGTATGTGTGATTTAAGATACAGCTACTACCATGCATTGGGCCCTGAAATATGACCCCGCTCGACTTCTTATTCACCCTAGCTCTCTGTCCAGGAGTTGCAAGTAGTTTCTGGTGTTTGTAGCCTACTGGAGGCCGTGGACAGCGCTGGCCGTAGGGGTGGGCTGTGATGCGGTAGGTACGTGGCACGGTGTACCGAATACCCGTTAGGTATCTCGGGAACCCTGTTCACATCGTTCGGGGCCGTATGGGAAACCTCGGCCGGACTCCCTGCGGATGGAACCTGAATAGGCGATAAACCTGGACTAGAGGCTTAAGTGTTTAGGTAGGTCGTGGTCTACACCCACGTCGGCTTTCGCTTGAAGTCTGCTGAGCACATGTCGTGTGCAGACGCTAAGTGGTGGAAACATGTATGAAGAAGTACACCCCTGCAGGGTTATCATAATCTATTCGAATAGCCGCGTCCGCGGTAAAGGACTACTTGGTTGCCTATACAGTTCATAGACAAGTAAATGGAAACTGTTAAAAGCCTCAAGATAAGTGTGAGTGCCGAGGATGGCTCTTCCGTAGGAAGACGGAGGCGGATCCTCGGTAGTGTATTGAAGTGGTGAGTAGTGGACTCGTGTGCGCAAAACCATTTCAGTTGGAGTATCGTAGGATAGCCTAGCCAAGAGTCAAAGCTGGCTTGCTGCAATAACTCCACCAACCCTTCTTGATACTATGCATGTATGTAGGATCTGATGTAAGTCTTGCTGAGTACCTTTGTACTCATGTTGCTATAATCTACATTTTACAGAAGACGCTGCAACCCCTTCTGATGGGTTCTATGTAGACGTTGACATCAACGAGTAGGCTAAAGACCCAGGTGGTGACCCTGAGCTTGTGAAGGACCACGTAGTATAGCTAGGCTTTCCAAGCCTCTTTTATTTTACTAGTTGTCTGTACTCAGACAAGTTACTTCCGCTGCTGGTTTGTATGACTGTATGACTTGTATGTTGGGTCGTGAGACCCGTACCTTTGTGTATGTTATGTATGGCTCCCTGAGCCTTAAATAAAGTACTTGTGTCGTAGAGTCATGTTGTGATGCTTCGTTGTATTTGCACATATCGAGCATATTGTGTGTATGATTGAAATGCTTGGTATGTGTGGGATCTGACTATCTAGTTGTTTATCTTTAGTAGCCTCTCTTACCGGGAAATGTCTCCTCGTGTTACCGCTGAGCCATGGTAGCTTGCTACTGCTCTGGAACACTTAGGCTGGCCGGCATGTGTCCTTCTTCGTTCCGGTGTCTGTCCCTTCGGGGAAATGTCACGCTTTGAGTACCGGAGTCCTGTTAGCCCGCTACAGCCCGGTTTACCGGAGTCCTGCTAGCCCAGTGCTACAGCCCGGACCCACTTGCTAATGACCGACACGTTCAAAGCTGGGTCATGGATGCCTGTCCCTGTAAGTCTGTGCCACTTTGGGTTTACGACTAGTCATGTCAGCCCGGGCTCCTTATCATATGGATGCTAGCGACACTATCATATACGTGAGCCAAAAGGCGCAAACGGTCCCGGGCAAAGGTAAGGCGACACCCGTGGGGATACCGTGCGTGAGGCCGCAAAGTGATATGAGGTGTTACCGGCTAGATCGATGTGACATCGAGTTGGGGTCCTGACAGCGTTGGTATCAGAGCCGGACTGCCTGTAGGTTCTTCAAGCCAAACTGGTCGATGTTGAGTCTAGAAATTCTTTAGTTATATGTAGGGGAATTGTTTGTGGGTTGGAACGTAAGGCTCTTTTTATTCCTCTATCTTATGACATTCTGATCTGAGTCAGTCCATTCTTCCACCGGGGGTTAAGGAATTAGGATCTATTCTCTCTATCAGGATCACGTGTTACCAATCAGTAGTACCTTATAAGTTTGATGGATACAAGCCTAGTTCAGTTCTACTACCACATTATGTTGTTAGAATGGATTCAGAACATTGATATGATGATGTTGAGTGTGTATGTAATCCTTTGTCAAATGTCTCAAAATCCTTCTTGAGCATTTACAGCTGTTATGCTGCCGAAATTTTGCTAGAAATTCTAATGCCCTTGCATTATGATTGTGCTTTCAGATGGCCACTCGCGACCTCAATCAAGTGGTTCGCCTGACTCGATGCCTAGATGTACCCGACCATACTGCCAAGTTGGTCAGGGTAATGACTGAGGCTGGATACCGCTGGTATCCTGAGTACACGATCGAAGAGCAATTCCGAGACTTTAATCAAAGCCAGTATCTCTGCACTATCAGGATATTTCCATCTTATCCTGGATCCACCGAGCCTCTTCACTGCTCCTATGGACTCGGGGTTACTATTGAGATGGCTGTGCAGGACGCCGCCTACTCTATGATGACCATTATGCGAGTCAGATCTGGTCTATTTCGGGACTCTGATTTCCGGTACATGCCAGGATCACTTCCGGGAGCACAAGGGTATCTCCAGGCTATCTATGCTGACCCCACTCAGGAGGATTCACGGACTCGCACCACTGCTGAGATGCTCGAGGATAAGGACCCTGAAAATCGGGCCTTGAGGTTAGAGCTCTTCAATACCCGTGCTGACCACTGGGCCACTTTGACTCGGTTTGCACCGGCGGTGCAAGCTGGATATTCGGATATGCGCGATCTCTATCCTGTGAGATCTGCTCTGCCGGACGTGATGGTTTGGCGTGATGTAGGAGGCATCACCCCACCTCGCGGTCCCCGCAGGCCACCGTCTGTTGGTCCAAGGCCTCATCCTAGCCCCTATGGTCCACAAGCTCCGCGAGACCGTCTGTTTCAGGATGATCATGTTGAGCTTCCAGGCTATGGAGGTGACTTCTACGAGGACTACTACGGATCGGTCTGAGTTAGTGGTAGTATCACTAGTTCGCACTAGCTGTGTCGTCTATCGTCCCGCGTGACTCGTGGGATATGAACTAGTTTGTACTCTTTCCGGAGGTGTAGAAAAATAATGTATAGGAGCTTGGAATGCCTCCGATGAGATGTAATCCTTTTCTCACCGTAATAGTACCTTGTTTGGTCTTGTACTAAACCCTGTATGGTGTGTATGACGATGGAATAAAGGAAGCAGTTTCTGTATCTACCATGTCATACGGATGATCATCTTGCATTTCGAGTAATTCCTTACATTTTGTATCCTATGTCGGAATTTTACCATTCTGACTAAATCATTGTCTTGTTTACCTAGGATGGTCAACACGCGCGCTAACCCTGCTTCTCAAGAGCAGGCCGAAGGCAGTGAAGGCAGGAATGAAAATCTGCCTCATCCTCCTTCCCTAGCCGAGGTTATGATGTAAGCTGAGAGAAACAAGCGGGAGACCAACCGTTTGTTGGAGCGTATTGAATAGAACACAGCACACCATCAGAGGACTAACGTGGTGTCACTCAGTGATTTTATCAAATTACATCCACCCACGTTCCACCACTCCGTCGAGCCTCTCGACGCTGATGACTGGCTTCGCAGTATCTCTCACAAACTGCGTTCCGCGCTGGTAGCGGAGGCTGACAAGGTCACCTTTGCTGCATATCATCTTGAAGGCCCCGCCAGTCTATGGTGGGAAAATTATGGAGCTATGCGCCCAGCGGGCCATGTCACTACTTGGGCTGAATTCAGCGAGGCTTTCCGTGAACATCACATTTCGGAGGGTCTCATGGACCGTAAACGTGAAGAATTTTGCAGTTTCACCCAAGGCCGACTTTCTATGGATGTTTACAGCAGGGAGTTTGGTAATCTCGCACGATATGCAACCGAGGAAGTTTCTACCGACTCCAAGAAGCAAGCAAGGTTCCGTAAGGGCCTTAGTCCTGAGCTTCGCCGCGACCTCCGTCTGCATGAGTGCACATCTTTTCAGAAACTTGTCAACAAAGCCATCAGTGCTGAAACTGGTCAGACTGACTATGACGCAACACGCAAGCATGGCCGTGACATGGGTTCCTCATCCGGTGCTGGTCCTCAGAAGCGCCGCGTGTGGGTACCCAACACCGCCCTGCCACCCAGGTTCACACCGAGGCCATCTTTCCAGGCGCCTCGCCCTGTTCAACAGTCTGCACCGGCCAAGCCCTATGGGGGTCCAACTAACAATGCTCCTCCACGTACCAGTTCCGTGACCTGTTTCAAGTGTGGGGAATCTGGTCACTATATGCGTGAGTGTCCCCAGACCAACCCCAACCAGTCTGCTAAAGCTGTTGGCCGTGGCAAGCCGACAGGAAAAATATTCCACGCCAAGCCGGTCACCGCTTCACGTGGCCATGTCAACTGTATCTCCGCCGAAGAAGCTCAAGAGGATCCCAACGTCGTTCTCGGTACACTTCTTGTTAATTGCCACCCGGCATCTGTTCTTTTCGATACAAGAGCCTCTCATTCTTTTATATCTGAAAACTATGCTCGCTTGCATAACGTCGCATTCGGTGATATGCCAACCTCTATGGTAATTCAAACTCCGGGATCCAAGTGGCAAACTTCTAGAGTAAGCCATGGAAATGAAATCCAAGTCGACAGACTTGTTTTCCTCGCGTCTTTGATAGCCCTTAAATCTTCAGATATTAATATCATTCTGGGTATGGACTGGATGTCATCTCATCAAGCCAAAATTGATTGCTTCTCTAGGACTGTTCAACTCACCCATCCTTCGGGGAAGATAGTCAATGTCTTGACCCGAATAGCCAAGCGACAATTATATTCTCTTAACGCCAGCCCTTTGCCAGACCTTGAGGACGTGCCGGTAGTCCGTGACTTCCCGGATGTCTTTCCAGAGGAATTGCCAGGTGTTCCACCTGACAGGGATGTTGAGTTCGTAATAGACCTCGTTCCAGGAACCGTTCCGATTGCTAGAAGACCTTATAAGATGGCACCCCTAGAACTAGCCGAGCTTAAGAAACAACTCGATGAGTCCTTGAAAAAGGGTTTCATCCGACCTAGTTCATCTCCGTGGGCTTGCCCCGTTCTCTTCGTCAAGAAGAAGGATGGTACGGACCGGATGGTTGTAGATTACCGACCTGTCAATTTGGTCACAATCAAGAACAAATATCCGCTTCCCAGGATCAACGACCTGTATGATCAGCTCGCTGGATCCTCAGTCTTCTCCAAGATGGATTTGAGGTTGGGCTACCATCAAATCAAGATCAGAAACGGGGACATTCCTAAAACGGCCTTTGTTACTCGTTATGGCCAATACGAGTACACCGTCATGTCCTTCGGTTTAACCAACGCTCCAGCCACCTTCTCTCGGTTAATGAACTCAATCTTCATGGAGTATTTGGATAAATTCGTCGTGGTTTACCTCGATGATATACTCATCTACTCCAAGAACGAGGAAGAACATGCCGAACATCTAAGGCTAGTGTTGAAGAAACTTCGAGAGCATCGCCTTTATGCCAAATTTTTTAAATGTGAATTCTGGTTGTCAGAAGTGACCTATCTGGGTCATGTAATATCTGGTAAAGGTATTGCTGTTAACCCTGAGCGAGTTCAAGCCGTCCTTAATTGGACTCCACCTGAATCGGTCAAGCAAGTTCGGAGTTTTCTAGGCTTAGCGAGCTATTGTCGTTGCTTTGTCGAGAACTTCTCCAAGGTTGCTAAACCTCTAACCGAACTCCTCAAGAAAGATAACAAGTTCGAGTGGACTCCACAATGTGAGCACAACTTTCAGGAACTGAAAAGACGCCTGACCTCTGCTCCCGTACTGGTACCGCCAGACTTCTCCAAGGACTTTGTTATCTACTGCGACGCCTCGCGACAAGGACTAGGTTGCATTCTCATGCAAGATCGACACGTAATTGCCTACGCTTCACGGCAATTGCACCCACATGAGGAGAATTATCCTACTCATGATCTAGAGCTTGCAGCTGTAGTCTATGCACTTAAAACCTGGCGACATTACCTCCTCGGTAATCGTTGCGAAATATTCACTGATCACCAAAGTTTGAAGTACATCTTCACCCAACCGGATTTGAATCTCAGGCAAAGACGTTGGGTCGAGTTGATCACAGATTTCGACTTAGGAATAACTTACACCCCAGGAAAAGCCAACGTCATGGCTGATGCGCTAAGTCGTAAATCTTATTGTAACAACCTGATGTTACAACAAAGTCAACCGCTTCTCCATGAGGAATTTCGGAAGCTTAACCTTCACATTGTTCCTCAAGGTTTTCTTTCCACCTTGGTAGCAAAACCTAGTCTTACGGATCAAATCATTGCTGCCCAAAAGCGAGATAAGGGAATATCTAAAATCAAAGAGAACATTGCTAGCGGAGGTGCTAGTTGTTTCTCCACAAATGATCATGGTGTTGTGTACTTTGAGAACCGTCTAGTGGTTCCCAAGAACCAGCATCTACGGCAGTTGATCCTTAAGGAGGCTCATGAATCTCCTCTCACCATTCATCCCGGTAGTACTAAGATGTATCAGGACCTACGCCAGAGGTTCTGGTGGACTAGGATGAAGAGAGAGATTGCTCAGTATATTGCAAATTGCGACGTCTGTCGTCGTGTAAAAGCAGAGCATCAACGGCCTGCTGGCACCCTTCAACCCTTAGCTATTCCTGAATGGAAATGGGATAAAATTGGTATGGATTTCATTACCGGTTTTCCCAGGACCAAGAGAGGGAATAATGCTATTTTCGTCGTGGTCGATCGTCTTTCCAAAGTAGCCCATTTCTTACCTGTTCTTGAGAGTATAACCGCTAGTCAGCTGGCAGACTTATACATCTCCCGAATAGTGTCTCTCCATGGTGTTCCTTTGGAAATTAACTCGGATCGAGGAAGTCTTTTCACCTCTCGATTTTGGGAAAGTTTCCAGAATGCTATGGGAACCCGTCTCTCCTTTAGCACCGCTTTCCACCCTCAGTCAAGTGGTCAAGTGGAACGCGTCAACCAAATTCTAGAAGACATGCTTCGAGCCTCTGTTATCTCATTCGGAATGGACTGGGAGAAGTGCCTTCCATTTGCCGAATTCGCTTACAACAACAGCTATCAATCTAGCTTGGGTAAATCCCCTTTTGAAGTTCTCTATGGACGACGGTGTCGAACACCCCTTAACTGGTCAGAGACCGGGGAAAGACAATTCTTTGGCCCGGATATGATTCAGGAAGCAGAAGAACAAGTTTGCATCGTTCGTGAAAAGTTGAAAACAGCCCAATCTCGTCAAAAGAGTCAATATGACCGAAAACATAAGGCTATGACTTTCGAGATTGACGAGAAGGCTTATCTTCGGGTCACCCCTCTGAAGGGAACCCATCGTTTCGGTATCAAAGGCAAATTGGCTCCTCGTTACATTGGACCTTTTCGCATTCTCGCCAAACGAGGAGAAGTTGCCTACCAGTTGGAACTACCTCCGCACCTCTCCAGAGTCCACGATGTCTTCCACGTTTCTCAACTCAGGCGTTGCTTCTCGGATCCTATCCGTGAAGTGGACCACGAAACGCTTGATCTCCAAGATAATCTTACATATTGAGAGTACCCCATTCGTATCCTCGATTAGGCCGAACGTACCACCCGACGTCATAATATCAAGTTTCTCAAAGTTCAATGGTCGCACCATTCTGAGGATGAAGCAACTTGGGAAAGGGAGGATCGTCTTCGACTTGAGTATCCCGCCTTCTTTCCGGAGGAACCCAAATCTCGGGACGAGATTCTTTTGAGTGGGGGTGAGTTGTCACACCCTAGCTAGTCATGCATTACAGTGTTGCATCATGTTTACTCTTTCATCAGAAACTTGAAATGGGGATCTGTGAAACCCTCAGAATCATTTTTGAAAATGATCCAAATAAAAATTTCTCCAAAAGGGTCCAAGAAAATGCTCATGTTGCTCCCTGAAAATATTGGACAGAGATAAAAATCAAACCAATATTTTTAAGAGCTCATAGGTATTTATTTTGGGCATTTGGAATTAATGCATAAATATTTGCATTGGAAATATATTAATTATATATATTAATATATGTCCAAATATTATGCCAATTATAAAGCAGCTCTGGAATAATATATCTAGCTCCTGCAAAAATTGGCATAAGGTAAATAAATGATTTAATATATTATTTAAATCAAAACAAATGTCAGAAATTAGAAAACAGAAAATTAAATAACAGGAGGGGCTTACCTGGGCTCCTCCACTGTGCGGCCCAGCCAGCTGGCTGGCCCAGCCAGCAGGCGGCCCAGCCCGCCTCCCTCCTCTGTCGTCTTCGTCCTCGACAGAGGGAGGGGAGTGTGGCCGGCGCGCGCGCGCGCCACCGCGCCACGCCACCTGTTCGGCTGCCTGCCTGCCCTCCCCTCCTCGCTCGATGCCCCGGACGACGCCACGCCTCCCCCCTGCTCTCTCTCACTCTCCCTCAGTTCCTCCCTCCTCTCCCTCGCTCTCTGTCTCACACGGCCGAACACCACCCTCGCCGCCGTTCGCCACAGCAGCCGTCTCCGGCCACCCCTCGCTTCCCCGACTAGCTCAGGAGCTCCGCCTCGACCCCCTCTTCCTCCCCACCGCTCCACGGGTCTCCGGAAGCCCTGCACCGCCGCCTACGTCGCCGTTCCCCTCCTCGGCCACCGGAGGTCATCGCCGTCGATTCGCTGCACTCCGGCCGTCCCCGAGCCCGCTAACCATCCCTGCAGCTCCGCGGTGAGCCACCGATTCGATTCCCCCTTGCCCCGTCGTCCCTAGCCTTCTGTAGCTGCCGCCCCCTTGAGCTCCGAAGCTCGACGCCGCCGGCGATGTCGCCGTCGTGGCCACGGTCACCGTAGCGCCCAACCGAGCACACTATCGTGCTCCACACCTCACTAGGAGCACGCATCACACACCAACGCCTCCCCAAACACCCTGTAACGCCGATTCCGACCGCACCCGAACTCCGGCCGCCGCTCACGAGCTCGCCGTCGACGGTACAGACCACCCCAGGCACGGCCACCACCACCGTTCGACGCGCGGGAGCAAGGGCTCTCCAACGAGCCCAAGCACGGCCTCGCCCGTGCCCTGTAGCGCGATCCCGCATCGCGCCGCCGTCTCGGGCCTCGCCGGCGTCATGTCGCCGGTGGGTTTGACCCACTTTGACCACGGCAGGACCCCCCCTGAGTCCCTGACAGGTGGGCCCAGCCCTGTAGCTAATTAGGATTAGCGCTAACCACTGTTAGTTAACCCCCTGACACTGACCAGTGGGCCCCAGTGCCACTAATCCCTAATTAGAATTAATTTAAACCTGTTAAACCCCCCCTGTCACTGACGTGTGGCCCCCACACGTCAGGTTTGACCCAGACCTGTTCCGTTGACCTGCTGACGTCACACTGACGTCATGCTGGCGCAATAATTATATTTCTGGATTTAAATTAAATCAGGAAATTCCAGAATATTATTTAAACTTCAAAAATTCATATTTATTCTGTAACTCCAAATTGGACAAATTATATATGAAAAATGATCAGAAAAATCCAATCTATCCATCTGTACTATTTTCATGCATGATCAAACAAGTTAAATTGATGTGTTAAGCAGAACAAGGAAAAGCACTTTAAAAGGCCATGTTTGAGTTTGAAATTTGAATCTTTGATTCAAATTTGTTCAAACCCTTCTGGTTTTAGTTGCATTAGCCCAACACACTCATATTGCCATGTTTCATGCATGCATCATATTGTTGCACATTGTTTGGTGATGGTTGTGTATCGATGTCCTTTGCGACAGGTTCTGCCCCCGAGGAGTACCGTGATTACCCTAACGAAGAACTGTATCAGTGCATCGAACCATCAGGCAAGCAACCAACCATTTGATCATATCGATACAATCCCATGTTCTCGCTCCTGCTCTCTTTTACTGCATTAAGACAACGCGTTTCAAACTGCTGTGTGCTACGGTAGTTGAACCCATTTCCTCTGCATGACCTGTCATTGCCACAGTAACTAGATGAAACCCACTAGCATGTGTAGGAGTTGATTGAGCCATATGTATGTGTTGTTCCTACCTTGCTATGCCTGCTATGCTTAGAGTTGTGTCAGGTCTGGTTCATCTGGGTGATGGCTAGAGTGAAATGATTATGTCGGAAATGAGAGTGGTGTGGTGAACACGATTTGGTAAAGGTATCAATGAGAGGCCATGTAGGAGTACATGGTGGGTTGTTTCATTGAAGCCGACCTTAAGCACTGAGATCTGTATGTGTGATTTAAGATACAGCTACTACCATGCATTGGGCCCTGAAATATGACCCCGCTCGACTTCTTATTCACCCTAGCTCTCTGTCCAGGAGTTGCAAGTAGTTTCTGGTGTTTGTAGCCTACTAGAGGTCGTGGACAGCGCTGACCGTAGGGGTGGGCTGTGATGCGGTAGGTACGTGGCACGGTGTACCGAATACCCGTTAGGTATCTCGGGAACCCTGTTCACATCGTTCGGGGCCGTATGGGAAACCTCGGCCGGACTCCCTGTGGATGGAACCTGAATAGGCGATAAACCTGGACTAGAGGCTTAAGTGTTTAGGTAGGTCGTGGTCTACACCCACGTCGGCTTTCGCTTGAAGTCTGCCGAGCACATATCGTGTGCAGACGCTAAGTGGTGGAAACATGTATGAAGAAGTACACCCCTGCAGGGTTATCATGATCTATTCGAATAGCCGCGTCCGCGGTAAAGGACTACTTGGTTGCCTATACAGTTCATAGACAAGTAAATGGAAACTGCTAAAAGCCTCAAGATAAGTGTGAGTGCCGAGGATGGCTCTTCCGTAGGAAGACGGAGGCGGATCCTCGGTAGTGTATTGAAGTGGTGAGTAGTGGACTCGTGTGCGCAAAACCATTTCAAGTTGGAGTATCGTAGGATAGTCTAGCCAAGAGTCAAAGCTGGCTTGCTGCAATAACTCCACCAACCCTTCTTGATAATATGCATATATGTAGGATATGATGTAAGTCTTGCTGAGTACCTTTGTACTCATGTTGCTATAATCTACATTTTACAGAAGACGCTGCAACCCCTTCTGATGGGTTCTATGTAGACGTTGACATCAACGAGTAGGCTAAAGACCCAGGTGGTGACCCTGAGCTTGTGAAGGACCACGTAGTATAGCTAGGCTTTCCAAGCCTCTTTTATTTTACTAGTTGTCTGTACTCAGACAAGTTACTTCCGCTGCTGGTTTGTATGACTGTATGACTTGTATGTTGGGTCGTGAGACCCGTACCTTTGTGTATGTTATGTATGGCTCCCTGAGCCTTAAATAAAGTACTTGTGTCGTAGAGTCATGTTGTGATGCTTCGTTGTATTTGCACATATCGAGCATATTGTGTGTATGATTGAAATGCTTGCTATGTGTGGGATCTGACTATCTAGTTGTTTATCTTTAGTAGCCTCTCTTACCGGGAAATGTCTCCTAGTGTTACCGCTGAGCCATGGTAGCTTGCTACTGCTCTGGAACACTTAGGCTGGCCGGCATGTGTCCTTCTTCGTTCCTGTGTCTGTCCCTTCGGGGAAATGTCACGCTTTGAGTACCGGAGTCCTGTTAGCCCGCTACAGCCCGGTTTACCGGAGTCCTGCTAGCCCAGTGCTACAGCCCGGACCCACTTGCTGATGACCGACACGTTTGAAGCTGGGTCATGGATGCCTGTCCCTGTAAGTCTGTGCCACTTTGGGTTTACGACTAGTCATGTCAGCCCGGGCTCTTTATCATATGGATGCTAGCGACACTTTCATATACGCGAGCCAAAAGGCGCAAACGGTCCCGGGAAAAGGTAAGACGACACCCGTGGGGATACCGTGCGTGAGGCCGCAAAGTGATATGAGGTGTTACCAGCTAGATCGATGTGACATCGAGTCGGGGTCCTGACAGCGTTGGTAGCTTTAGTTGCATTAGCCCAACACACTCATATTGCCATGTTTCATGCATGCATCATATTGTTGCACATTGTTTGGTGATGCCTGTGTATCGTTATCCTTTACGACAGGATCTGTCCCCGAGGAGTACCGTGACTACCCTAACGAAGAACCGTATCCGTGCATCGAACCATCAGGCAAGCAACCAACCATTTGATCATATCGATACAATCCCATGTTCTCGCTCCTGCTCTCTTTTACTGCATTAAGACAACACGATTCAAACTGCTGTGTGCTACGGTAGTTGAACCCATTTCCTCTGCATGACCTGTCATTGCCACAGTAACTAGATGAAACCCACTAGCATGTGTAGGAGTTGATTGAGCCATATGTATGTGTTGTTCCTACCTTGCTATGCCTGCTATGCTTAGAGTCGTGTCAGGTCTGGTTCATCTGGGTGATGGGCTAGAGTGAAATGATTATGTCGGTAATGAGAGTGGTGTGGTGAACACGATTTGGTAAAGGTATCGATGAGAGGCCATGTAGGAGTACATGGTGGGTTGTTTCATTGAAGCCGACCTTAAGCACTGAGATCTGTATGTGTGATTTAAGAATCAGCTACTACCATGCATTGGGCCCGAAACCAATGGACCCTCTCGACTTCTTATTCACCCTAGTTCTCCGTCCAGGAGTTGCAAGTAGTTTCTGGTGTTTGTAGCCTACTGGAGGCCGTGGACAGCGCTGACCGTAGTAGGTACGTGGCCGGGTGTACCGAATACCCGTTAGGTATCTCGGGAACCCTGTTCACATCGTTCGGGGCCGTATGGGAAACCTCGGCCGGACTCCCTGCGGATGGAACCTGAATAGGCGATAAACCTGGACTGGAGGCTTAGGTGATTAGGTAGGTCGTGGCCGACACCCACGTTGGGCTTCCGCTTGAAGGTTGCCGAGTACATGTCGTGTAAACGACGGTAAGTGGTGAGAGCGTGTATGAAGAAGTACCCCCTGCAGGGTTAACATGATCTATTCGAATAGCCGCGTCCGCGGTAAAGGACTACTTGGTTGCCTATACAGTTCATAGACAAGTAAATGGAAACTACTAAAAGCCTCAAGATAAGTGTGAGTGCCGAGGATGGCTCTTCCGTAGGAAGACGGAGATGGATCCTCGGTAGTGTATTGAAGTGGTGAGTAGTGGACTCGTGTGCGCAAAACCATTTCAAGTTGGAGTATCGTAGGATAGTCTAGCCAAGAGTCAAAGCTGGCTTGCTGCAATAACTCCACCAACCCTTCTTGATACTATGCATGTATGTAGGATCTGATGTAAGTCTTGCTGAGTACCTTTGTACTCATGTTGCTATAATCTACATTTTTACAGAAGACGCTGCAACCCCTTCTGATGGGTTCTATGTAGACGTTGACATCAACGAGTAGGCTAAAGACCCAGGTGGTGACCCTGAGCTTGTGAAGGACCACGTAGTATAGCTAGGCTTTCCAAGCCTCTTTTATTTTACTAGTTGTCTGTACTCAGACAAGTTACTTCCGCTGCTGGTTTGTATGACTGTATGACTTGTATGTTGGGTTGTGAGACCCGTACCTTTGTGTATGTTATGTATGGCTCCCTGAGCCTTAAATAAAGTACTTGTGTCGTAGAGTCATGTTGTGATGCTTCGTTGTATTTGCACATATCGAGCATATTGTGTGTATGATTGAAATGCTTGGTATGTGTGGGATCTGACTATCTAGTTGTTTATCTTTAGTAGCCTCTCTTACCGGGAAATGTCTCCTAGTGTTACCGCTGAGCCATGGTAGCTTGCTACTGCTCTGGAACACTTAGGCTGGCCGGCATGTGTCCTTCTTCGTTCCGGTGTCTGTCCCTTCGGGGAAATGTCACGCTTTGAGTACCGGAGTCCTGTTAGCCCGCTACAGCCCGGTTTACCGGAGTCCTGCTAGCCCAGTGCTACAGCCTGGACCCACTTGCTGATGACCGACACGTTCGAAGCTGGGCCATGGATGCCTGTCCCTGTAAGTCTGTGCTACTTTGGGTTTACGACTAGTCATGTCAGCCCGGGCTCCTTATCATATGGATGCTAGCGACACTATCATATACGTGAGCCAAAAGGCGCAAACGGTCCCGGGCAAAGGTAAGGCGACACCCGTGGGGATACCGTGCGTGAGGCCGCAAAGTGATATGAGGTGTTACCGGCTAGATCGATGTGACATCGAGTTGGGGTCCTGACATCGAAGTCCGGCTCGCCTCCGGTGCGACGAGGCAGAGGAGTAGGTTCCCTTATCCGCTTGACAGGGGCAGTAGTGGTGGACCGGGAAGACCCCGCTCCAGTTGCCGCAGCGGCGTGAGGCGCTCCCGCGGCAACATTACTTGCCGCGGTAGAGCGCGTCGCACGGCACGGCGGCTGTTGACTCGTCTGCCGCCCCGCTACGTCCCCGGCCTTGCGGAGACGCCTTCTTGGTGGAGCTGGGGGCTCCGCTTGCAGCAAGCTAGCTGAAGGTGGGGAGGACGAGGAGCCGATCTTCAACGAGTCGCTCGCGCCCTCGGCGGGCTCGCTTGACTCGGCTTCAGGCCCGACAAGCTCTTCCTCGCCGGCAAACTCCTCTCGCTCGACAAGGCTTGCCGCCTCTGCCGCCTCTGCCTCCTCCACGGTGAATCCAAACTCGCCCGTGGCAGCTGCTGCCGCCGCCTCTTCCAGCCTAGTGGCGATGCGCTGCATCTCCGCTTCGGTGGTCTCGCGAGTGAGGCTCTTCTGTTCATCAGAGCGGACCGCCACTTCTACCAAGCTGTCAAAGAACTCCTGGACGACGTCGTCTGCATGCTCTTGCCAAGTTGGAACAATTCCATGCGAATCGCACAACGGCATCATTGCACGGATGCGGTCGAGCGAGGAGTTGTTGCACAGCGGAACGACACCCCTCGGCAACATGAACGCTTCGGGATGTTGAGGATCGCGCTTGAAAAATTCCAGGATCATCGCATCCAGTTCCAAGACAGTGAAGTTGAAGTTGAGGCCTGGGCGCAGCCTCATGATATCCGCTGCATTCTGGAACTCCCAGGCGGGTCTCCTCCTCTCCTGCAGGGGGGCGATGCGGCGGCGAAGGAAATCTGCGCCAACGGCGCCTACGGTGAGCCCGGCAAGCCTGAGGCGTAGGATCCGGGTGACGGCAATCCTCAGCCTATCGTCTTCCAGGGCCACGTTGCTCCAATCGTTGCCGCGCGCTATTGGGGCTTGGCGCTGGGCGGTAAAGGGCTGCGGGTTCTCCTCGACGATCCAGCACCCGTCTGCTCTCCATTCCTCCCACTTGCTGCGGAGCTCTCCCTCCAGATAAGCTTCCTTCTTGCCGACTCTCGAGATCCAGGCGATTCCGCCGGATAAAGGCTCCCCTCTCTCAACTCGGGGCATAAAGAAGTGGCAGAAAAGAGCTACGTTTCGATAGACTCCGACAAAGTTTTCGTAGAGATGTGCGAAAACTGCCATGGTCAGAACAGCATTGGGGGTGAAGTCAAGGAGGCGGAACCCGTAGGTGTTCATGATATCGCAGAAAAATTCAGAGAAAGGCGGGCAGAGCCCGCAGTAGAAGAACAATGCAAAGAAAGGGTATCCATTCGGAGCCAGGTCCGAAGCAGCAGCTGGGAGTACCTTCGTACGCGGGTGCGCTCGCGTCTCTGTCGACCAGAAGAGGTAGTAGTACTCCCTCAACTCCTTCGCGGCGAGCTGAGGGGGAAAGATTGCCCGCTCCTTCCGCAGCGCCGCGAGCCGCTGCGCCTCGGCCGACTTCACGACCTTCCCCTTGTCGGCTTTCAGAGCCATGGCGGAGGTGGTGGGGGAGATCGACGGCGTTGGTGATGCTGGTGGCGATGGGGGTCGGAGCGCTGCTCTCTTTCAGCTTTGGGAAGAAGGGGGGGAGCGGCGGAAATTTCTGAGATTGGAGTAGCAACCGGCGAGATGGGCGAACTGCCCCTGTTTCCCCTGCTTATAAAGAGGGAGGGGGCGGGCGTTCCGTCTTTCCAAATAAAGAAAGCACCCACGATCTCTCCCACGACGCCGCATTCGACGCATGCAGTTCGGGGAGGGCGCGGTGGATACGGAGTGAGATACGGCGTAACCCAGGCCGCGCGTGCCCGTGCCCTGTTTTGGGCCTGGCGCAACATCGCTTGGCACCATGTTTGGCCCAGGCTCGGGGGCTCTTGTCGGTGTACTAGAGTAGGGGTACCCTAGTATCCCAAACTTGTACACGGGCAGTTGCAGCACCCCGCGGCAAGGCTTGCCGGGTGACCACCAAGATCCTCCGTGGCTCCTGTGGAGCCATTCAAGAACAAAGTATTTAGGCCAAGGAGACAAGGCCCCGGCAAGAGGAGCTTGCCGGGAAGGCCAACCAAGGCATCTCAAGGAACTTGCCGCGACGCGCCACGTGTCCCGACGAGGCCCGATGAGCGACAAGCTCCCAGACGCGACAAGACAACGACCGCGACAAGGCGCTTGCCGCGGCAAAGCTACCACCCTGTACCCGGCTCCAGCACATCCACCAACGTGTCGCCCTGGGGCCTTTCCAAGCGCGCGTGGCAAGAGGCTGTGCAGCCAGCGGTGCACGGTGGCAAGCGACGCTGACAAGATTGCCATCGTGGCGAGCGGTGGCATCCCTGACGGTCCCTTTTTGCACTATTTGGGCGACGTAGACGGGCATTTAATGCCTTTGTCCCCTGCCGTCAGGGTTAGGTAGGATACACTGTACAGGTAGCTGTACCAACCCCAATTCCTTTTCCATTTTTACCCTTGTCTATGTTGCCACCTGTCGGTGACCCCTTTAGCATATAAAAGGAGACCCATGCGCAACGTAGAAAGGGGGGGAAGGACAGAAAAACACTCACGCTCGGTCTCGTTAGCAGCTGGTGTGTACTGTAGCACTCAGCGCTCCCGAGCAAGAACTCAATACACTCAGACATGCAGCAGTAGGAGTATTATCTCTCCGAAGAGCTCCGAAGCTGGGTAAACCGCTCGTGTGCTTCGCCTCGATCTGCTCTTCATGCGATCTCCGCCCCCCGCCGAACCGAAAGGGGCCCGGCCCGCCGGACCCCATAGGTGTTCATGGATCAGCCTTCCCCGACAGTTACAAAACATGATCATCTCATACAATAAAATATAGCATCATGTCTTGACCATATCACATCACAACATGCCCTGCAAAAACAAGTTAGACATCCTCTACTTTGTTGTTGCAAATTTTACGTGGCTGCTACGGGCTGAGCAAGAACCAATCTTACCTACGCATAAAAACCACAACGATAGTTCGTCAAGTTAGTGTTGTTTTAACCTTCGCAAGGACCGGGCGTAGCCACACTCGGTTCAACTAAAGTGAGAGAGACAGACACCTGCCAGTCACCTTTAAGCAACGAGTGCTCGTAGTGGTGAAAGCAGTCTCGTGTAAGCGTACGTGTAATGTCGGTCCGAGCCGCTTCATCTCACAATACCGCTGAACCAAAGTATGACATGCTGGTAAGCAGTATGACTTGTATCGCCCACAACTCACTTGTGTTCTACTCCTGCATATGACATCTACGCATAAAACCTGGCTCTGATACCACTGATGGGGAACATAGTAATTTCAAAAAAATTCCTACGCACACGCAAGATCATGGTGATGCATAGCAACGAGAGGGGAGAGTGTTGTCCACGTACCCTCGTAGACCAAAAGCGGAAGCGTTAGAACAACGCGGTTGATGTAGTCATACGTCTTCGCGATCCGACCAATCCAAGTACCGATCGTATGGCACCTTCGAGTTCAGCACACGTTCAGCTCGATGACGATCCCCGGACTCCGATCCAGCAGGGTGTCGGGGATGAGTTCCGTCAGCACGATGGCGTGGTGACGATGATTATGTTCTACCGACGCAAGGCTTCGCCTAAGCACCGCAACGATATGACCAAGGTGGAATATGGTGGAGGGGGGCACCGCACACGGCTAAGGAACGATCACGAAGATCAACTTGTGTGTATTTGGGGTGCCCCCTGCCCCCTTATATAAAGGAGCAAGGGGGGAGGCCGGCCGGCCCTTGGGGTGCGCCAAGGAGGGGGGAGTCCTCCTCCTAGTAGGAGTAGGACTCCCCTTTCCTAGTCCAACTAGGAAGAGGGAAGGGGGAAGGAAAGAGAGGGAGAGGGAGAGGGAAAGAGGGGCCGCGCCCCCCTCCCCTAGTCCAATTCGGAATCCTCATGGGAGGGGGCGCGCCACCTCCTGGGCTGCTGCCCTCTCTCTCCCCTCAGGCCCACTAAGGCCCAATACTTCCCCGGGGGGTTCCGGTAACCCCTCCGGCACTCCGGTTTTCTCTGAAATCACCTGGAACACTTCCGGTGTCTGAATATAGTCATCCAATATATCAATCTTTATGTCTCAACCATTTCGAGACTCCTCGTCATGTCCGTGATCACATCCGGGATTCCGAACAAACTTCGGTTCATCAAAACATATAAACTCATAACATAACTGTCATCGTAACATTAAGCGTGCGGACCCTACGGGTTCGAGAACTATGTAGACATGACCTAGAACTATTTCCGGTCAATAACCAATAGCGGAACCTGGATGCTCATATTGGTTCCTACATATTCTACGAAGATCTTTATCGGTAAAACCGCATAACAACATACGTTGTTCCCTTTGTCATCGGTATGTTACTTGCCTGAGATTTGATCGTCGGTATCCAATACCTAGTTCAATCTCGTTACCGGCAAGTCTCTTTACTCGTTACGTAATGCATTATTCTGTAACCAACTCATTTGCCACATTGCTTGCAAGGCTTATAGTTATGTGCATTACCGAGAGGGCCCAGAGATACCTCTCCGACAATCAGAGTGACAAAACCTAATCTCGAAATACGCCAACTCAACATGTACCATTGGAGACACCTGTAGAGCTCCTTTATGATCACCCAGTTACGTTGTGACGTTTGGTAGCACACAAAGTGTTCCTCCGGTAAACGGGAGTTGCATAATCTCATAGTTGTAGGAACTTTGTATAAGTCATGAAGAAAGCAATAGCAACATACTAAACGATCAAATGCTAAGCTAACGGAATGGGCCAGGTCAATCACATCATTCTCCTAATGATGTGATCCCATTAATCAAATGACAACACATGTCTATGGTTAGGAAACATAACCATCTTTGATTAATGAGCTAGTCAAGTAGAGGCATACTAGCGACATTAAGTTTGTCTATGTATTCACACATGTATCATGTTTCCGGTTAATACAATTTTAGCATGAATAATAAACATTTATCATGATATGAGGAAATAAATAATAACTTTATTATTGCCTCTAGGGCATATTTCCTTCAAACATTAGCACATCTACTCTAAATGCTTTATTGCCATGTGCTAATCCTTGCAATTCATCCACCTCTCATATTATATCCACTCATGATGAATTGCTCATCTTGTCTTGTTGCTCTAACCATGAAGTTTCTACTTCCACTAGTCCTCTTGTTTCTAGTGTTGAAACTAACCATGTAGAGGAAGTGAATGAGCTCAAGGCCCAAGCCACTAGTTTGAAGAAAGACTTGTAAAAGTGTGATGTTGGACATAATTTTCACTCCAACACGAAGAAGTCAAAGAACAAGAAGAAGGGACAAGAGCAATTCAAGAATTCAGCCAATATTACTTGCTTCAAGTGCAAGAATGTTGGACACCATGTGAGATCTTGTCCACTAAAGAAGAAGGGTTCAAGTGTGAAGCAACAAGGGAAGTGGCTTCAAGTTCAATCTCAAAATGAAGTAATACCTCTACCCATAATTAATGAAAATATTGCTCCCCAAGTTGAGAAAGTAAAGAAGAAGATAAGGGGGGTACATGTTGCTATATTTGTCATAAGAAGGGACACATAGCTTCATCATGTCCTAACGGTAACATCTCTAAGCCTCCAATTATCAATGATCATTATTCACTTGGGAAGGATAATGTTGGCAGTTTGTTTGCGAAGTATATTGGTGCCCAATGTTAGAAAAACTAGGGTTTGGAACAATGCTCGATACCCTTGGTGGGTATGGCTGTCATATATTTATAAGAGGGAACCGTACAAATACAGGTTATGTTACAACACATATATATGCTATATACTTAGTCTAACACCCTCCCTCAATCTTAACTATGTCCTGAAACACTGAGAAGGTTAAGATTGCGTCGACAACCCTCAAAAGAAGGCAAGGGCAAGGGTTTAGTGAAGATATCAGCAAGTTGATCCTTAGAAGAAACAAACTTGATCTGAAGAAGCTTCTGAGCAACACGTTCCCTCACAAAGTGATAGTCAACTTCGATGTGCTTCGTTCGGGCATGAAATACCGGATTGGATGAAAGATATGTGGCACCAATGTTATCACACCAAAGGACAGGTGGCTGAGTCGGAGAGACCCTCAACTCCCGAAGCAAAGACTGCACCCACATGATCTCAGCTGTGGCATTAGCAACTCCTTTGTACTCAGCTTCAGTACTACTCCGAGACACTGTAGCTTGCTTGCGAGCTTGCCAGGCGATCAAGTTAGGTCCAAAGAACACAGCATGTCCCCCCGTGGATCACCGATCATCAGGACTACCAGCCCAATCGGCATCAGAAAATGCTGAGATCAAGCCAGAAGATGCAGGCTGAAGATGAAGGCCATATGAACCAGTGTGACGAACATAGCGCAAGATGCGCTTAATGGCCGACCAATGAGAGTCACGTGGTGCATGAAGGTATTGGCACACACGGTTAACAGCAAATGATATGTTTGGTCGAGTAATGAGCAAGTACTGCAGCCCACCAACAATGCTGCGGTACTCAGTGGCATCCGCAGGAGAGAGCAAGTCACCATAAAAGCTGTTAGTTTGTCTGTGGCAGACATGGGAGTCATAGCAGCCTTACACTGCAGCATACCAGCACGGCGTAGGAGATCATGAGAGTACTTCTTCTGAGTAAGAGTCAAGCCACCATCAGAACGAAACACCTCCAGACCCAAAAAATAATGCAGTCTCCCCAGATCCTTAACAGCAAACTCAGCACCAAGAGAGGACACAAGCCAATCCGTAGCAGCAGTAGACAAACTGACAAGTATGATATCATCAACATAGACCAGAATGTACATAGTCACCTCAGGTCACTGAGGAATAAACAGAGATGTGTCTGCTGTAGAAGGCACAAACCCATGCGCACGAAGGGCAGCGCCAAGACGTGCATGCCACGCACGAGGGGCCTGCTTCAGACCATAGAGAGCCTTGACAAGGCGACATAAGTGATGTGGCCGAGCAGGATCAACAAAACCCGGTGGCTGACACATGTAAACCTCTTCTTCCAAAACTCCATGAAGAAAAGCATTCTGAACGTCAAGTTGTCGAAGCGACCATCCTCGAGTAACAGCCAAGGAAAGAAGAACACGAATCGTAGTTGGTTTAATAACAGGACTGAATGTGTCTTCATAATCAATGCCATACCGTTGTTTGAATCCCTTGGCAACCAGGCGTGCCTTGTACCTCTCAATGGAGCCATCAGCATGTTTCTTCACCTTGAAAACCCATTTAGAATCAATGATACTGACACCAGATGGATGTGGAACCAGACGCCAAGTGTTGTTTCTTTGGAGAGCATGGATCTCCTGCTCCATAGCAGCACGCCAATGAGGAATGCCAAGCACTGCCTGGAAATGTCGTGGTTCAGTCGTAGGATCGGCTTCAGCATGAGCAACACAGGCCGCAAGCCATGCGACAGTACCATCAGTGTGCTTCTTCGGTTGGAAGATGCCACTCTTGCTGTGAGTATGAGGACGAAGGACGGCCGACTGAGGCGGCGGTGGAGCAGCCACCACACGGGAGCCACTGTCCAACAGAGATGAATAAGACACGCCATCAGGCGAGTCAATGATCGCAGCCGGTGAGGTAGTCACTGTCGTACCCGAGCCTGGAGTAGTTTGCGAAGACATGCCGGGCATGGTTGGTGACAACGGGTCATGCAACAAGGACGAACCCGAGGCACTAGCCGGCGAGGCCACCGGCCCAAGTGACAGGGCTGCGGGGTCAGCCGACCTGGGTGACCGCGCAGACGCCAGCCCAGGCGATATGGGCATCGCGGGGTTCGTCGCTACGGGGGTCATCAGCCCAGGCGACCGCAAGGCCTCTAGACCAGGTGACATGGGCGCCCCATCGAGGCCACGTGCATGGGGCATGCACGTATGATCAATGTCGGGGAAGGCAGCCGGCATATCAACGGGGTCAGCCGGCATAGCGACAGCTGGCACAGTCGAGGCCGCATCAGCATCATCATCAAGAAGCTCAAGTCGAGCACCTCGTCCAGTCCCTGCACCATGGTTAGGCAACAACAGAGGAGAATATGCAGCATCTACAAATTGATCAGGCAAATCTGGAAAAGAGTGCAACTCGGTGACGGGAGTATCGGTGGGAGATGTGAGCGTGGAAAAAGGGAAGACAGTCTCATCGAACACAACATCACGAGAAATGTAAACACGATTTGTTGGAAGGTGGAGACACTTGTAACCTTTGTGGAGAGTACTGTACCCAAGGAACACACATTTTTTGGATCGATACTCAAGTTTATGCTTATTGTACGGACGGAGATGCGGCCAACATGCACAACCAAACACTTTAAGGAAGGAGTAGTCTGGAGTTTCATGAAGCAACACTTCTAGAGGTGACTTCATGTGAAGAAGGCGTGTGGGAATCCTGTTTATCAAAAAACAAGCAGTAACAAAAGCATCACTCCAGAACCGAAACGGGACAGAGGCATGTGCAAGAAGTGTTAGACCAGTTTCAACTATATGATGGTGCTTGCGCTCAGCTGCATCGTTCTGCTGATGTGTATGAGGACAAGACACATGGTGGGAGATGCCAAGCTTCTGAAAGAAGGTGTTAAGATTATGGTATTCTCCCCCCAGTCGGACTGGACATGAATGATTTTGTGCTTAAGCAACCGCTCAACATGTGCTTGAAATTGCATAAAGACATGAAACACATCAGATTTGCGCTTAATGAGATAAATCCATGTAAAGCGACTGAAAGCATCGATGAAACTGACATAATAGTTGTGACCACTGACAGAAGTTTGGGCATAGCCCCACACATCCGAAAACACAAGTTCGAGAGGAGCCTTAACAACACGACTCGATACAGAAAAAGGCAACTGACGACTCTTGCCTTGTTGACAGGCATCACACACTAGAAACTCCTTATTACTAGACTCAACTGGAAGACGATGACGATGCAGCACATGGCGCACAATGGGAGTGGCAGGATGACCAAGGCGAGAATGCCACTGTGACGATGACACCCGAACACCACTGAAAACTTGAGATACTCGTGGCACATCAAGCGCTCGTGGTACATCAAGCGCATATAAGCCGTCGCGAGCTCGACCACTAAGAAGAACGGCCCTCGTGTCCCGGTCCTTAACAAAAAAATGGAAAGGGTGAAACTCAACAAACACATTGTTGTCATATGTCAATTTAGGAACCGAGAGTAAATTACGTGTGACTGAAGGAACACGAAGGACATCAAGGAGACGCAAAGTTTTAGTGGTACGCGAAAGAAGAGATGCCTGACCAACATGTGAGATGGGCATACCTGATCCATTGGCAGTGCGGACCTGATCATGGCCGGTGTAGGGCTGGCGAGTAGCCAACTTGTCAAGCTGGCTCGTCAGGTGATCTGTTGCGCCTGTGTCCATGTACCAGGCGGGATCCATAGAATATGTAGGAGTGAACCCAGGGTCCTGTGTGGCGAGAGCAGCTTGCTTCTCGTTGCCCTTCCCATTGTTCCCAATCCCAAGGAAGTCACGTTTAAATCGACGATGGCACCGAGACGCCAAGTGTCCCTCAATGCCGCAAAGCTGACACTCCACCCCACCGCCACACGCCTCGCAGTGGAGCCGCTTGCGGCCGGCCGTTGGAGGAGCTGAAGCGGGCGGACGAGGCTGGTGGCCCGAGGACGGAGGCGGTTTCTGCTTAGCACCACAGGCACCCCCGCGGAGAGCAGCGTTCACAGACGGGCCCTCCGTGTAGACTCCAACAGAGCGGCGAGCGGCGAGCCGCTGCTCCGTGCTGAGAAGGCGGGCGTAGAGATCACGAGGTGGCATGGGCGTGTCACGTCCGTTGACGTTTTCAACAAGAGAGTCATAGTCCTCATCAAGGCCATTGAGAATAAATGAAGTAAACTCCTCGTCACGGAGGGGCTTCCCAATTGAGGATAGTGTGTCAGCCAAGCTTTTGACCTTGTTGAAGAAGGCCGTAATGGAGAGATCATGTTTCTTGACCTCACCCAGCTGGTTGCGAATGGCAGAAGAACGGGCCAGCGACTGCGAGGAGAAGCTGGAATCGAGGGTAGCCCATGCATCCCTCGACGTCGCGGCAAAGACCACCATGCCAGCCACGGAAGGAGTGAGCGAGGACTGAATAGCACCCAGAATAGCCTGATCCTGAGCAATCCACCGACGATGAGCAGGGTTGGGCACCATGACAGAGCCACCAGTGGCCGAGGGCACCGGAACAGTGGCCGGGGGACACGGCAGCGTACCGTCGACATACCCCTCAAGATAGTGACTACGCATCAGCGGCAACACCTGAGCACGCCACAGGAGGTAGTTGTCAGTAGAGAGCTTCACCGTCACCAGATGAGCGAAGTGGAACGGTCCTGGTTCAGCCACCGGTGCGGAGAGCTGCGAGTCGTATGTCGGAGGGGCACTGTACGGAGTCAGCGCATCGGCCGACGGAGACGTACGGTAGGGTTGGTGATGACCATGGGACGCCGGAGGAGGTATGCCGTAGGGCTCCAGCGACGTGACGTACTGCACAGGGGCAGAATAGGGTGCGCCATACGGTGCCTCGTAGGGCCCCACGGAGGACGAGGCATGCGGCACCGGTGCAGTGTACGGCAGCGGCGATGGCACAACGTACGGCGGCGGATAGGGGCCGCTGTAGGGCACCTGGACGTGGGCACCAGGTGGACCGGAGCCCGGCGGTGCAGCACGTAGATGGGTTCCATCGGAAGGCAGCGGTGCAACATACGTATAAGTCCCGCTGTAAGACTCCACAGATGGATCACGCTGCATGTGCATGCGATCGAAGGAAACGGAGCGCTGGCGATCGGGACGCACGGCCGCATCGCGCGCGATCGCGGGCGCTGGTGATTGAGGTGCGGGCGGGCACGAAGCACCCGGCCAGGCCCAGGCGAGCGGCGCAGAAGCCATGAATGGCGAGTCCATCGCTAGGGTTGATAGAGGCGGCACGGCGGCGGAGGCCGACGCGGCGGCGACAGGGAAGCGGAAGCACGGCGCGGATCGAACGCGTCGTCTGATACCATGTTAGACAAACTAGGGTTTTAAACAATGCTCGATACCCTTGGTGGGTACGGCTGTCATATATTTATAAGAGGGAACCGTACAAATACAGGTTATGTTACAACACGTATATATGCTATATACTTAGTCTAACACCCAAAGTGGTTTGGAAATGGACAATATCATTTGTGTTGCCAAGCGTATTGTTAATATCTTCTTAGGACCCAACTTGGTTGGGGACCATCGAGCTCAAACTTGATCAATAGGCGTGTGGAGGGCAATGGAGACCTGACTACTTCATGAAGAAAAATGATTTTCACCATATGTCGTGGCTAATGCCAAGTCAAGTGGATTATCATCACATCTATCAATCCAATGCTCCTCTTTGCGGCAACTTGTATGTGCATTGTTTGCATTGAAAGTTACTAGTCCATTGCATGTTTAGGTTTTGTACCTAGCATGTGCTTGTATATGTTGTGCCTCCTAGTATGCTTGATTTGTGTTATCTAGCATGTGTACGTCGCAAGGCACTTCATATATTTGTGTGCATGTTTTGAGCCTTCATTACATCTTAGTTGCATCTTATTGGGCTATTTTGAGATATGAATGTATCATCACATTATGGGGGAGTGTTATGCTCTACGCACATCACAAACCTAAAATGTGTATATATATGGGATACCACCTATTATTTATAGTGCAAGATTATCTAGTTACTATGTGGTATGTCATGTTCATTTGAAATTCAAATTCTCATCCATTGATTATCTTGAGTTGGATTTCGTATGCCTCTTATGTACAATACATGGGTTTTCACATTATGGGGGTGATATGCTTTGTGCGTATCACAATCCCTGTGAATGTGAACAATTGATGATTGCCACTCTAATTTATATTGTTAGATTACCTTATATCTTTGTGGCTTGCTATTGCAGCAAGTTCCAAACTACGTTAACACCTTTTTGGTGTGCATCCTCTGGACTTGTTTGCGTATATCATTCTTGCGGGTTTTCCCCATGGTTTTCTTAGCAATTGTATTTGGGAAATCGTTTGATTCAAGTAATTCCAATTGTTGCTTTGCATGATGATCTATCTAATTGGAATGTTAATAATGTTTTATCCAAGCATTGTGTTCATTTCTAAACTCTCATGTTATATATGCTTGTGTTTGTATAGATGATCATGTACTTATTTGGTTTCTACGCCGAATGATAACTCGAAATACCATTTTGTTCGAGTTCATCTTATTGGTTTGTATGGAGTTATGGGAGTTTGTTATCTCATTGTTTATAGAGTCTTATATCTACTTGAGTGGGATATTCCTATGAGTATGTGTGTAATGCATATCTTATATGCTCATTGGTTTTGCTTGGTTCATGTGTTGAACTTTGTGTGCCAATATGTTGATTTGTCACTTTCATTCATTTTGGACAACATGAATGATTAGTGATTATTGGAAGTATTAATGGTTATGTGTTCATTTGTCCAAATTTGTATCTCTTTAGATTTTGGTAGGCTTGTGCATGCATATTTACTATGTGTAAATTTTCATGCCTTGTTTTCTTAAATTGATCCAATTTATAAATGGTATATCCATCAAATTCTTAATAGCTAAGATGTGCATGAAATTCAAATTCATATCGATATGCACATATTTAAGTGGTTTTACCCTATGTTTTGTAGTTATGCTAACTACTTCAGACCCAATAAGTTTGGGGACCATATTGTACTTAAATTGTTTTAGGTACATTTGAGAATCATTGGGTGCTTGGCTTATTCATGAAGGTGGTGGCACAATGAGGAAAATAGAACCAAGCTTGGATATTTTTATTGATCTATGACTTCATACCAATCCAATGCTATCTCGGTAACAAGTATTTACTTCATGCATATACATAGAAATGGGGTCAACCTTGTGTAGGTTGCATCATGCATGATTAGTACTTGTTAAAAGTTCTTCTTCTTGCATGTTCTTAAAAATTCACTTTATTGCAGTTGTGGGACATTTGAGAAGAAGCATATAGTGGGGATCTATAAAACCAGATTCATGATTCACTTATCCCAAAATATGCCAATTAAGCAATTTATTGCATATCAATTCCTCAATTGTTCTCTCATGTGTAATTTTGATAAAACGAAAATAATTTGCTACCCATGGTGGTAGCTACGCTCAACCCCAATTTTTATCTCTAATTATTTTGGTAAATTATTTTGGACTATGAAAAATAACTCTATGCCGGAAATATCGTGACTTACGACCAGCTATGCAAGGAAAAGGGCAATTATGCCAAAAAGGCAAGCAAAAAGACCGAGAGAAGTGAGAAAAGACTATTTCTACACAACAAAAAGGCACTTGTACCAGAAAGGTAATAAAAAGACAAAAGGAACTGAAAAAAAGTCATTTCTATACAACAAAAGTGCACTTGTTCCAATGCCATAGAAAACCCGACACCTCATATATCAAAAAAGGCACTTATGCCAAACGGTGTGTAGCTACCACCATGCGTGTGTAGCTACCACCATGCATAGAAAATCGCCTCTCTTTGATAAAATTACAAAAACACTCTATTTGCTTGTGGTATTTTCTATCTTACTTTGTAATTCATTGTTATGCAAATGAGATAAATTTATGACATGTTCTCGCTGTCACATGCCTTGCTCTTATGGTAGGATCAAAGTTGTATAATAATGGATTCACTTGTGGATATCAAGTTCTTATCAATTGAGTCTTTTGTGTATGCAAGGTTCTTTGTGGATACATAGCATGCTTATTATTGTCCTCTTAGGAAATTTATACATGTGTAAGTTCATATCTTTCCTTGATATCATTTATTCCTTGTTGGCCTCTTTGTTTGTTTCCTTTCATTCTTATGGTGGTTCCGCTAAGAGGTTGTGGCGTGAGTGCTTGTATGTTTTGCATATAATCTTGCACACTCATGTGTTTTGAATGTATTTTGGACACTTTCTTATGATGATGATCAAATTGGGTATTCATATTACATCTTGTCCATAATATGTTCTTTGGATGTTTTCTGAAAAGTTTTTCTCACATGTAGAATGCTTATTTTCGTATCATAATATCCTGGTGCATTCTATAGATCCCGAGCTCCTCAAAATTTTCATCATTGAATATGTGTGTTTAATTTTCACACACATCTTGTAATACGCACACATTAAGGAGGAACTCATAATATATTGGCTTCTAGATTTTTTCCATTTTGGCATTTGTTGCCAATGGGGGAGAAGTTTGGAGGGTTTAATATAAGTAGTTTAAGTCCTTGTCATTCATGCTTATCTACCCTGGTTATATATGTTTGTTGCATGAATGAATATATAAAGAAAACTCCACCTAGTGTATGTCAACCAATATGACCCCCTTTGCTTGATGAAATTCAAAGTTCATTCACACATGCATATATTGTGGTTCTACTAACATCAAATACTTATGTAGTGTTTCAATGTTAGTACACCATGTGTGATAAACTTAATATCTTTGTGACACTTGATGCTATCAAAACTATCCCAAGTATACAATTTATCCTCGAGTAAATTGCATACATGTGTTAAAATTCATCGTATAAACCCCCTTGTTGAGATTGTCATCAATTACCAAAATGGGGGAGATTGAAAGTACATGGTCCCCATGTGTGGTTTTGGTAATTAATGACAATCTTAATGGACTAATGTTTGCATTGGGTTATACATTTGAAGGAACGTTTTATTTGCAATGCATGAAGAATATTAGATGTTTGTTCCATGTTGATGCAAGAAGGAGATCAAATGGATTTGGAATAAATGACATATACATATTTGATGTGGGGCATCCTACGGACATCACCATGTCAAGAGTCCCATTGCTAAGAGGCACGCCCAACTCCAACTTCAAGCATACTAAGGTGAACTCCATCCTTAATGCGTGTCTTCTTAGTTCCCTCAAGGATGGTATACTACTTGACTGTCCTACCATGTGCCCATATAGGTTTGAGCCTGATGATGAACGTGCCATGGAGGAGGTCATCCACGAGCGAGCGCCTACACCATCCATAAGAAAAGCCTGGAAATGGAGAAGGAACCGTTAAGGAGAAGGCGAGGTTCCACCTGCACCGACGGGTGTCCACGAGAAGGCGACATGTTGTGAGCCTCTAGATACCCCATGCGCATGGGCCCTTGTACCCCGTGCCCACGGTACAAGCCCGTGCGCATGGGCTAAGTCACCAGCTCTCTGGATACCTCGTGTACACGGGGCTGCCTGTGTGCAGCTGTGGGCTTTGCCCATGTAATTCCTATTACACCCCTGCTTACCCCTTCATCCCTAGGACTATATATACTCCTCCTCCTCCTCCTCCATTTAGACTTAGTTAAGAATAGCTCTAGACATTAGAGCTTAGCTCATGTACCTCCCCTTGTGGGATTCCTCCTATTGACAGAGGGAGAGACACTCCATTGGAGTTCAAGGCCTCCTTTGGAAAAATCCCTAGTGGATTCAAGACCCCATCTAGGGAAGGGTCTCTTTAGATCTCAAGACCTCACCTCCTTTGGATTTGAGATGAACTCCACCTTGTATCTTTCCTTTTGTTGTTCTTGTACCTTTGTGGATCTTGTGTGGATGTGAGTCTAGTGGATGTGTGATTTGGGCTTGTTCTTGAGTGTTCCTCTTATGATTCCCTTTGTGTTCTGATGTCTACTACACAACCTTCTCCTTGTAGACGTTGTTGGGCCTCCAAGTGCAGAGGTTTGTAGGACAGTAACAAATTTCCCTCAATTGGATGACCTAAGGTTTATCAATCGGTGGGAGGCGTAGGATGAAGATGGTCTCTCTCAAGCAACCCTGCAACCAAATAACAAAGAGTCTCTTGTGTCCACAACACACCCAATACAATGGTAAATTGTATAGGTGCACTAGTTCGGCGAAGAGATGGTGATACAAGTGCAATATGGATGGTAGATACAAGTTTTTGTAATCTGAAAAAAAACAGCAAGGTAACTAATGATAAAAGTGAGCGTAAATGGTATTGCAATGGTAGGAAACAAGGCCTAAGGTTCATACTTTCACTAGTGCAAGTTCTCTCAACAATAATAACATACTTGGATCATACAACTATCCCTCAACATGCAACAGAGAGTCACTCCAAAGTCACTAATAGCGGAGAACAAACAAAGAGATTATGGTAGGGTACGAAACCACCTCAAAGTTATCCTTTCTGCTCGATCTATTCAAAAGTCTGTAGTAAAATAACACGAAGCTATTCTTTTCGTTCGATCTATCATAGAGTTCGTACTAGAATAACACCTTAAGACACAAATAAACCAAAACCCTAATGTCACCTAGATACTCCAATGTCACCTCAAGTATCCGTGGGCATGATTATACGATATGCATCACACAATCTCAGATTCATCAATTCAACCAACACAAAGTAATTCAAAGAGTGCCCCAAAGTTTCTACCGGAGAGTCAAGACGAAAACATGTGCCAACCCATATGCATAAGTTCATTGAACCCGCAAGTTGATCACCAAAACATACATCAAGTAGATCACGTGAATATCCCATTGTCACCACAGATAAGCACGACAAGACATACATCAAGTGTTCTCAAATCCTTAAAGACTCAATCCAATAAGATAACTTCAAGAGGAAAACTCAATTCATCACAAGAGAGTAGAGGGGGAGAAACATCATAAGATCCAACTATAATAGCAAAGCTCGCGATACATCAAGATCGTATCACCTCAAGAACACGAGAGAGAGAAAGAGATCAAACACATAGCTACTGGTACATACCCTCAGCCCCGAGGGTGAACTACTCCCTCCTCGTCATGGAGAGCGCCGGGATGATGAAGATGGCCACTGGTGAGGGATCCCCCCTCCGGCAGGGTGCCGGAACAGGGTCCCGATTGGTTTTTGGTGGCTACAGAGGCTTGCAGCAGCGGAACTCCCGATCTATTGTGCTCCCGATGTTTTTAGGGTATATGGAGATATATAGGCGAAAGAAGTCGGTCAGGGGAGCCACGAGGGGCCCACTAGGGTGGGGGCGCGCCCAGGGGAGGTGGGCGCGCCTCCCTGCCTCGTGGCCACCTCGAAGCTTCCCTTACATGCACTCCAAGTCCCCTGGATTGCTTCCGTTCCAAAAATAACTTTCCTGAAGGTTTCATTCCATTTGGACTCCGTTTGATATTCCTTTTCTTCGAAACACTGAAATAGGCAAGAAAACAACAATTTGGGCTGGGCCTCCGGTGAATAGGTTAGTCCCAAAAATGATATAAAAGTGTAAAGTAAAGCCCATAAACATCCAAAACAGGTAATATAATAGCATGGAACAATCAAAAATTATGGATACGTTGGAGACGTATCAAGCATCCCCAAGCTTAATTCCTGCTCGTCCTCGAGTAGGTAAATGATAAAAACAGAATTTTTGATGTGGAATGCTACCTAGCATAATTCTCAATGTAATTTTCTTTATTGTGGCATGAATGTTCAGATCCAAATGATTCAAAATAAAAGTTCATATTGACATAATAAATAGTAATACTTCAAGCATACTAACTAAGCAATCATGTCTTCTCAAAATAACATGGCTAAAGAAAGTTATCCCTACAAAATCATATAGTCTGGCTCTTGCTCTATCTTCATCACACAAAGTATTTAATCATGAACAACCCCGATGACAAGCCAAGCAATTGTTTCATACTTTAGTATTCTCAAACTTTTTCAGTTTTCACGCAATACATGAGCGTGAGCCATGGACATAGCACTATATGTGGAATAGAATGGTGGTTGTGGAGAAGACAAAAAGGGAGAAGATAGTCTCACATCGACTAGGCGTATCAACGGGCTATGGAGATGCCCATTAATATATATCAATGCGAGTGAGTAGGATTGCCATGCAACGGATGCACTAGAGCTATAAGTGTATGAAAGCTCAACAAAAGAAACTAAGTGGGTGTGCATCCAACTTGCTTGCTCATGAAGACCTAGGGCATTTTGAGGAAGCCCATCATTGGAATATACAAGCCAAGTTCTATAATGAAAAATTCCCACTAGTATATGAAAGTGACAACATAGGAGACTCTCTATGATGAAGATCATGGTGCTACTTTGAAGCACACGTGTGGTAAAAGGATAGTATCATTGCCCCTTCTCTCTTTTTCTCTCATTTTTTTGTTTTTTTGGGCCTTCCCTTTTTTATGGCCTTTTTCTCTCTTTTTTATGGCCTTTCTCTCTTTTTTTAGTCTGGAGTCTCATCCCGACTTGTGGGGGAATCATAGTCTCCATCATCCTTTCCTCACTTGGGACAATGCTCTAATAATGAAGATCATCACACTTTTATTTACTTACAACTCAAGATTACAACTTGATACTTAGAACAAAATATGACTCTATATGAGTGCCTCCGGCGGTGTACCGGGATATGCAATGAATCAAGAGTGACATGTATGGAAATTATGAAGGTGGCTTTGCCACAAATACAATGTTAACTACATGATCATGCAAAAGCAATATGACAATGATGGAGCGTGTCATAATAAACGAAACGATGGAAAGTTGCATGGCAATATATCTCGGAATGGCTATGGAAATGCCATAATAGGTAGGTATGGTGGATGTTTTGAGGAAGGTATATGGTGGGTGTATGGTATCAGCGAAAGTTGCACGGCACAAGAGAAGCTAGCAATGGTGGAAGGGTGAGAGTGCGTATAATCCATGGACTCAACATTAGTCATAAAGAACTCATATACTTATTGCAAAAATCTACAAGTCATTGAAACAAAGTACTACGCACATGCTCCTAGGGGGGTAGATTGGTAAGAAAAGACCATCGCTCGTCCCCGACCGCCACTCATAAGGAAGACAATCAATAAACAAATCGTGCTCCAACTTCATCACAAAGTGGTTCACCATACGTGCATGCTCTGGGAATCACAAACTTCAACACAAGTATTCCTCAAATTCATAATTACTCCACTAGCATGACTCTAATATCACCATCCTCATATCTCAAAACAATTATCAAGCATCAAATTGATCATAGCATCCAGTTCACTTTCTATGATAGTTTTATTATACCCAACTTGGATGCCCATCATTCTAGGACCAATTTTATAACTATAGAAAATACCATGCTGTTCTAAAAGACTCTCAAAATAATATAAGTGTAGCATGAGAGATTAACAATTTCTACAGAATAAAACCACCGCCGTGCTCTAAAAGATATAAGTGAAGCACTAGAGCAAACGACAAACTACCCCGAAAGATATAAGTGAAAATCAATGAGTAGTCAAATAATTATGCAACTATGTGAAGATTCTCTAACATTTAATAATTTTCAGATCTTTGTATTTTATTCAAACATCAAGCAAAACAAAACAAAAGAAAATTACGCTCCAAGCAAAACACATATCATGTGGTGAATAAAAAATAGCTCCAAGTAAAGTTACCGATGAACGGAGACGAAAGCGGGGATGCCATCCGGGGCATCCCCAAGCTTAGGCTCTTGGTTGTCCTTGAATATTACCTTGGGGTGCCTTGGGCATCCCCAAGCTTAGGCTCTTGCCACTCCTTATTCCATAGTCCATCGAATCTTTACCCAAAACTTGAAAACTCCACAACACAAAACTCAACAGAAAACTCGTAAGCTCCGTTAGTATAAGAAAATAAATCACCACTTAGGTACTGTTATGAACTCATTCTAAATTCATATTGGTGTAGTATCTACTGTATTCCAACTTCTCTATGGTTCATACCCTCTGATACTACTCATAGATTGATCAAAATAAGCAAACAACACATAGAAAACAGAATCAGTCAAAAACAGAACAGTCTGTAGTAATATGTATCAAACGTATACTTATGGAACTCCAAAAATCCTACCAAATTAGGAAAACCTGAAAAAATTGTGTACCAATCCAGAGAAAAAATAATAAGGTCAACATCACGTTTATGTGAATTATCAAAACTAATTTACTAGGTGCAAAAGTTTCTGATTTTCAGCAGGATCAACACAACTATCATGTTAAGCTATCCTAAAGGTCTTACTTGGCACTTTATTGAAACAAAACCTATAAAACATGATTATCTCAGTAGAATAGTCATGTAGACACATAAAAACAGTAAGGGTAAATATTGGGTTGTCTCCCAACAAGAATTGAAACATAATGGGAGCATCATGAAGGATATTACTAGAACATTTAATCCTAACTCACTTCCTATGCATAGGGATTTTGTGAGCAAACAACTTATGGGAACAATAATCAACTAGCATAGGAAGACAAAACAAGCATAGCTTCAAGATTTTCAACACATAGAGAGGAAACTTGACATTATTGCAATTCCTACAAGCATATGTTCCTCCCTCATAATAATTTTTAGTAGCATCATGAATGAATTCAACAATATAACCAGCACCTAAAGCATTCTTTCCATGATCTACTTGCATAGAAAATTTACTACTCTCCACATAAGCAAAATTCTTCTTATCCGGAATAGTGGGAGTATCATAAGAGACTTGAATACTAAAAATTGTTTCCACATTAAAAGAGTAATGTTCAGAAAAGGGTAATAATAATCATGACAAGTTTTATAAATATAATCATCACTGCTTTTTATAGCATAAGTTTCATCACAATAATCATCATAAGTAGCAACTTTGTTCTCATCATAATCGATTGAAACCTCTTCCAAGATAGTGGAATCATCACTAAATAAAGTCATGACCTCTCCAAATCCACTTTCATATTCATCACAATAAGATTCAACATCCTCCAAAATAGTGGGATCATTACTTCTTAAAGTTGACACTCTTCCAAACCCACTTTCATCAATATAATCATCATAGGTAAGAGGCATGCTATTATCATAACAAATTTGCATATCAAAACTTGGGAGGCTAAAAATATCATCTTCATTAAACGTAGCATCCCCAAGCTTGGGACAAACACTAATTGCAGAAAATATATTCTCAAATATGTCATCCTCATCAAACATAGCTTCCCCAAGCTTGGGCCTTTCCGTATCATAAGCATAATCACTCTCATCATTAATAGTATGGATAGCACCAATAGTATAGCAATTATCATCCTCACAATGAGTAATAGGAGCAACATCATTTGGGAGGGATACCTTTTTACCTTTGCTTCTCCATTTTTTCTTTTTCTTCTTCACATTATGTGTGGGTTCAACCTTCTTCTCTGAGCTCCTTATTGATGAGATTGGTTGAATAGAAAGCTCCTCCTCGTTACCTGATTCATCATAAGAAATAATAGGAGGATATTGGGAAGTCTCTTCCCTTTCATTAGTATTCTCCTCATCTTATATTTGCTTTCTTTTCTTTAGGTAATTGGCAATATAAGGATTTTCAATGCAATTCACCGCACAATACAAATAAATCTTCTTTAGATCAATATCAAGGAATTTCTTAAGGGCAAATTCTGGAAGATTCTTAGTTAAACGTTTTATTTCTTCATAACCCAAAAGCAAACTAAGTTTATTATGATGTGCAAGGGAAATCATATCATCACAATTTTTGGACACGATTCGATCATGAAACAATTTGCATCGGAGATGTAAATGACCACGTTCATTGCAAAGTTCACAAGTACGGCAAAGGCATGTTAAATTTTCAGCACTCACATTTAGCCTTTCTTGCAACAATTTAGTTTCTAAATGCTTATGCCTCTTGCAGTATCTATCTTCTCTATTTGGTGTGTACTTGAAAACCCAATGCACTCCACAAAAATCGACATGCTTATAGGAGACATTTTCATCATAACTAGTGCAATCATCATTAGTACTATGGATATTCAAGGAGTTCATACTAACAACATTGCAATCATGCTCATCATTAAAAGATTTAGTGCCAAACATTTTATAGACTTCTTCTTCTAGCACTTGAGCACAATTTTCCTTTTCATCATACTTACGAAAGATATTAAAAAGATGAAGCGTATGAGACAAACTCAATTCCATTTTTAGTTTTCTTTTATAAACTAAACTAGTGATAAAACAAGAAACAAAAAGATTCGATTGCAAGATCTAAAGATATACCTTCAAGCACTCACCTCCCCCACAACGGCGCCAGAAAAGAGCTTAGTTGACGGGGTGTTAGTGCTGTTTACCTAGCCTCCCCGGCGACGGCGCCAGAAAAGAGCTTAATGTCTACTACACAACCTTCTTCTTGTAGACGTTGTTGGGCCTCCAAGTGCAGAGGTTTGTAGGATAGTAGAAAATTTCCCTCAAGTGGATGACCTAAGGTTTATCAATCCGTGGGAGGCGTAGGATGAAGATGGTCTCTCTCAAGCAACCCTGCAACCAAATAACAAAGAGTCTCTTGTGTCCCCAACACACCCAATACAATGGTAAATTGTATAGGTGCACTAGTTCGGCAAAGACATGGTGGTACAAGTGCAATATGGATGGTAGATATAGGTTTTTGTAATCTGAAAATATAAAAACAGCAAGGTAACTAATGATAAAAGTGAGCGTAAACGGTATTGCAATGGTAGGAAACAAGGCCTAACGTTCATGCTTTCACTAGTGCTAGTTCTCTCAACAATAATAACATACTTGGATCATATAACTATCCCTCCACATGCAACAAAGAGTCACTCCAAAGTCACTAAAAGTGGAGAAAAAACGAAGAGATTATGGTAGGGTACGAAACCACCTCAAAGTTATCCTTTCTGCTCGATCTATTCAAGAGTTGTAAGTGCATCTAGTGCCACCCCTAGTTGGTTTTGGAGTATTGACGACAAAGTTGGTTGAGGGACTAATGCGTTTGTGAGAATTACAGGATAACGCAGGTAGTGTCCCTCATTGATTCGGTTTACCTACCGGAGATGACCCCTAAAAATGTATGAAGACATTGACGACAATGGTGGTATGAGAAGATATTCATATTGAAGACTATGACATGAGAAGACATTGCGTGAAGACTATGGAGCACGAAGACTGTGTGGTTTCGTTGTTTCCCTTTCTTCTTTGTTGATTCATAGGAACCACCGTACTATTAAGTGGGGTCCAAGTGAACTAAGTCAGAGTGACTGAAGTGATGCTCAACCCAAATCCTATGTCTTCAAGCGAAGACAATGAGAGCAAATCTTATCCAGAGTTGGATGAGTCAGCTTTGGTTGTAGCCCAAGTAAAGTTGCCGTGTGTGTTTGAAATCTGACTGTTGGAACACGTGTCAGTTCCTTAGTGACCCAGGGTCATTTCGGACAAATCAGGTCGGGTTGCCTAGTGGCTATAAATAGCCCACCCCCTACACCATAAATTGGTGGCTGCTCAGAGTTAATATACGGCTTTTGTCGTCTGAGAGCAACCCACCTCGAAGCATTTGAGAGAGAGAGAAATCCTTGCGAGGACAAAGCCCAAACACCCAGAGCCAAAGAGTGTTAGGCATCACTGAAGTCTTTCTGTCTGTGTGACCTGAAGACTTATTACACTTGAGGACTGTGTATCCTCTAGCCGGTTAGGCGTCGCGTTCTGAGCATCCAAGAGTCATTGTGGATTGCCGGGTGAACAGAGTCTGTGAAGGTTTGGAAGCCTACCTTGAAGACTTACCAGAGTGATTGCGCGAGGACTAAGTGACCTTAGCTCAAGGGGAATAAGGTGAAGACACGGTCTTCTGAGTTGAATCTCAGCCTCCCTAACCAGACGTACAGTTGTCACAGCAACTGGAACTGGTCCAACAAATCCTGTGTCTTCAACAAGCAACTGGTTCTATCTCTTCCCTCCTTTACTTTGAGTTTATCTTCGTGAAGTCATTGCTTATCGTCTTATCTGATTGACTTCATTGCTTGACTACTATTGGCTTCATACTATCTTCCATCCTGATCCTACTACCTAGCTGCTATTAATCTTTGAACGTTAATGCTATTGCATACTTGATTATGGCTTGCTTGTTGTAGTTTATCTTCCGCTGCATATCAATTAGGTTGTTTCTATTGTTTGTCTTCGAAACTTCCATGTTTGGAAGACTTTCATAAAAATCGCCTATTCACCCCCCTCTAGTCGATAACTAGCACTTTCAATTGGTATCAGAGCAAGGTACTCCCTTGTTCTGTGTGATTCGGTTTAACCACCTGGAGTTTAGCTATGTCGACTGCAGGGATAATCAAAGTCTCCACTGCTTGCCCCGTGTTCGATGGAACTGAATATCCCTACTGGAAGAATAAGATGCGCATGCATCTTGAAGCCATTGATGTCGACCTCTGGTATGTCGTCAAGAATGGCGTTCCCAAAACTGGTGAAGGTGTCACCCCTACTGATGTCAATAAGTTCATTCAACTGGACTCGACTGCAAATAACATCATCTGTGGTCATCTGACCAAAGGACAGTATGGCCGTGTGAGTGCTCTAGAAACGTCAAAGCTAGTCTGGGACTGGCTGTCCAAGGTCAATGAAGGCGTCTCTACACAGAGAGACCAGAGGATCAGTGTTCTTCGCAATCTCTTCAATCGCTTCAAGAGAAACGACAATGAAAATGTCCAGCTCACGTTTGATCGCCTCACCGACATCACAAATGAGCTTCAAGCTCTCGGCGCCACTGAGATCACCAAGCATGAAATTGTCAAGACACTGCTGAGATCACTTGACACCTCCTTTGACACCCTTGCCCTCATGATACAAGAACGTCTTGACTTCAAGACACTCGATCCGTCTGATATACTTGAGAGGCTCAACACACATGAGTTCCAGCTTTCTGAGAAAAGAGATATCTATAGCCCCAACTATGGTCGAACTCGTGCTTTGAAGGCAAAAGTTGTTTCCTCATCTGAAGAAGAAGAATCTGACTGCGGTTCTGACGATCCTGAAGACATTGGAAGGGAGCTTGCTATGCTTGTGAAGAAGTTCCAGAAATTCACCAAGAAGAAGGGCTTCAGAAAATCTTCACGATCCAGTTCAAGAAATGATGAAGCTTCCACTCAAGACAACAAGAAGAGAACATGTCACAAGTGTAAGAAGCCTGGGCACTACATCTCTGAGTGTCCTCAGTGGGACAACGAGAAGAAGAAGATGAAGAGCAAGGAATACGATGACAAGAAGAAGAAGAAATCTTTGAAGTCTTCTTCCAAGTCCTCATCAAGGTCTTCATCTCACAAGAAGAGCTCATCTGGCAAGGCTCATGCTTTTGTTGGCAAGGAAATGGATTCAGAGGAGGAGTCTGCGTCTGAGGAGGCAGAGGTGGAATCTGAAGCTAAGTCCGACTCTGGCGTTGCAAGTCTAGCTCTGGCCACAGCCTACGTCGCAAAGTCCATCTTCAACACTGAAGACAATGACTCCCACACCAATGCTGATGATGACAAGGATGATCTTGCTCCCACCTACTGCTTCATGGCACGCGGTGCCAAGGTAAAATCGCGTGATGCTTACTTTCAAACATCAAGTGAAGATGACTCTGATTGTGAATATAAACCCAGCTACAGAACACTTGCTAAAATTGCTACTGAACAACAAAGGGCTATGGAACATACTCAAAAATTGTTAGACAAAAGCGATGACCTGTTGGACGCGGAAATGACACATTCACAGTCCTTAGTTTAAGACATAAAAAATCTTCATGCTAAGTATCAAGAACTTGAAAGTCTTCATGGGACGCTCTCAACCACTTATGAAAAGCTCTCCTATGATTATGTTAAAAGGAAGCAAGAGCTTGAGAAACTGAAAGTGACTCATGAAGATCTTCAAAAAGAGAATGAGTCATTTCGCGCTCAACAGATCAGTCCCGCTCAGGATGAATTTGAACCACCATGCTTAAAATGCATTGAGCGTGATAACGCTACCTCTATTGCTGAATGTTCCACTGCTGCTACTGTTGCTCTATCTTCAACTACTGATGTGGTAACTAACCCCTCTTCTGAGGATACCACTACTATTTCTGATGAAAATGCTAGGTTGAAGACATTGCTTGAAACAGGTATGTATAAAAGTCCGAAAGGGCATCAGACACTTTGTGATGTCCTCAAAAAGCAGATTCTGAACTGAAACCCTAGGAAAGAGGGTGTTGGGTTCGAGAGGAAAATGAATGCTGATGGTTCCTACTGGAAGCCTGAGCAGTATCCCAAAACCACATGGGTTGCTGCAAAGGAACCTTCAATGGATCCATCTACTTTATCTGGATTTACCTGTGCTAATCCCATTATCATTGATGAATCATTTGATGCAAACTATAAACTGTTCAAAAATCAGAATGGTGAAGTGTTTGCCAGGTATATTGGTACTAACTACAGGAATGGACCTCCTATGAAGAAGATCTGGGTTCCCAAAAGCTGCCTTGAGAATCTTCCAGTGAATGTCATCATGACACCACCAGGGAAGAAGACAAACCCCAGACCAAAGGCATCATATGGTCCAACGGCTACTTACGAACACATGACTCACTTGAGTCACCCTAACGCCAATGTTTTGCAGGGAAATCATACTCAGACTCATGAATATGAGCGTGTGTCTTCAAATTGCTATGTTCATAGAACTAAGAACTTTTCTGCTTATTCACATGAGTATCATTCATCTCCTGCAAGGCTATTTGCTAGGGCTTCAAAGCCAAAATTCTCAGATGCTGCACTTAGACTCATTGCTTCTAAGCCACCCCTGAAAATGTGGGTGGTGAAGAAGAATTAACTCTCTTTTGCAGAATGTGGTCTCCAGCCAGCAATCAATGGCGTCCGATATAATTGCTGGGGACCTAAAACATAAAGGGACGCATGATAAAATGACTTACTATGTATTCCACATATGAGTCACTTACCTGTCATACTGTGTGCTAACTTTCATCTATGCTGTGATAATCCATGTATGCAACAACTGCTTATGCTTCACAACATACCTTGTGAAGCCTATCCTCCAAACTGCACTGTAGGGCATGTCACCAAAAGCTTCAGAATGGATTATTGACAGCGGATGCACTAATCATATGACTGGTGATCAAAGTCTTCTCATGGACTCAACCTTACGACCATCCAACAAGAGTCAAATCACATTTGCTGACACTGGTAAAGGCAAAGTATTGGGTCTAGGTAGAGTTGCTATCTCAAAGGATCAACACATGGATAAAGTGATGCTTGTTGAATCCCTTGGATTCAACTTAATGTATGTCTCAATGCTTTGTGACTTAAACATGATTGTGATATTTGGAAAATATCATTGCCTTGTACTAATGGAATCTGACAAATCTCTAGTCTTCGAAGGGTATAGGAAAGGTGATCTATACATGGTAGATTTCTCAGCTGGTCCAAAACTTGTCGTATGTCTTCTTGCTAAAGCTTCAGAATGCTGGCTCTGGCATCGAAGGCTGGGGCACGCTGGCATGAGGAACTTGCACACTCTCATCAAGAAGAAGCATGTCATAGGTATCGAAGGTGTCAAGTTCAAGAAAGATCATCTGTGTGGTGCCTGTGAAGATGGAAAGATGACAAGGGCCAAGCATCCTTCGAAGACAATCATGACAACATCTCAACCCTTCGAGCTGCTACACATGGACTTATTTGGACCTACCCACTACTCCACCCTCACAACAACGGCGTGTCTCTATGGCTTCGTCATTGTTGATGACTACTCGAGATACACATGGGTGCACATAATTCTCTACAAGACTGAAGTACAAGATGTCTTCAGACGATTCGCCAATCGAGCAATGAACAACTATGGTGTCAAGATCAAGCATATCAGAAGTGATAACGGCACTGAATTCAAGAACACCGGCCTTGATCTTTATCTGGATACAATGGGAATCACTCATGAATTTTCTGCTCCATACACACCACAACAAAATGGCATTGTTGAGAGCAAAAACAGAACCCTTATTGAGATGGCTCGAACAATGCTTGACGAGTACAAGACACCAAGAAAGTTCTGGCCTGAAGCCATTGATATAGCTTGTCACATCATCAACCGTGTCTACATCCACAAGCTTCTGGGCAAAACATCCTATGAGCTCCTCACTGGCAAGAAGCCAAATGTCAGCTACTTCAGAGTCTTTGGTGCTAGATGTTGGATCAAGGATCCCCATCACAAGTCAAAATTTGAACCCAAAGCTCACGAAGGCTTCATGCTTGGCTATGGAAAGGATTCGCACTCTTACAGAGTCTTCAACCTCTTCCACTACAAAATCGTTGAAACAGTGCATGTGCGATTTGATGAAACCAATGGTTCACAAAGAGAAATTCTGCCAAGTACACTTGATGAAGCTCCTTCCTGTGAATCTATCAAGTTGATGGGAACTGGTGAGATCATGCCCTCGGAAGCACAGCCTGAAGAGGAACTTATCATTTCTGCACCAAACCAACCTGAAGACAATGCTCAGACCGAAGACAATACTTCCAATGATGACAATGATCAGCATGAGCAAGGTCTTCGTCCAGTTCATCCTCGTGTTGCAAATGAAGTACAAATTGAGAAGATAATTGACAACATCAATGCACCTGGTCCGCTTACTCGCTCAAGAGCAACACAGCTAGCAAATTTCTGTGGGCATTTTTCATTTGTGTCAATATCAGAACCCAAGAAAGTTGCTGAAGCTTTTATGGAACCTGAATGGATTCAAGCCATGCAAGAAGAACTTCAACAGTTCAAGCTGAATAATGTTTGGGAACTTGTCAAGCGACCTGACCCTCGCAAGCATAACATTATTGGAACAAAGTGGATATATCGAAACAAGCAAGATGAGCATGGTCAAGTCGTCAGAAACAAAGCACGTCTTGTGGCTCAAGGATATACTCAAGTTGAAGGAATTGACTTCGATGAAACATTTGCTCCTGTTGCTAGGCTTGAAGCCATTCACATACTGCTAGCCTATGCAAATCATCACAACATCTTGCTATATCAAATGGATGTAAAGAGTGCATTTCTCAATGGCAAGATTGAAGAAGAAGTATATGTTGCACAACCACCTGGCTTTGAAGATCCAAAACATCCTGATATGGTGTACAAACTGAACAAAGCACTGTATGGCCTCAAACAAGCTCCTCGTGCCTGGTATGATACAATCAAAGACTTCCTGAAGAGCAAAGGCTTCAAACCTGGATCCCTCGATCCCACTCTCTTCACGAAGACATATGATGGTGAACTGTTTGTGTGCCAAATATATGTTGATGACATAATCTTCGGCTGCACCAACCAGAAGTACAGTGATGAGTTTGGATTTATGATGCAAGAGCAATATCAGATGTCCATGATGGGTGAGCTGAAGTTCTTCCTTGGTCTTCAAACCCGTCAACAAAGAAATGGCATCTTCATATCTCAAGAAAAATATCTCAAAGATTGCCTGAAGAAGTTCGACATGCAAGATTGCAAAGGTTACACGACACCAATTCCAGCCAAACATCATCTTGGTCCCGACGACAATGGTAAAGAGTTCAATCAAAAGGTATACCGCTCCATGATTGGTTCTTTACTTTACCTATGTGCATCTAGGCCAGATATTATGCTTAGTGTTTGCATGTGTGCTCAATTCCAAGCGGCACCAAAGGAATCGCATCACTTAGCTGTGAAGCAAATTCTGAGATATTTGGCTTACGCCCCAACACTCAGATTATGGTATCCAAAGGGCTCAAGGTTTGATCTGGTTGGATTCTCGGATGCTGATTATGCTGGTGACAAGGTGGATCGCAAGTCAACATCAGGCACATGTCATTTTCTTGGTCGATCACTTGTCTGTTGGTCTTCAAAGAAGCAGAACCGTGTGTCACTCTCAACTGCTGAATCTGAATACATTGCTGCTGGATCCTGTTGTGCTCAGCTTCTGTGGATGAAGCAAAACTCTCAAGGACTATGGCATCAACCTGAAACAAGTACCTCTCTTCTGCGACAACGAAAGTGCCATCAAGATTGCCAACAATCCAGTCCAGCACTCGAAGACAAAGCACATTGAAATACGTCATCACTTTCTCAGAGATCATGTTATGAAGAAAGATATAGATATCATGCACGTCAACACTGAAGAGCAACTGGCAGATATCTTCACAAAGCCCTTGGATGAGAAAAGGTTTTGCAAGTTACGATGTGAGCTAAATATCTTGGAATCCTCTAATGTCCTGTGATCAGGCACACATCCTAACACCTATGCATGTTGATGACTTAGATGTGCAACACACAAAGTAATGTATATCTTCAATCAATGAAGATTTACACTCTGAGTGTGAATACATTAACATGGAATTTGACTTCGGAGTGCCACGATAATTGTGCGCCGTGTCTGGGTCTAATACTTCCTATACGGTGGGTAACGCCACCACCAAATTTCTCTGTTGAAGTGTTTCACTCATGGCGTTATTTTGCAAAGATTTCGCATTTGGTTTGTCTTCAGTTTCAATTTATCTTCGTGATTTTTTTGCGCTATAGTGATTTGATTGCACATATATATATACTAGCGTTCTGTCCTCTATAGCATTCACTTATAGCTATGTCTTCAAGTTGAATCTTTTGAACTAAGTGAATGTGATCGGACCCTAAGCTCTCTATGCTTCCTATCTCAAACTCTATCTATCCAAATCATATGCATTCTATTGAAACTGTCGAATGTCTTCTCCGCGTCCTAGTCAGCAGAAGACAAAGAGACAAACATTAAATCTGTTTTAAATGACTTATCTTTATTATTGAAATCCGAAGAAGCCGGAACAACTCTCCGACATGCCTGGCGGGCGTGGGAACATGGGACAATTCTAAGTATGTTGCATGCTTGCCACGTACCCCTCAGATGTGAACCGCCAGGGGCACCAGCGTAATTGCGCTGTGTCTCTCACCTACTTATAAATACTTGTCCCCTGCGGTAAAGAAATCCTTCTTCCACCTCTCCACCTCCATCAAAACCCTAGCGCCACCGCTAGCTCGCGACGACGCCGGTGACGAAGCGCTTAGCTGCCGCGACTTCTTCGACGCCGTCCTCACGCCGGCCGCGGACATCGTCCTCTCCGCCGTCGCCGTAGGTGTCCTCCGTCGCCAAGTTAGGGCACGATGGGCTGAACTGCTCGGTCTCTCATTCTTCCCATCTAGCAGTTCGTCGTGCGGTAATTATAACTCTATTTTTACCACCGTTTTGATCTTCATAGATTCATCCTACTTACCGAAAGTGGTCTCTGCCTACTAAATGTTAGATCTATTCTATCTGCATCTCATAATGCCTAAACATTAAATCTTCTGAGAATGCATATGACCTCTTCCCCTTCCCTCGCATCTCTAATGCTGTCACAGGTATATGTCCGTGGGAGAATCCCTTGGTTCTCATAGTCTGCATTCGTTTGCAGAATACTTACAGCATCATATCAATTCTCCTGAAGCCAGTTCCTGCTTGACCAGCAAGCGTAAATCTCTGAAGCCTCTGAACATATTGAAGCCATTCAGCTTGAAGTTCATGGCTGCAGAAAAATCAGCAAGGAAGGGTGGCAGACAGCGTCGTGGGGGAACTTCGAAGGATCTGCCTGAGGATCTGGCAGAAATGTATAAAACAGATCCTGAAGAAGATTACAATTAGCGCAAGACTCGAATGCAATGGATTCGACGCTATTGGGCTGAACAGTGGTACAAGTACAAGTTCGTCACCCAGGAGTACGCAGAGAAATATGCTATCAAGAGTCCTTGGGGCGATATTCTCTATCGAGGCCTTCCCCCCAAGAACGAGGCTGAAGCCATTGTGCAAGAATTCTATCCTTGCATGGTCCGTGGGCCACAACCTGAAGAAGCCGACCCATCATCATTGCTCTGGTGTCGCGACGACAATCTCTTCAAGCGCAACTTCCAGTTTGCTATGTCTTCAGCAAAGGAAAACAAGAAGTCATGGGGATTAGACTTCAATCCTGGTCCCTCTGCTCCTCGTGAGGATGGGACACGTGAAGTTGAAGAGAATAGAATTGGCCCCTTTGAAAACCTTGATGGTCTCATCTCCTACGTCTTGGTTCATGGTGCCAGAGTGGATCATCCCAACAATGATGCTGATTCTGATGAAGCCCCTGCTCCTACTCCAAGGCCGAAGAATCCAAAGAAGGTTAAGGTTTCATCATCAGCCGCAACTCCAAAAGCTTCTCGTGTGAAGCCATTGGCCACTGCACCTCCTGAAGCCAGTGTGCATTCTGAAGATCAATCTCGTATCTCCAAGAAGACGGAGAAGAAAAGACAACTTGTCAGGCATACTGATCAAGCTCTGACTCCTGCTGCTATTCTGCGTGAAGAACCCATTGATCTATCAAGTGATGAAGATCTTGCAGATGATGCTCTTGAGCAGCTGATAAAGAGCAAGGAAGAAGCAGAAATCTTCAGCAATTTGCCTCTCTTTGATGTGGCCATCATCCACAATTTCATTGATGAGTGGTTTGACACCCCAAACGTCAGCTTTGAAGATTTACAACTTCCAATTGGCCTCAGCGTCTCTTTCAATGGCGCCATTGCTTCTGAGCTGGCTCTCGCTCAGCGAATCGTTGAGCTCAAGAACAATATTGATTATGAGAAGGCTCAATTCAAGAAGCATGTGGCTAAGCTAAGTGTTCAAGACGTCCGAAACTTTAAGGTCATGTTGCATGATCTTAAAGAAGCTTTTCTGAAGAAGCGCCAAGAAGCTCAAGGCTCTCGTGAGCGCATGAAGAGTTTGGCTGATAAGTGTGTGCTTGCCTACAATGAGGCTGAGAAGCGCAAGTCACTTGGCCGTCCTGGCATTGACCCCAGGATGGAAGCAAAGAAAAAGAAGAAGCTTCCTGCTGATCAGCCTGCGCCTTCAAGCCAAGAAGCTCCACGCATTATCTTCCCAAGTAGCATGACTGGCTCGAAGCCAAAGGTCACCACAACCGCTTCAGAACAAAAGAAGACGAGGGCTGCAGAGGCAGAAGCCAGAAAGAGGAAGAAAAATACCGAAGCCTCTGATGCTGCTCCCTCCAAGAAGAAGCGCAAAACCAAGAAGAATCGGGCTGCTCCCACAGAGCCCCTTTTTGTTGAACCCATCTCAGTGATTCATCCTGCATCTGCATCCCAAGAACTTCACATGACTGTTCATGAGCCTGCTTCCACAGAGGCTCCTGAAGCTGAAGATATTCCAGCAGCTGAACCCACCGCTGCTGAAGACATTGGTCATCATGACAATGTTGAAGATGATGAAGTTCTTCCTCAGATCGAATACAATGTGGTATCATCGCCTGTTCATACGAACAACGAACTCATCAGCATTGGTCGTCCTCTGACGCCAATTGCACAGGATGATTCATGGGCTGATCGCCCGCAAGAACAAGACTCCCCCAACACTCCCCAACAACAACAAGTCACAACATCCGTACAAGCTGAAGAGGATGAGGGCCTGCCCACTCCATCTCCAAAAGCGTCGCTAGTACTTAAAAGGCTTTGCAAAGGACCAAGGCCTCAAGCTCCTCTTCCGAGCGTTCCAGAAGGAGAAGTGCATCATCAACCTGTTGCACGTTAAGTGTTTTCAGAAGCCACTCCTGCTGTGAATGTCTCTGCGTCTGAAGCACCTGCTGCTGAAGACAATCCGGCTGCATCAGCCGATGAAGAACGTCAAGAAGAACGTGTCTCTACTCCCCCCATTCCTGAGGAAACAGTTCATGAAGTGAACGTGTCAATACCTGACCCTCCAGCTCCTCAAGTGGAGGTTGAAAATCCTGAAGCTGCCACAACCAACACAAGTGAAGCCGATAAAATTGTCATGGCTGAAGCTAATGTGGAGCTTGCAACAACCAGTCTGCCTGAAGCTAATGCGGCCACTGCACCTGAAGCTAGTGAGGCTACTGCTTCTGAAGCACCTGTTGTGCAGCCTGAAGCCTCAGTTGCTGCCACTGCTCCTGTTCCGCCACCAAGGCCCTATACAATTGAGCAGGCATATAACCACGGAGAGCTAACAACAGTCAGATGGCCCGTTCTGGTCCCTCCGCCTAATGTCTCTGGTCCTCAATTTGACTATCATGTTGAGCATAGGCCTCAAGTCCAGAAGCCCAAGCCAAGACTGCCAAGGTTTCCAGGTATGCAAACTCACCAGGGTCCTTCAATGCTAATGGCTTCAAGATCCACAACACATTCTTTGATAGCTCGAAGAACCCCTACACGAAGCCAAGAATTGCATCAGATCGGTTCTGGAGTCATCAGCAGCGAAGCTATTACTCCTGTGTTCTGTATGATCAAGGGCGCATCTTCCCTCATATGCGCCTCGACACTGAAGCCATTACTGGACTCCCCTGCTTAGAAGAAGCACTTGACTGCTTTCGTGATGATGGGCTGCTCAGTTTTGTCATAGATAAAGAACACTGGAATGAAGAACTATTGCTTCAATTCTATGCCACACTGCACATTCGCGGCTACAACAGAGATAAGAAGACTTGGGTTCTCGAGTGGATGACTGGAAACATTCATCACGAAGCCAAAGCTATGGATATCATCGAGCTTACATGCCTGTCCACTCCCGGAGAACTCTATGAACCTGGCTGTCAACATCATCGCAATGCCCTGGAAAGCATCTTTCATAGGCCTGAACCCAATATGACTCAGATGATGAGCATGATGAAGCCTTTGCCCCGTGACGCTGAATATCCAACAGAGTTCTTTGTTGAAGACCTTGAGTATCTGCCACGCACCATATATCACATCATCAGGCAGACTCTATGGCCTATCAAAGGACATTCATCAGCGGCAAAGCTTGAAGGAGCTATGAAGACTTTGGTCTTCTACATTTTCAATGGCATCAGCTTCAATGCACAAGATTTCTTCATCAGACAACTTGCTGCCTCCGGCTCTGATCTCTTTGGTCTGAAGTTTTATGCTCCATGGGTCATGCGCCTCATAAAGCGACACTCTACTGTCAACTATCAACCTTCTGCTCGCAATCATGTGATTTTTCTACCTAAGGTTGATATGTCAGTTGAAGCTATACATCCTGACCCAGCCAAGAAGCCTCTTTTTCTTCAGAATGCCGAGCACCAAAGCTTCACTCAACCCATTGAAGGTGTTCAAGCAGCTACACGAATCTATCCATTGGCTGGAAATACTCGTCTGCCTCATCGAGCACCTACTGAAGCCACTGAAAGCACCATTGCCCAAAGGCCTCGGAAGCATTCTCGCGTTCTCAATGATCGAGAACTTCTTGTGGCTCTTCATCAGAAACAGGATAAACATCACTTTTGGCTCAAGAGACAGATGCAAAGCCTCTTGGTGGATGTCAATCGCATTCGCAACCTTGCCACCAAGAATGCCTTTGTTGCTCATGAAACTTGCCGGCGATCATGGAAGAGTTTGACCCTGCTCAGTGCTGAAGCAGATCTTCAAGACGATGGCTTCAATGAAAGATTTCAGTTTGACTCCACTCCTCCACGGAATGTTGTCTTACGAAGAACTCCATCTCTTGATGACTCTGAATATTCTTCCTCCACGGCAACGGTAAATGCCAGAGTGATCAATGATGAAGATGATGCTACTTCACCACCTCCTACTACTACTGCGCGCATCAACATTGCACCAAGTTCATCTGCACCGCCACCCAACGACAACAACCCTGCTGCTTCACCTACTCATCAAGAAGACGAGTAGATGCTCTATGTCTTCAAACCTTTTTGGTCATTACTGACAAAAGGGGGAGAAGCGTATGAGTTGATAGTCTTCAAGCGGGTTCATATGGGCGGTTGCGTTATATTTTGCCTTGTGCTTACAACTCTTGCGCTTTGAAACATTTGGTTCTCTTAGTTGTAACAGTTAAAATTCATGGTCGTCTGCTACTTATTTACATTTCCACGTGCGATGATAACTTCCGCACTTAAATCATCCTGCAGACGTCCATTTTTCATTATGCATGTCATCCTATATGCTATATCATTTCATGCATGATGAATTATCTTCATAAGTTGAAGTGGATCTCCACAAGTACAACCTGCCATGTGCATTTGCATTCCAAAAGAAAAATTATTTATATGCACATCTTCAGGGGGATCCCTTGCTACTTATGAAGACAAATTCCTATCCTTTACAATTTCACATACTTTATCCCCGTTGAAAACTTCAACCAGTTTGTCATCAATCACCAAAAAGGGGGAGATTGTAAGTGCATCTAGTGCCACCCCTAGTTGGTTTTGGAGTATTGACAACAAAGTTGGTTGAGGGACTAATGCGTTTGTGAGAATTGCAAGATAACGCAGGTAGTGTCCCTCATTGATTCGGTTTACCTACCGGAGATGACCCCTAAAAATGTATGGAGACATTGAAAACAATGGTGGTATGAGAAGATATTCATATTGAAGACTATGACATGAGAAGACATTGCGTGAAGACTATGGAGCACGAAGACTGTGTGGTTTCGTTGTTTCCCTTTCTTCTTTATTGAGTCATAGGAACCACCGTACTGTTAATTGGGGTCCAAGTGAACTAAGTCAGAGTGACTGAAGTGATGCTCAACCCAAATCCTATGTCTTCGAGTGAAGACAATGAGAGCAAATCTTATCCAGAGTTGGATGAGTCAGCTTTGCTTGTAGCCCAAGTAAAGTTGTTGTGTGTTTGAAATCTGACCGTTGGAACACGTGTCAGTTCCTTAGTGACCCAGGGTCATTCCGGACAAATCAGGTCGGGTTGCCTAGTGGCTATAAATAGCCCACCCCCTACACCATAAATTGGTGGCTGCTCAGAGTTAATATACGGCTTTTGTCGTTTGAGAGCAACCCACCTCGAAGCATTTGAGAGAGAGAAATCCTTGCGAGGACAAAGCCCAAACACCCAAAGCCAAAGAGTGTTAGGCATCACTGAAGTCTTTCTGTCTGTGTGACCTGAAGACTTATTACACTTGAGGACTGTGTATCCTCCAGCCGGTTAGGCGTCGCGTTCTGAGCATCCAAGAGTCATTGTGGATTGCCGGGTGAACGGAGTCTGTGAAGGTTTGGAAGTCTACCTTGAAGACTTACTAGAGTGATTGGGAGAGGACTAAGTGACCTTAGCTCAAGGGGAATAAGGTGAAGACACGGTCTTCTGAGTTGAATCTCAGCCTCCCTAACCAGACGTACAGTTGTCACAGCAACTGGAACTGGTCCAACAAATCTTGTGTCTTCAACAAGCAACTGGTTCTATCTCTTCCCTCCTTTACTTTGAGTTTGTCTTCGTGAAGTCATTGCTTATCGTCTTATCTGATTGACTTCATTGCTTGACTACTATTGTTGATTGGCTTCATACTATCTTCCATCCTGATCCTACTACCTAGCTGCTATTAATCTTCGAACGTTAATGCTATTGCATACTTGATTATGGCTTGCTTGTTGTAGTTTATCTTCTGCTGCATATCAATTAGGTTGTTTCTATTGTTTGTCTTCGAAACTTCCATGTTTTGAAGACTTTCATAAAAACCGCCTATTCACCCCCCTCTAGTCGATAACTAGCACTTTCATGAGTCCATAGTAAAATAACACGAAGCTGTCTTTCCGTTCGATCTATCATAGAGTTCGTACTAGAATAACACCTTAAGACACAAATCAACCAAAACCCTAATGTCCTAGATACTCCAATGTCACCTCAAGTATCCATGGGCATGATTATACGATATGCATCACACAATCTCTGATTCATCTATTCAACCAACACAAAGTACTTCAAAGAGTGCCCCAAAGTTTCTACCGGAGAGTCAAGACGAAAGCATGTGCCAACCCCTATGCATAAGTTCATTGAACCCGCAAGTTGATCACCAAAACATACATCAAGTAGATCACGTGAATATCCCATTGTCACCATAGATAAGCACGGCAAGACATACATCAAGTGTTCTCAAATCCTTAAAGACTCAATCCGATAAGATAACTTCAAGAGGAAAACTCAACTCATCACAAGAGAGTAGAGGGGGAGAAACATCATAATATCCAACTATAATAGCAAAGCTCCCGATACATCAAGATCGTATCACCTCAAGAACACGAGAGAGAGAGATCAAACACATAGCTACTAGTACATACCCTCAGCCCCGAGGGTGAACTACCCCCTCCTCGTCATGGAGAGTGCTGGGATGATGAAGATGGCCACCGGTGAGGGATCCCCTCTCTGGCAGGGTGCCGGAACAGGGTCCTGATTGGTTTTTGGTGGCTACAGAGGCTTGCGGCGGCGGAACTCCCGATCTATTGTGCTCCCGATGTTTTTAGGGTATATGGAGATATATGGGCGAAAGAAGTCGGTCAGGGGAGCCACGAGGGTGGGGGCGCGCCCAGGGGAGGTGGGCGCGCTTCCCTGCCTCGTGGCCACCTCGAAGCTTCCCTTACATGCACTCCAAGTCCCCTGGATTGCTTCCGTTCCAAAAATAACTTTCTCGAAGGTTTCATTCCGTTTGGACTCCGTTTGATATTCCTTTTCTTCGAAACACTGAAATAGGCAAGAAAATAGCAATTTGGGCTGGGCCTCCGGTTAATAGGTTAGTCCCAAAAATGATATAAAAGTGTAAAGTAAAGCCCATAAACATCCAAAACAGGTAGTATAATAGCATGGAACAATCAAAAATTATAGATACGTTGGAGACGTATCTGTTCTTCTTGTTCTTGGGGATTTCCCCTCCAATTCGTGAAAGATCTACACTTAGGGTTCCACCCTACAACAATATTGTTATGCATCCAGATTGAGCCCAATGATTGAATCAAATACGATCAAGATGAATTCCATGCGATGAACATGGTGTGATTTATATGGAATTCATTAAGGTTCTCGGACGTTCTCATGCTAAGGCCTATGGTTTGAACCATGATGGATCAAGATCTTGAGAGAATGATTAAAGAGAAGAATTCTACTTATGGCTTGAAGATAGGATCATGATGAGATCATATCACTTGTGTAGAGACATGCTATACAAACGGTTTTTAACCCCTTTCCGCGACGGTGTTTCGAACCGTCACCAAGTGAGTGACTGCGACATGCGGTCCTTCCCACACGACCCAGAAACCGTCGGGGATAGGCCCTCCTGGCACACAGGCTGGGGCAAAAGGAGCTCGTGTGTGATCGGATGAGGCATCAAAACCCATTCGTTTCCGTTTGTATGTACATCCCACACGGTGAATCCAGAAGTATGTATATCGCACATAGTTTTTTGTGTGGAAAAATTTGTGCAAGGTGGCCTAACACAAATAGTTCTCTACGGGAAGCCGTGTGTGATTATTAGTTGATCGAACACACCTACTTTCTAGGATCCGTGTGGGTTGTTTGAGTTCATCGCCCATGGTGTTGTCTGAGTAACCATCTGTCATAGAAGACCCCAATAAGCAAGGTAATTAGCCTATTATTGATAATCCATGTAGTAATCAAATTGACATTTCTTATAAAACACACCAGATATTTTATATCCGTATAGCGGCAACCAGGATTTCATAATTGAATTACATCAGATAGCTTCAACACTCAGTTATGCCATTACACAATAGCACCAAGTTTCATATGCAACATCGAAAACCTTTGGAAAGTAGCATCATACACGGTAAATAGACAGATGAATCTCATCTGGGAAACAACAGAAGCAGAAGGCAAATATCGAGCCTTTAGTGATGTTGAATGTCCTTTCAAATTTAGGCCAGTGGCTATGGATAATTCCTGCACAACCTTCGTCCTCTTCAAGAAGACTTCAATATTGTACCGTGGGTGTTGAAGAATACCTTCCTCGCCTCTTGACCATGCAGGTGGTTTGTGATACATCTCCAACGTATCTATAATTTTTTATTGTTACATGCTGTTATATTATCATGCTTAGATGTTTTACAATCACTTTATATCATTTTTAGGTACTAACCTATCGACGTAGTGCCCAGTGCCAGTTGTTGTTTTCTACTTGTTTTTTACATCATAGGAAATCAATACCAAACGGAGTCCAAACGCAGCGAAAATTTTTGTGGATTTTTTTGGACCAAAAGACACAAGATGGGCCAATGAAGTACCAGAGGGGTGCCTCGAGGGGGGAACAATCCACCAGGGCGCACTTGGGGGCCCAGGCGTGCCCAGGTAGTTGATGCCCACCTTGGTGACCTCCTGCACCGCCTCTTTTCTCTATAAATACCCCAATATTCCAGAAACCCTAGGGGAGTTGACGAAAATCAATTCCAGCCGCCGTAAGTTCCAGAACCACCAGATCCAATCTAAACACCATCACGGAGGGGTTCATCATCCTCATTGGTGCCTCTCCGATGATGCGTAAGTAGTTCATTGTAGACTTACTGGTCCGTAGTTAGTAGCTAGATGGCTTCCTCTCTCTCGTTTGATTCTCAATACAATGGTCTCTTGGAGATCCATATGATGTAACTGTTTTTGCGGTGTGTTTGTTGGGATCCAATGAACTTTGAGTTTATGATCAGATCTATGTTTTTATCCATGAAAGTTATTTGAGTCTTCTTTGATGTCTTATATGCATGATTGCTTATAACCTCATATTTCTTCTCCGATATTTGGGTTTTGTTTGGACAACTTGATCTATTTATCTTGCAATGGGAAGAGGTGCTTTGTGATGGGTTCTATCTTACGGTGCTTGATCCCAGTGACAGAAGGGGAACCGACACGTATGTATCGTTGCTATTAAGGATAACAAGATGGGGTCTATTTCTACATAAATAGATCTTGTCTACATCATGTTATCGTTCTTATTGCATTAATCCATTTTTCCATGAACTAAATACACTAGATGCATGCTGGATAGCGGTCGATGTGTGGAGTAATAGTAGTAGATGCAGGCAGGAGCCGGTCTACTAATCTTGGACGTGATGCCTATATAATGATCATTGCATGGATATCGTCATGATTATTTGAAGTTCTATCAATTCCCAACAGTAATTTGTTTATCCACCGTTTGTTATTTTTCTCAAGACAAGCCACTAGTGAAATCTATGGCCCTCGGGTCTCTTCTTTAATATATTTGCCTTCGAGATCTATTTTTATGTGCTTTTATTTTTAGTTCTATTAAACCAAAAATACAAAAATACCTTGCTGCAATTTTTAGTTATTTATTTTATCTCGCATTCCCGTGAGATCTATTTATCCAATCTACTACAATTTTACCTATCTTTTTACCCATGAGGGATTGACAACCCCTCTCTTACATCAGGTTGCAAGTATTTGTTCTTTGTGTGCAGGAGCTGTTTACGTGGTGTTGCGTGGTTCTTCTACTGGTTTGATAACCTTGGTCTCATCACTGAGGGAAATATCTACCGTTGTTGTGTTGCATCATCCCTTCCTCTTTGGGGAAATACTGACGTAGTTCAAGCAAACATCAAAAGGAATTTCTGGTGCCGTTGCCGGGGAGGATCAAGTCAATATAGTCTCCCGACAACTCGCCAATTTCTGGCGCCATTGTCGGGGAGACATCATGAACATCAACCAGGTTCCTAATCACAAATCTCATCTCCTTGCAATTTACATTATTTTCCTTTTGCATCTCATTTTCCTCTCCCCCACTTCACAAAATTTGCCATTTTATTGGCCCTCTTTTTCGTTCGCCTTTTTCTCGTCGGATCTGTTTTTGAGTGTGTTCTTGTTTGCATAGTTATGATTCCTCAAAGAAAATATTATGAGGTTCCTTACCCAAATATTTTGCTTGAAATTGAGAAAAGTACTAAGGAATATATGACTACACAATTTGAGCATAATAAATATTTTACTGAAGAACTTAAGGAGCACTCCGTTGTGCTAGATGCTATAACAAAACAACTTGATGATATTAGTAGAGAAGTTTGCAATCTCCAATCTAAGTATGCTTTTGCTACAAGTTTGCTAGGTAAAATATCCAACGCACAAGCTACCTTAGTAAATCAAATGGCCGCCAAACCAATCTCGTTAGAAGATAAAAGTGATGAAGATCTTAAAATGATTGGTGTTTCTTCTATTGATTCTTTGTTTAATAAAATTAAGATTGATGAAAAAGGGACTGAAGAAGAGTCAACTTTAGCTAGAAGGCATCACGATAATTCGGAGGGTGAAAATCTTGTTGAGAAAATTGATAAAAGTGGGATTGAAGAGGTCAAAACTTTAACTAGTGATGCACCCACTCTTTTGGATTACAAAGACTTTAATTATGATAGTTGCTCTTTGGTTGATTGTATTTCTTTGTTGCAATCCATGATAAATTCACCCCATGCTTATGAAGAAAATAAAGCTTTTACTAAACATATTGATGATGCTATGATGAAAGCTTTTGAAGAAAAGTTGGAATTAGAAGTTTAAATTCCTAGAAAATTAAATGATGAATGGGAACCTACCATCAAAGTCAAGATTAAAAATTATGAGTGTTTTGCTTTATGTGATTTGGGTGCTAGTGTTTCTACAATTTTGAAATCTTTGTGTGATGTGCTTGGTCTTACCAATATTGAAGAATGCTCTTCAAATTTGCACTTGGTGAATTCTACTATTAAAAAGCCTATGGGAAGAATTAATTATGTTCTTATTCTTGCAGATAGGAATTATGTGCCCATAGATTTTATTGTTCTTTATATTGATTGCAATCCGTCTTGCCCAATTATACTTGGTAGGCCGTTTTTACATACTATTGGTGCCGTGATTGATATGAAAGAAGGCAATATTAAATTTCAAATTACACTAAGGAAGGGTATGGGACACTTATCTAGAACAAGAATTAGGCCACCATATGAATCAATCATTAGGTCATCGTATGGATCTAGAACTAAAAATGACAACACTTAGATCCTTCGCATTATGCCTAGCTAGGGGCGTAAAATGATCGCGCTTGTTGGGAGGCAACCCAACTTGTATCCTTTTTATTTTTGGTTTTCTTGATGTTTTCAAAAAAGTAATTATGCCTCTGATTAGCTGTGATTTTGTGGTTTAAATTAGTGTTGGTGCCAAGCAAAGCCTTTGGGAAGATTTTGGTGGAAGTTGATTTGATCTTGCTGAAAAATAGAAACTTTTGCGCTCATAATAATAATTCCCTTTTAAACAGAAGAGTGCTTTTGAGTTGATTTTTTTGCAGAATATTAATAAACAAACTCCTCACGTTGTCCTAATATTTCAGAATTTTTGGAGTTAGAGAAGTATTCGAAATATCCAGACTGCTACAGACTGTTCTGTTTTTGACAGATTCTATTTTCTTTGCGTTGTGTGCTTGTTTTGATGATTCTATGGTTTTCTTTGAAGAGTTTTTTCCATAGAAAAGTTGGAATACAGTATATATAATACAAAAATAAAATATGAATGGGTTTGCAACAATACTTATAGTAGTGGTTAGCTTTCTTATACTAGCGGATCTCACTAAGGTTTTGTTGAGTTTTGTGTGATTGAAGTTTTCAAGTTTTGGGTGATATTACGATGGATGAAGGAATAAGGATTAGCAAAAGGCTAAGCTTGGGGATGCCCGAGGCACCCCAAGATAATATTCAAGAAGTATCAAGCAACTAAGCTTTGGGATGCCCCCGAGTGGCATCCCCTCTTTCTTCTAACGACCATCGGTATTTTACTTGGAACTATATTTTTATTCGTCACATATTATGAGTTTTGCTTGGAGCGTCTTGTATGATATGAGTCTTTGCTTGTTTTGCTTTTTATTTTAAGTCTTGAATCCTTGTTGGACACACCTTTTTGAGAGAGCAAAATATTATGCTATGCTTGCTTCTATGCTTCACGTAAATTTTTAGAGCCTTGGAATTGCTCTAGTGCTTCACTTATATGTTTTTTTAGCACGGTGTACTTTGTTATTTTTGAAGAAATGCTCTCATGCTTCACTTAGATTTATTTTTGAATTAGTAATTTTTTTAAGAAATTCTCTCTTGCTTCACTTAGATTATTTTGAGAGAAATAAATATTATGCTCATGTTCTTCACTTATATTTGTTTGAGCTTATTAAAAGAAACATATGAAATTAGTCCCAAAGTGATAGATATCCAAGGAGGATATAATAAAAACTTTCTTGAAGATCATTGGACAAAATAAACTTGGTTCTTTGTAATGGTTTTGAGATATGACAATATGATATCTGAGTCATGTTGATGAGTAATTATGCTTTTGTAAGAATATTGGTGTTAAGGTTTGTGATTCCCTATGCAAGCACGAAAGTCAGTAGTTATGCAATGAAATTACATCCTACTTGTGGTGCATTATTCAGTGTTAGTTATGCTTAATGCTCGCTTATGAGATTTTTCGTTTCTTGGTTGGACGCTTCTCAATCTTTTTGCTAGCCTTCATTTTGCACTAAGTATAATCACTACTTGTGCATCCAAAACCCTTTAAACCAGTTTTGCCATATGAGTCCACTATACCTACCTATATGCGGTATTTTCGTGCCGTTCTAAGCAAATTTTTATGTGCCATCTCTAATTTTCAAAGTAAATTTCTCTTTTGTGTGCTCGTACCGCTCGCGAGCTAGCGAGGGGTGGCCAATATTTTCCATGCTAGATGTGTTATTCTCACGGTGAGTGTTTATTCACTTGTCATTGCACGAGAGTACGACAAAGGTATTAGGGATGCCCAGTCCCAAAATGAAAAATGAATTTACTTTATGTCGTAAAATAATAAATTCCTTGGAAAGTGTTGGTATGAAGGGCATGCGTGGATACAGTTAGCCATGGAAAGTGAAAGTATGGTGGAAAAAGGAATAAACTTTATTTTCTATTTGGGAACCGCCTATGATATATATAGCATGGAAAGTATTGGGAACTCTAAGTCGTTTTCGTTGGTTGGAAAAGTATGCCTCCCAAAATGTTTTTATCTCTCAAGTTTCGCTTTGAGCTCTGGCACCTCTACAAATCCCTACTTCCCTCCGCGAAGGACTTTTATTTTACTTTATGCATTTTTTTATTGGATATGGTGTGATCTATGATGTCTCTTACCGATTTACCACTATTGTTTTGGGGTTATGCACTAGAGACAACTGCATTCACTTTAAACAGGGTACCATCAAAGTCCGTTGAGACGACATCGTATGAACTGTGGTTTGGCAACAAACCTAAGTTGTCGTTTCTTAAAGTTTGGGGATGTGATGCTTATGTCAAAAGGCTTCAGCCGGCTAAGCTCGAACCCAAATCGGATAAATGTGTCTTCATAGGATACCCTAAGGAAACAATTGGGTACACTTTCTACCACAAGTCCGAAGGCAAGATTTTTGTTGCTAAGAACGGAACCTTTCTAGAGAAGGAGTTTCTCTCGAAAGAAGTGAGTGGGAGGAAAGTAGAACTTGATGAGGTAATTGTACCTTCTCCCGAGTTGGAAAGTAGTTCATCAGAGAAATCAGTTCCAGTGATTCCTACACCAATTAGTGAAGAAGCTAATGATGATGATCTAAAGTTCAGATCAAGTTACTACCAAAACTCGTAGGTCAACCAGAGTACAGTCCCCACCAGAGTGGTACGGTAATCCTATTCTAAAGTCATGTTACTAGACGGTGATGAACCTACGAACTATGAGGAAGCGATGATGAGCCCAGATCCCGTGAAATGGCTTGAGGCCATGAAATCTGAGATGGGATCCATGTATGAGAACAAAGTGTGGACTTTGGTGGACTTGCCCCATGATCGGCAAGCCATAGAAAATAAATGGATCTTCAAGAGGAATACGGACGCTGATGGTAGTGTTACTATCTACAAAGCTCGACTAGTCGCAGAAGGGTTTCGACAAGTTCAAGGTGTTGACTACAATGAGATTTTCTCAACCGTAGCGATGCCTAAGTCTGTTCGAATCATGTTAGCAATTGCCATATTTTATGAAATCTGGTAAATGGATGTCAAAACTATATTCCTTAAATGGATATATCTAACGAGAGTTGTATATGATACAACAAGAAGGTTTTGACAATCCTAAAGGTGCTAACAAAGTGTGCAAGCTCCAACGATCCATCTGTGGACTGGTGCAACCATCTCGGAGTTGGAATATATGCTTTGATAATGTGATCAAAGCATATGGTTTATACAGATTTTTGGAGAAGCCTGTATTTACAAGAAAGTGAGTGGGAGCACTACAACCTTTTTGATAAGTATATGTGAATGACATATTGTTGATCGGAAATGATGTAGAATTTTCTGGAAAGCATAAAGGAGAGTTTGAAAGGAGATTTTCAAAGAAAGACCTTGGTGAAGCTGCTTACATATTGGGCATCAAGATCTATAGAGATAGATCAAGACGCTTGATAAGATTTTTCAATGAGTATATACCTTGACAAGTTTTTGAAAGAGTTCAAAATGGATCAGTCAAAGAAGGAGTTCTTGTTTGTATTACAAGGTGTAAAGTTGAGTAAGACTCAAAGCCCGACCACGGCAGAAGATGAAAAGAGAATGAAAGCCATTCCCTATGCCTCAGTCATAGGTTCTATATAGTATGCTATGCTGTGTACCAGACCCATTGTGTACCTTATCATGAGTTTGGCAAGGGGGTACGATAGTGATCCAGGAGTGAATCACTGGACAGCGGTCAAAGTTATCCTTAGTTTCCTAAGATTACTAAGGAAATATTTCTCGGTTATGGAAGTGATAAAGAGTTTGTCGTAAAAAGTTACGTCGATTCAAGCTTTTACACCGATCCAGATGACTCCGAGTCTCAATCTGGATACATATTGAAAGTGGGAGCAATTAGCTAGAGTAGCTCCATGCAGAGCATTGTAGACATAGAATATTTTCAAAATACATATGGCTCTGAATGTGATAGACCCGTTGACTAAACTTCTCTCACGAGCAAAACATGATCACACCTTAGTACTCTTTGGGTGTTAATCACATAGCGATGTGAACTAGATTATTCACTCTAGTAAACCCTTTGGGTGTTGGTCACATGGCGATGTGAACTATGGGTGTTAATCACATACATATGTGAACTATTGGTGTTAAATCACATGGCGATGTGAACTACATTATTGACTCTAGTGCAAGTGGGAGACTGAAGGAAATATGCCCTAGAGACAATAATAAATTTGTTATTTATATTCCCTTATATCATGATAAATTTTTATTATTCATGCTATAATTGCATTAACCAAAAACTTATACATGTGTGAATACATAGACAAAACAAAGTGTCCTTAGTATGCCTCTACTTGACTAGCTCGTTAATCAAAGATGGTTATGTTTCCTGACCTTAGACATGTGTTGTTATTTGATGAATGGGATCACATCATTAGAGAATGATGGGATGGACAAGACCCATCCATTAGCTTAGCATAAAATTTTTATTGCTATTGCTTTCTTCATGACTTATACATGTTCCTCTGACTATGAGATTATGAAACTCCCGAATACCGGAGGAACACCTTGCGTGCTATCAAACGTCACAACGTGACCGGGTGATTATAAAGATGCTCTACAGGTGTCTCTGAAGGTGTTTGTTGGGTTGGCATGGATCAAGATTAGGATTTGTTCGGTTGGCATAGATCGAGATCAAGATCAAGATTAGGCTCGCGATACAGTTCGTCGTGCCAAGACACCATGTGATGATCGGGTGTGATAAGCTCTACGTTCACATATAATGGATGCAAGCCAGTTTTGCACGTGCAGAATACTCGGGTTAAACTTGACGAGCCTAGCATATGCAGATATGGCCTCGGAACACTGAGACCGAAGGTCGAACGTGAATCATATAGTAGATATGATCAACATAGAGATGTTCACCATTGAAAACTATTCCATCTCATGTGATGATCGGACATGGTTTAGTTGATTTGGATCACGTGATCATTTAGATGACTAGAGGGATGTCTATCTAAGTGAGAGTTCTTAAGTAATATGATTAATTGAACTTTAATTTATCATGAACTAGTCCTAATAGTATTTTGCAAATTATGTTGTAGATCAATAGCTCACATTGTAGCTTCCCTATGTTTTTTATATGTTCCTAGAGAAAACTAAGTTGAAATATGATAGTAGCAATGATGCGGACTGGGTCCGTGATATGAGGGTTATCCTCATTGCTGCATAGAAGAATTATGTCCTTGATGCACCGCTAGGTGACAGACCTATTGCAGGAGCAGATGCAGACGTTATGAAAGTTTGGCTAGCTCAATATGATGACTACTTGATAGTTTAGTGCACCATGCTTTACAGCTTAGAACCGGGACTTCAAAAATGTTTTGAACACCACGGAGCATATGAGATGTTCCAAAGAGCTGAAATTGGTATTTCAGACTCATGCCCGTGTCGAGAGGTATGAGACCTCTGACAAGTACTTCGCCTAAAAGATGGAGGAGAATTGCTCAGCTAGTGAGCATGTGCTCAGAATGTCTGGGTACTACAATCGCTTGAATCAAGTGGGAGTTAATCTTCTAGATAAGATAAGTGACTGACAAAGTTCTCTAGTCACCATCACCAAGTTACTGGAACTTCGTGATGAACTATAGTATGCAAGGGATGACGAAAACGATTCCTGAGCTCTTCGTGATGCTGAAATCGACGAAGGTAGAAATCAAGAAAGAGCATCAAGTGTTGATGATTTACAAGACCGCTAGTTTCAAGAAAAGGGCAAAGGGAAAGAAAGGAAACTTCAAGTAGAATGGCATGCAAGTTGTCACTCCGGGGAAGAATCCCAAAGCTAAACTCAAGCCTGAAACTGAGTGCTTCTACTGCAAAGGAAATAGTCACTAGAAGCGGAACTACCCCAAACATTTAGCGAATAAGAAGGATGGCAAAGTGAACAAAGGTATATTTGATATACAGGTTATTGATGTGTACCTTACTAGTGTTCATAGTAGCCCCTGAGTATTTGATACTTGTTCGGTTGCTAAGATTAGTAACTCAAAAAATGAGTTACAGAATGAACAGAGACTAGTTGAGGGTGAAGTGACGATGTGTGTCGGAAGTGGTGTTCCAAGATTGATATGATCATCATCGTACACTCCTTATACTTTTGGGATTAGTGTTGAACCTAAATAAATGTTATTTGGTGTTTGCGTTGAGCATGAATATGATTTGATCATGTTTACTGCAATATGGTTATTCATTTAAGACAGAGGATAATTGTTATTCTGTTTACATGAATAAAACCTTCTATGGTCATACACCCAATGTTCATGGTTTATTGAATCTCGATCGTAATGATACACATATTCATAATATTGATGCCAAAAGATGCAAAGTTGATAATTATAGTGCAACTTATTTGTGGCACTAACGTTTGGGTCATATTAGTGTAAAGCACATGAAGAAACTCCATAAAGATGGACTTTTGGAATCACTTGATTATGAATCATTTGATACTTGCGAACCGTGCCTTATGGGCAAGATGACTAAAACTCCGTTCTCTAGAACAATGGAATGAGCTAATGACTTACTGGAAATAATACTTACCGATGTATGCAGTCCGGTGAATGTTGAGGCTTGTGGCGGGTATCTGATGTCTACTACACAACCTTCTTCTTGTAGACGTTGTTGGGCCTCCAAGTGCAGAGGTTTGTAGGATAGTAGCAAATTTTCCTCAAGTGGACAACCTAAGGTTTATCAATCCGTGGGAGGCGTAGGATGAAGATGGTCTCTCTCAAACAGCCCTGCAACCAAATAACAAAGAGTCTCTTGTGTCCCCAACACATCCAATACAATGGTAAATTGTATAGGTGCACTAGTTCGACGAAGAGATGGTGATACAAGTGCAATATGGATGGTAGATATGAGTATTTGTTATCTGAAAATATAAAAACAGAAAGGTAACTAATGATAAAAGTGAGCACAAATGGTATTGCAATGGTAGGAAACAAGGCCTAAGGTTCATAATTTCACTAGTGCAAGTTCTCTCAACAATAATAACATAACTGGATCATATAACTATCCCTTAGCATGCAACAAAGAGTCACTCCAAAGTCACTAATAGCGGAGAACAAACGAAGAGGTTATGGTAGGGTACGAAACCACCTCAAAGTTATCCTTTCTGTTCTATCTATTCAAGAGTCCTTAGTAAAATAACATGAAGCTATTCTTTCCATTCAATCTATCATAGAGTTCATACTAGAATAACACCTTAAGACACAAATCAACCAAAACCCTAATGTCACCTAGATACTCCATTGTCACCTCAAGTATCCGTGGGCATGATTATACGATATGCATCGCACAATCTCAGATTAATCTATTCAACCAACACAAAGTACTTCAAAGATTGCCCCAAAGCTTCTACTGGAGAGTCAAGACGAAAACGTGTGCCAACCCCTATGCATGAGTTCATGGGCGGAACCCGCAAGTTGATCACCAAAACATACATCAAGTGGATCACGTGATATCCCATTGTCACCACAGATAAGCATGGCAAGACATACATCAAGTGTTCTCAAATCCTTAAAGACTCAATCCGATAAGATAACTTCAAAGGGAAAACTCAATCCATTACAAGATATTAGAGGGGGAGAAACATCATAAGATCCAACTATAATAACAAAGCTCGCGATACATCAAGATTGGGCCATAGAGAGAACATGAGAGAGAGAGATCAAACACATAGCTACTGGTACATACCCTTAGCCTCGAGGGTGAACTACTCCCTCCTCGTCATGGAGAGCACCGGGATGATGAAGATGGCCATCGGTGAGGGATCCCCCCTCCGGCAGGGTGCCCGAACGGGCTCCCGAGAGGTTTTTGGTGGCTACAGAGGCTTGCGGCGGCGGAACTCCCGATCTATTGTTATCGTCGATGGTTTTAGGGTATATGGGAATATATAGGCGAAAGAAGTCGGTCGGGGGAGCCTCGAGGGGCCCACGAGACAGGGGGCGCACCCAGTAGGGGGGCCCGCCCCCACCCTCGTGGCCACCTCGAAGCTTGACTTCAACTCCAAGTCTCCTAGATCGCTTCTGTTCCAAAAATAATGCTCCCAAAGGTTTCATTCCATTTGGACTCTGTTTGATATTCCTTTTCTTCGAAACACTGAAATAGGCAAGAAAACAACAATATGGGCTGGGCCTCTGATTAATAGGTTAGTCCCAAAAATAATATAAAAGTGTATAATAAAGCCCATAAACATTCAAAACAGATAATAATATAGCATGAATTCATCATAAATTATAGATACGTTGGAGACATGCCAATATCATTATTTTCTGACCTTCACAGATGATTTGAGAAGATATGGGTATATCTACTTTATGAAACACAAGTCCGAAACATTTGAAAAGTTCAAAGAATTACAGAGTAAAGTGGAGAATCATCGTAACAAGAAAATAAAGTTTCTATGATATGATCGTGGAGGAGAATATTTGAGTTACGAGTTTGGCCTTCATTTAAAACAATGTGGAATAGTTTCGCAGCTCACGCCACCTAGAACACCACAGCGTAATGGTTGTTCAAACATCGTAACCGCAGTTTATTGGATATGGTGTGATCTATGATGTCTCTTATCGGTTTACCACTATCATTTTGGGGTTATGCATTAAAGACAACTTCATTCACTTTAAACAGGGTAGCATCAAAGTCCGTCGAGACGACATCGTATGAACCGTGGTTTGGCAACAAACCTAAGCTATCGTTTCTTAAAGTTTGGGTATGTGACGCTTATGTGAAAAGGCTTCAGCCCGATAAGCTCGAACCCAAATCGGATAAATGTGTCTTCATGGGATACCCTAAGGAAACAATTGGGTACACCTTCTACCACAAGTCCAAAGGCAAGATTTTTGTTGCTAAGAACGGAACCTTTCTAGAGAAGGAGTTTCTCTCGAAAGAAGTGAGTCGGAGGAAAGTAGAACTTGATGAGGTAATTGTACCTTCTCCCGAATTGGAAAGTAGTTCATCACAGAAATTAGTTCCAGTGATTCCTACACCAATTAGTGAAGAAGCTAATGATGATGATCATGAAACTTCAGGTCAAGTTACTACCGAACCTCATAGGTCAACCAGAGTATGGTCCGCACCAGAGTGGTACTGTAATCGTATTTTGAAAGTCATGTTACTAGACCATGATGAACCTATGAACTATGAGGAAGCGATGATGAGCTCAGATCCCACGAAATGGCTTGAGGCCATGAAATCTGAGATGGGATCCATGTATGAGAACAAAGTGTGGACTTGCCCCATGATCGGCAAGCCATAGAAAATAAATGGATCTTCAAGAGGAAGACAAACGCTGATGGTAGTGTTACTATCTACAAAGCTCGACTAGTCGCAAAAGGGTTTTGACAAGTTCAAGGTGTTGACTACAATGAGATTTTCTCAACCGTAGCGATGCTTAAGTCTATCCGAATCATGTTAGCAATTGCCATATTTTATGAAATCTGGTAAATGGATGTCAAAACTGTATTCCTTAAATGGATATATCTAAGGAGAGTTGTATATGATACAACAAGAAGGTTTTGTCAATCCTAAAGGTGCTAACAAAGTGTGCAAGCTCCAACGATCATTCTGTGGACTGGTGCAAGCATCTCGAAGTTGGAATATATGCTTTGATAATGTGATCAAAGCATATGGTTTTATACAGACTTTTGGAGAAGCCTGTATTTACAAGAAAGTGAGTGGGAGCACTACAACCTTTCTAATAAGTATATGTGAATGACATATTGTTGATCAGAAATGATGTAGAATTTTCTGGAAAGCATAAAGGAGAGTTTGAAAGGAGATTTTCAAAGAAAGACAACGGTGAAGATGCTTACATATTGGGCATCAAGATCTATAGAGATAGATCAAGACGCTTGATAAGATTTTTCAATGAGTATATACCTTGACAAGTTTTTGAAAGAGTTCAAAATGGATCAGTCAAAGAAGGAGTTCTTGTTTGTATTACAAGGTGGAAAGTTGAGTAAGACTCAAAGCCCGACCAGGGCAGAAGATGTAAAGAGAATGAAAGTGATTCCCTATGCCTTAGTCATAGGTTCTATATAGTATGCTATGCTGTGTACCAGACCTATTGTGTATCATGAGTTTGGCAAGGGGGTACGATAGTGATCCAGGAGTGAATCACTAGACAGCAGTCAAAGTTATCCTTAGTTTCCTAAGATTACTAGGGAAATATTTCTCGGTTATGGAAGTGATAAAGAGTTTGTTGTAAAGAGTTACGTCGATTCAAGCTTTTACACCGATCCAGATGACTCTGAGTTTCAATCTAGATACATATTGAAAGTGGGAGCAATTAACTAGAGTAGCTCCATGCAGAGCATTGTAGACACAGAATATTTGCAAAATACACATGACTCTGAATGTGACAGACCCATTGACTAAACTTCTCTCATGAGAAAAACATGATCACACCTTAGTACTCTTTGGTTTTTAATCACATAGCAATGTGAACTAGATTATTGACTCTAGTAAACCCTTTGGGTGTTGGTCACGTGGCGATGTGAACTATGGGTCTTAATCACATACAGATGTGAACTATTGGTGTTAAATCACATGGCGATGTGAACTACATTATTGACTCTAGTGCAAGTGGGAGACTGAAGGAAATATGCCCTAGAGGCAATAATAAAGTTGTTATTTATATTTCTGTATATCATGATAAATGTTTATTATTCATGCTAGAATTGTATTAACAGGAAACTTAGTACATGTTTGAATACATAGACAAAACAAAGTGTCCCTAGTATGCCTCTACTTGACTAGCTCGTTAATAAAAGATGGTTATGTTTCCTGACCATAGACATGTGTTGTCATTTGATGAACGGGATCACATCATTAGAGAATGATGTGATGGACAAGACCCATATGTTAGCTTAGCATAATGATCTTTAAGTTTTATTACTATTGCTTTCTTCATGACTTATACATGTTCCTCTGACTATGAGATTATGCAACTCCTGAATACCGGAGGAACACATTGTGTGCTATCAAACGTCAGAACGTAACCGGGTGATAATAAAGATGCTCTACAGGTGTCTCTGAAGGTGTTTGTTGGGTTGGCATAGATCAAGATTAGGATTTGTCACTCTGTGTATCGGAGAGGTATCTCTGGGACCTCTCGGTAATGCTCATCACTATAAGCCTTGCAAGCAATGTGACTAATGAGTTAGTTGCGGGATAAAGCCTTACGGAACGAGTAAAGAGACTTTCCGGTAACGAGATTGAACTAGGTATGATGATACGACGATCGAATGTCAGCACTACAAAAAAAATACACTTCCGTGATGATACGTGTTTGTCACAATAGGTCGCGTTTTTTTTTCATGCATGTACATCCATGACGATTTTATGACAGAGTCAAGATAGTCATACCTGTGCTATCGTAGAAGTGTTCCATGACATTACCAAAATTATCATCACGGAAGTGTCCACTTCCATGACGATAAATCGCGCGTCACAGAAGTGCTTTCGTCAAGGGTGACCGACACATGGCATCCACCGTAACGGAACGCCGTTAAGCTATCGGGTCAGATTTTGGATCCGATAACCCGTTAACAGCCCCGACCAATGGGAAATTTCCACGTGTAAAATTCTTATTGGCCGGATGAAACACGTGTCAGCTTGTTAGTGGGTCAGATAGGCGCCTATGATATGTCGACACGTGCCACAGCCCACCACTGGCCCATTTAGCTTACAAAGCCAACCCGTTTAACTTGGTCAAAAGTTAACGGGCTGGCCCTTGAAAAGCCTATTAACGGTCTCTTCGCAAATAGCCCATTTTACGGCCCATTAACTCACGGCCCCTTAGGTCCTAAAGGAAATCGGCCCAACAACGTCATGCGGGCCGTCGAATATAACACCAGCCCATTTCACTTTTGGCCCATGTATGGCCCACGACGTCTTTCGGCCCATATGAGGCCTTCGTATCTTTCGGCCCTTTACATGCCCACGGTGACTCTAGCCCATAATGAACAGTAATTTTCTTTATACCCGTTAACGACCCGTGATTTACATGGGCAGTTTCCAGCCCGTGTTAGCTTTCGGCCTATTGACGGCCCATACGTTCTTGGGCTCCTTTTCGGCCCTCGATTACTTCCGGCCCGTTACTGGCCTGTTCCCCTAATGGGCCAAATTCGACCCATGGCAAGAGTCGGCCCGTTACTAGCCTGTTCCCCTAATGGGCCAAATTCGGCCCATGGCAAGAGTTGGCCCGTTACTGGCCTGTTACCCTAATGGGCGAAATTCGGCCCATGGTAAGAGTCGGCCCGTTTCTGTCCTGTTAACCCGTTGCGCCGTTTCCAGCCCGTCCTATATTCTGGCCCATTAACGACCCGTTATGCCTCCGACAAAATTAAGACTTTGTTGTCCTACGGCTTGTTAATGGCCCGTTACCGTGCTGGGCCGATACCAATTACGCCCGATTACGGCCCATGTAGACCCATTTATCCGACGGCCCGAGGCCCACCGATTACAGGCCCATTTATCGACGACACGAGGCCCACCGATTACAGGCCCATTTATCGACGGTCCGTAGGAGACCCATGGATCCTACGACCCGTATATGGCCCATGGTAGTTGCTGCCACTAGAAAACAGGGAAAAAGAAGACTAGGAAATAAATAAGGCCGAAACTAACGCTAGGCTATTAAGGCGATTGCACAGATTACATCCACTCGGCATCAAAGATCGCCACCAGTGCAAATATAGGGAACACCCTACACTATACAAAAATGGCTTGTTGTTTTCTTCAGCTGGTGGTTGCACGTTAAGAATAAATTTTGTATCGCACCAAAACAAATTACAACTATATAACAAAAGGAAGGTTGGTGTCGGTGTCAAAACCGGCGGATCTCGGGTAGGGGGTCCCGAACTGTGCGTCTAGGCGGATGGTAACATGAGACAAGGGACACGATGTTTTACCCAGGTTCGGGCCCTCTTGATGGAGGTAAAACCCTATGTCCTGCTTGATTAATATTGATGATGTGTGTTACAAGAGTAGATCTACCACGAGATCAAGGAGGCTAAACCCTAGAAGCTAGCCTATGGTATGATTGTTGTTCGTCCTACGGACTAAAGCCATCCGGTTGATATAGACACCGGAGAGGGCTAGGGTTACACAGAGTCGGTTACAATGGTAGGAGATCTACATATCCGTATCGCCAAGCTTGCCTTCCACGCCAAGGAAAGTCCCATCCGGACACGGCACGAAGTCTTCAATCTTGTATCTTCATAGTCTTGGAGTCCGTCCGATGATGATAGTTCGGCTATACGGACACCCCCTAGTCCAGAACTCCCTCAGTAGCCCCTGAACCAGGCTTCAATGACGACGAGTCCGGCGCGCATGTTGTCTTCGGCATTGCAAGGCGGGTTCTCCCTCCGAATAATTCATAGAAGATTCTGAGCACCAGGATAGTGTCCGGCTCTGCAAAATAATTTCCACGTGCCAATGTAGAGGGAATAATATTTACACAAGTTCAATCTGCTGACGTATTTGGTGGCGTGACATCACACCACTACCAAGCCTTTACTTGAATTGTTTTTACTGTACCACCTCAGCGCGTTTAGCGAAGCGGTTTCCTTGGCACGTCTTGTCGAAGCAGAGATCGTGTTCCCCTTATTCCGGGATTCCCATAAATACGGACGTGGGTAACCCAACTGCGCACGTTGCCACGCCCCCTCCATCGAAGGCGGGTTTCAAACGGTCATGGCGATGACTCTCGGTATTCTTCCTCTTTATAATGAGACCAAGGCCAGTTATTTTTCTTCAATCCTCAATCGAATCTGCCCCTCGCCCCCGAGTTCCAACACCCAGGGCTCTAGATTCGGGTACCTTCGACCTTCAACAATGTCCGGCTCTGACCTACGGGGCCGGTGGATGCCCTCTTCCGTCACGGAAGAAGACGTGTTAAAGCTGAGAGACGCTAGGTACTTGACCTACGAGATTTCGCATAGGCTGCCCGCCCGAGGGCAAGTTATTCCTACTCCCGAGCCCGGCGAGAGCGTTGTGTTCGTGTCTCACCTCCGTCGGGGTTTAGGCTTCCCGATGGACCCCTTCGTGAGGGGGCTCATGTTTTACTATGGGCTGGAATTCCATGACTTGGCTCTGGAGTCCATCCTCCACATCTCATTGTTTATTGTCGTTTGCGAAGCCTTCCTCCGCACTACCCCTCACTTCGGCTTGTGGCTCAAAACCTTCAATGTGGAGCCGAAGATGATTGAGGGGCGTCAGGCAGAGTGCGGAGGGGCGGTCATAAGCAAGAGGGCCGATGCTCCATGGCCCGAGGGCTCTTTTCAGGAGGAGCTCAGCTCGTGGCAACATGAGTGGTTCTATATCACTGCTCCCAGGGGCAGCAGGCAGAGGCCACCGCCCCTTTTCCACTCGGGCCCTCCACAGCAGTTGGCGTCATGGGTCAACAAGGGGCGCGACTGGGGGCCGTCCAAAGACGTACCCCTGTTGCATGACCGGATTCGAGGCCTGCAAGAAAGGGATATCAATCTAGTCGCAGTAGTACAGTTATGCTGATCCGGCGCCTACTGCCCTGCAAACGTCGTCCCCTCCGCCTGTGGGAATTTAATTCGGAGGGGCCACGAGCTCTTCAACACTTCATGGGTTTGACACCCACGAAGATGTACAAACTGTTCTTCGGATCGCAAGAGATGCGTCCGGACTTGACCGAGGACGCTGGCCTAAGCTGCAATCGCCCGGATACTCAAGTAAGTAGTCATGTGTCCGGACACATTGTCCATTTATTTATCATGGGTTTGCCTTTTAACCTGCTATCCCTTGGACAGGAGTGGATAGCGCAAGCAAAACTGATACAGTGTCCGGCCCCCCTCCCTGAGACCATGCAGGATCCCGTGTTAATTAAAATGTTGGAGGTTGCACCTTCGGAGGAGGGCGAAGGGGGGCACAGGGAAACTACCACCTCTGCCAAGGAGGCTTTTAGTAAGGGAGGAATCGAGAGTCCCTCCTTCCAGGGGGAGAAGAGGACAACTTCCGAAGACCCGGAGGCCAAGGCCTCAAAGCGGGGAAAGAAATCTGTACCGGAAGGTCCTGTGCCGGGAAGAGCCCCGGCCGCACTGTCTCCTCGGAGGAATCAACCCTCCAGCGAGTCGTAAGTAAAAAAGGGGGAATTTTGTAATACTGGACACCCCTGCTTAATTTCTAAGGGTAAACGAAGTTTTCACCTTGTAGTTCGGATCTCAGCCCGTCTCAGCACAGCTCATCTTCGGGAGACCTTCGTCCGGAGATGATAGAGAGCGAAACACCTCCATCTGCCGCCCCATCGTGCGGGGCGGACGACCCTGAGGTGTCATCGCAGAGGGTCTCCCCGAGTCCGGCGGGGCCAGAGAGTTCGGCACCCATTGGAGTACGGCCGGTAGAGCTGCAGGATTTGCTTAAGAGGGCGTCCCTCTCGGAAGATCACCGCACTTTAATGAGTACGGTGATTGAAAGGATCTCGTGCGCCGAGAGCGGGTTGTATGAGGCCGTCGGAAGCTTGCTGACGGGTTTTGAGGTACGCAAAAAATGACATACCTTTTGACAGTTTTGCATGTGAGGTGCGCCCTGTATAGATAGTAGCCCCTGAGACTTGGTATGCTGTCGAAAGCGATAGCGTGCCAAGGATCATAATCTCAGTTATAGAATGTCGCCTTTCCTATACAGGTGGCGGAATGTTCGGTGGCCAGCCGGACTGATGGAGTTGCCGAACTGAAGAGGCAACTTGATGTTGCGGATGCGGACATCGCGCTGGTCAATAAATGACTTAGCGAGTCACAAGGTAGGTGGTTGCTCCGCGGTTGCCTAGTAAGGGAGCTGGTGCCCGTTCCTTACAATTTGTATGCTTGATGCAGATGGCGCCGCAGCTGTGGAAGATCTTCGAGCAGAGCTTGCTCGAGCCAAGGAGCAAGCCAAGATAAGTAATGCGGCTGCCTTGAAGGCAGCGGAAGAGCTAAAAGCCGAAAAGGCTGCTCACTGCCAAAGCAGGGAAGAGTTGGCCAGAATGGCCTTGAAATTAAAAGATGCTACCGACCATTGTGAGGTTCTTGAAGGAGAACACCGAGTGGATCAAGAGGGCCTGAAGAAGGCCGGCACCAAAGTCAAGGATGCCCGGAGTGAGATGCGGGCTATGAAGGAGGAACTGCGTCAGGCCGGAGACATTGCGGCTGGAAAGCCCTTTCTTTTGCATAGGAAATTCACGGATCCGAAGTATGCTCAGCTGGGCCAGTTGTGTGGTGCAGAGGATCCTTATCTTGATTTGGTGGCGAGTGCGGCGGACGCAGTCGTGCACTTCCGAGGCCAGAAGGATCACGAAATGGAAGAACTTTACTGGTCTCAATTCCATAGTCCGGAGCGTCCACTTCCGTTGACTGATCGGCTGGCTGAGTGGGCTGAGCTGAATAGATTGTCCGGACTTGCCATGACGGATGTGATCACTCATCTGTGGCCGGAAAGGCCCAAGCTGAAGAGTTATTTTGGCTTGTTGCAGCAATTCCTTGGTGCGGTGCCGCATATCAAGGCGATGAAGCGGTCGGCATGCATAGAAGGTGCACGGATGGCTCTCGCCCATGTGAAGACATATTGGGCGGACATGGATGCCACCGCTGTTGCATCCCGGGGTTCGGACAAGAGCCGATTACCCGCCGAGCACTATTTTGAGGAAGTCCTGCAGGGCGCTCATTTAATAGAGTCGCAGTGCTCGAAAGATGTCATGTTCAAATGACATGTATAATTTGTGCGATCATGTTTATAATGCAATAGCTTTTTATACTTGTGCGTGCAAGTATTGAACTATCTCCTGCGCGGCCGTATGTGTATGTATAATCTGAAAGATGGCAGTCTTTGGCTTCAGCCCCCACGCACATGGTGCGGGGGTGTTTGCAAAAAGAAAAGAGCTTTTTCACACTTAATCCAATGTCTTGGTCCTTTTAAGGAGGTGATAGCGTAGCAAACTAGGCAACCAGACTATAATGCTTTATCACTTTCACTTAGCCATAGGAGCTCGAATGTGGGGCTACTATATAGCCCCTAGCGGCACCGCTCTTCCCTAAACTCGGGGCGCGTATGTGCCTGACCGGGAAGCGGTCCTTCGTCAAAGCGGAGGAATTCTAAACATTCCGATGGTCGATCGAGTGGTTGACCAGTCTCTCGCTATATCATGACAGTCAGTTTTCGGCTTTCTCTACTGAGGTGCTCGCCCGGCCGAACCGGGGCACAATCGCAGTAGTTCTCCTGGTGCCGCGTTAGGAACGTAAGGCAGCAAAACACAGGAGCCGGGCAAACCCAACATTTTACCAAAGACATGATTCAGAGCTGATGCATATAAGGCCTAACTCGAGACGCCGAACACTCCCTGAGGTGTTCGGTCTTTATGATACCGGGCAGAATAATGCCCTAAGCCCCTAGTGTCCAGGTACAGGCGGGAACCTCTGACGCGGCCGATGCCAAAACGCCAGCCTCCTCCTTGGCTATGGTAGGAAACCGGGGGATGTGTATCAACAAGAGACAGTAAGAAAGGTTTACGCAGGGTCTTAATCTGAAAAGAATCCTTGCAACGGGTCCCTGCTGCACGTCTGCACCTGTGTCTCCATTGTGCTGTATCCTAGACGGGTGTAGCACGTGCTTCATCTGTAAAAGAGAAGGACTTAGTTTCTAAGAAATATCGTGCAAAAGTTGTATTAAAATAAAGTATAATTTGGAAGATGAAGAAAGTTGAGCTTTATTGGCTCTCATCATTTATACACGCGGCCCCTTATAAAGGGGGTATGCGGCTGGGAAGCCCCTTGTTTATTTACGTCGGACTCGCCTAACTTTGTCCGGGGTCTGAATGGCCTGTGTTTAGGGGCCTTGACCTGCAAGGTCGGAGTGGCTGTCAAGGCAGCCCCACGCTCTCCGTGTTCGAGGAACATTCGTAGGTACTCTTTAATGAGATTATGCTACGTGGACCGGGCATTGTAAGTATAAGAGACGTGTAGTGTGGTATGGTGTTAAAGCGGGCGAAAGCTTTGCGTCCCAATAGTGCTTGATGGCCACTGTAAAAATGGGGCGCTACGAAGAGTGAGCCTTTCGCGACGGAGGTTGTCGGATGAACCGAACACAACCTCTAGTGGTACAGAGCCCGTAAAATTGGCTTAAAGGCCTGGCGTCACTCCTTTGGAGGAAGTGCTGTTATGGCGAATGTTGGTAGGGTCTATCCCCATTCTGCGGACGGTGTCCTGGTATGGCAGGTGCCGCGCTGTGTTTTCGTGTTATCACATGAAGTGAGTTCACTGTTTTGACTTCTAGTGGGAAAGTCTTATGTTTTCCGGAGTGCTGCTTTTGGGGTTCATCACTTTCGCTTGTTGTGTCGAGCCCCTTGTGTTCGGCGTTAAGTCGGTCGGACTGCTTGAAGACCCAACAATCTCTGTGGGTATGGTTTGCAGGCTTTCCGGAGGTACCGTGTATTTGACATAGCCTGTCCAGAATCTTGTTTAGGTTGGATAGCTCGTCACTGTTGTCCTTGAGGGGCAGTGTTTTGTTATTCGCCCGAGAGCTTTTGAATCCGGCGTTGACCGCCGTACTATTTGTGCCATTTTCCTTGTTCCGGCGCTGATCTTTTCTGCGTCGTGATTTCCCATTTCCATCCCTCACTTCGGATGTATTCGGGTCGCTGGTGCTACATCTAGCCAGCCAGCTGTCCTCCCCTGCGCAGAAGCGGGCCATGAGGCTTGTTAGTGCGGCCATTGTTCTTGGGTTTTCTTGGCCGAGGTGTCTGGCGAGCCATTCGTCTCGGACGTTGTGTTTAAAGGCTGCTAAGGCTTCAGCGTCCGGACAGTCCACTATTTGGTTCTTTTTAGTGAGGAACCTATTCCAGAATTTGCGTGCTGACTCTCCGGGCTGTTGAGTTATGTGACTTAAATCGTCTGCATCCGGAGGGCGGACATAAGTCCCCTGAAAATTTGCTCGAAACGCATCCTCAAGCTCTTCCCAACTTCCAATGGTATTTTTTGGGAGGCTTTTGAGCCAATGCCGAGCTGGCCCTTTGAGCTTGAGGGGTAGGTATTTTATGGCATGGAGATCGTCTCCTCTGGCCATATGTATGTGTAGGATATAATCCTCAATCCAGACTCCGGGGTCTGTTGTTCCGTCATATGCCTCTATGTTTACGGGTTTGAATCCCGCTGGAAATCCATGATCCAGTACCTCGTTGGTGAAACACAGTGGATGTGCGGCGCCCCTGTATTTGGGTGTGCCGTTGTCTTCAAATGCTCGGCGGGTTATGTTGCTTCCTGGAGTCTTCTTTTTTGGCCCATAGATGGACCTGGCCGGGTCATCCTTTTTCCGAGGATCCTTGTGCTGGTCGTGTGCCGGCTTGTGTGCGGCGCCCCTTGCTGTTCTTGGCCTATCATCTGGTCGTCTATCCGGCCAGGCGGCTTCTTTCTTTTTTGACTGCGGGGGCTCTAAGGCCTCCTCGTCAAATTCGGGCAACAGCTTGCGCTTCGGGTAGGTCTTTGTCTGATGACTAGCGCCGTATTTATCTGTGGTGTTGAGTATTTTGCTCCATTTCATTCTGAGTGCGTCCTCCGCTGTTTTGAGCTTCCGCTTTTGCTTCTTCAAACTTCTTGAAGTGGCGAAGAGCCTTTTATGGAGGTTCATATGCTCTGGTGATGTGAGATCGTCTTCGTCGGAGATGGTTTGCTTTCTGGCATGTTCGTCGTCCGCTGCTTCGCCCTGCTCTAGGGCCGGGTCCGTATGGGTGCCGTTTTTATCTAGGCCGGTCTACGGGCGGCACTTGCGTCGCTGTTTTGGTTGTTTGTTGGGGGAGTTGTCCTTCGCCACATCCCGTTTTTCCTCGTTGTCGCTTCCTTTTGGTGTATCCACCATGTATACGTCGTGCGTTGGGGTGGCTTTCCGGTCCCCGATGGTTGCTGGTTCTTGGTCGTCTCCGGCATCGTCGTCCATACCGTCGATGTCTTCGGAGTCGTAGTCTAGCATGTCGGTTAGATCGTCGACAATGGCTACCAAGTGGGTGGTGGGTGGGTTTTGAATTTCTTCGTCATCCGCATCCCAACCGTCCTGGCCGCAGTCCGGCCAGGGCTCTCCTGATAGCGAGAGATACTTTAGCGAACTCAAGATGTCGCCGAAAGGTGAGTATTGAAAGATGTCCGCTGCGGTGAACTCCATGATCGGCGCCCGATCAGGTTCGATCGGAGGGGGCGCGGGAGGTTCGGAGTCCGGCAAGGAGTCCGGCACCTCGGAGTCACGAGCCTCATGAGGGACAAGGTGAGTGTTCGGCTCTATCACCATAGAGGTTGCAGCCCCCGAGGCGGTGTCTAGCCATCCGTCCTCGACCTGCGTAGCTGGCTCCGAATTGAAGATCGGAGCGGGTTCGAGTGCGGCCTCCAAGGTACTGTCCGGCTGCAGAGCTAAATCATGCTCGCCGTGACAGTGCGGCACGCTTGGCTGTGGCTCAAATCCATCGAGGATCAAGTCCCCGCGGATGTTAGCCGTGAAGTTCAAACTTCCAAATCTGACCTGACAGCCAGGGGCGTAGCTTTCGATCTGCTCCAGTTGGCCAAGAGAGTTGGCCCGCAGTGCAAAGCCGCCGAATACGAAGATCTGTCTAGGGAGGAAGGTCTCACCCTGGACTGCGTCGCTGATGATGATCGAAGAAGCCATCGAGCCTATCGGTGACGACACAGAGGAACTCTCAATGAAAGCACCAATGTCGGCGTCAAAACCGGCGGATCTCCGGTAGGGGGTCCCGAACTGTGCGTCTAGGCGGATGGTAACAGGAGACAAGGGACACGATGTTTTACCCAGGTTCGGGCCCTCTTGATGGAGGTAAAACCCTACGTCATGCTTGATTAATATTGATGATGTGTGTTACAAGAGTAGATCTACCACGAGATCAAGGAGGCTAAACCCTAGAAGCTAGCCTATGGTATGATTTTTGTTTGTCCTACGGACTAAAGCCATCCGGTTTATATAGACACCGGAGAGGGCTAGGGTTACACAGAGTCGGTTACAATGGTAGGATATCTACATATCCGTATCGCCAAGCTTGCCTTCCACGCCAAGGAAAGTCCCATCCGGACACGGGACGAAGTCTTCAATCTTGTATCTTCATAGTCTTGGAGTCCGGCCGATGATGATAGTTCGGCTATCCGGACACCCCCTAGTCCGGAACTCCCTCAGTTGGCATAAAACTTAATAGTCTAGCAGATAAATGCACCACCAGAAGCTCAGAAGCTCAGTTCATTTGACCTGACTGTTACGTTTTCATGTTGTATTGTCCGATGGAGCACCATAACCCTCGCCTTCATTTCCCCTAGGCTCCTGAACAACATAGCAAATGTATGATAGTCTGGTTTCAAAACCATGCATATCTTGACGACATTGAGCAATGTTTCTCCTTGTTTCACAAAGGGTCTCTGTTAGGGAATTGACTTGTGTCTGGAGCGCAGATACAACATTGCTTTGAGCTTGCATATCTTGATCATGAGGCAGTTTGGACGATATTGCCTTAACAACCAACCCAGTATTACGCAGGAACGTGCTTTTGGCACTGTTAGTGGACATGTACTGACCCACTGCAACAAGAGCTGACATTGCGGTTATAGTTGCCTCGCCACCTTCAGAAGGCGGTTCCACCATTTTTTCCATAGCTCGCTAAAAAGTTGAGGTTTTACATTAGTAGTACCAGAACAAAAGATATTAAGGAGGCAGCAAAACCAAACAAAATAGCTTTGGTCTATATACAGAACTTATTCTGGTGAACCCATGTAAAATATTAGTCGTATTTTATTGCAAAGTACATAATAAAACCAGGTTCCAAACATATGACCATGTACCATCGCTAATGTATTGTCTATTTCTTCACATTGTATTGAGGGCTAAGGATAAAGAGACGAAGTTTATAATACGGTAAGCATAGTATGACATCATTCATATCACAAAACAACTGAGAACAGACAAACATGCAATTGTAACATTGTGTGGGCAAGTCCAGCACGGAACTAGATTATGGGTCAAGATCAAAGGAACATCACTCCTCTCTTTTAAACCTTGTAAGGTGCAATGATACGCTAAGACAATTGTGTATAAAATTGAAAAGAGTAATAGACATTGGCTGCAAACCATGCAGTTCAAGGCACAAGTCAGAGTAAGTAGTACTTAAAAGGCATGAGGATTAAGGACTTACAACGGCGGCTTTGACTGGTGTAGTCATGCCCAAGGTAGTCAGAGTCGGGATTCGGAGTCGGATCAATTTTCCTCAGACAGAATCGAGTCGTAAGATCGAGTCGTAGAATCGAGGATTCTACTAGATTTACTCAAATACGATATTTTGTATGCACACAACAAATTTATATGCGTTCTATAGAGTTTTGACACTAAATATGGAGCAAAGAACGTACACATCAATGCTAGTTGTATTCCACTTATTTTTATGGCTAACCTGCCATCTAGCTCGCATGTATGGAACATATATGAGAGAGAAATATATAGAACATTTAAACCTTCAATGCACGAAATTTACTTAGGTTCTTTTTAGAGTGTGTGAATAGTCGATCACTTGTCTATCTGAGCTGCAGTGCTAAACCTTGAAGGGTCTTGCTCTCCTTGTCCGATCAATCTTGAAGGATCCCCATTTTCACGCCAATTCCATCTGTTGACAAGCCTGATCCTCAGTTTCAATCTAGGGTTTCAAAGATCTAGATCAAAGGTGCCGGTGGCTGAGCGTTTGGGCTTGGGAGGGGAATAAAGGTCCATGAGGTATATGAAAAGGGGTTTGGATGATTGCATTCTATTCTGCTACAACTAAACAAACGGCTTAGATAAATTAGTAGAATCGAACATAGTCCATAGCATAGTCGGGATTGTACAGTTTTGTACAGGATTCTATGATTTGGATCGCGACTCAACATGGATTCTACCTTATCCGGATTCATAGTGGGATTTGGATCGACATGCTTCTGTAGGGTCGTGAAGCCGTAGGATTCTAGCAGTCGAGTCGGGATTCTGACTACCTTGGTCATGCCCTTCTTCTTGCTGGTGTGGCAGTCCTTGAAGATTTCCACAGCATTTGGTTCAGGTACTTTTTGGTCCTTGCGGGCTTTCCTCTGCATTTCGAACAAGTCAATATAAATCTGATAATATGGTACAACGAAAAGAGTGAAACAACAGCTAATTACAAGAGCCTCACAGTGTGCAATATAGCTACGAGATCCTGTCGTCTGTTGGAATTTCACTTTCGTACGGTTGGCCTTGTTCTTTGAACAGTTCACCTACAAGAAGATAGATTTGTGTGGCACATGCATAAATAGGACTTCAACATGTGATCTGATCACATATATATAATGTACCTGATTCTTCGGATCAGACCAGTGTTTAACAAGGCCCCTCCAGTCTTCATCCGATATATTTTCCACTGGAGATGTTTGGGAAAGTTCACTATTAGCCTTGCCTTCAAAGTGAGTTTTCCTCGAGTTACACCGATACTGTCACAGAGCAGACTTGAAAACATTGGTGCAAGCTTGTCTGGTTGCATCATCTTGGCTATCCAACTTGAACCTCATCTGTTGAAAATTATGGGAGTCTCATTATCAGCAACCTAGAAAGTATGGGACAGAGCAAGACAATATTACTAGCTTCCATACATAACCATACTTACAGATAAATGGTCGAGGAAGGTGTTGAACCGGGTTTCGTCTTTGTCATTCCTGTACTGAATCCATGTTGGGAGGATACGTACATGACACCTAACGGCAACCGCTACCTCTGATACTAACTTGGCTGACTCTGTAGCATCACGTGGCCTTTTTAAACCTGCCTCAAAATGGATCTCCATTCTTCCTCCTCTAGATTTAGTTAACCTATCGAGCATTATCCCTGATGTTTGTTTCCTCTTGCGCCTAGGTGCTAGTCCAAAAACGAACATAGGAAGTGTTAGTATACATCAAACTGTGAGACTACATATAAAGAAGCATGCAACTATAACTTGACTCTAGCAACTACCTTCTTGTTGTTGAAGCTCACAAGGTTCATCTGATATTGCCAACTTGTCTTGTGTCAAGAGTGCATGGGAAGTAGTGTCAGGTGGCAAGGGAGCTTGGGAATGTGCTGCTAGCTCAGTTGACGCACGAGTAAGTCGTGCAGCTGGTAGTACTGTGGTAGGTGTTACAAGAACTAGGGCTGTCTCTGCTTGTTTGGTGGCAGCTATTTGTTTCTGTTTGGCTTTTTTTGCAACTCGTGTAGCATGGGATGCCGTGTTTGTAGAATTTTCCGCTGGACTTTGACCTTCTATTGCACCATCAGTACCAGCAGAATCTACAGGATTCATCCGCTTCTCATTCCCTGCCATTCTGTGTTTCTTCATCTTTCTCTGTGCCATGTTAAGTCAAGCCGACAAGAAAAATGAATAACAATTTAGTTCTTCAGAACAAATTGATGCGTGATGCAGATGAACTGAACTTTGATGTTAGACAACCACATGATAGGAGGATGTAATATGTATGAAAAACAGGACGGAAGAGATAACCAGAACTATGATGTGTAAACTAAGAAGAAGACATTTCACCAAGTTAGAAGCAATGCAATGGAAGGTAGACACCATATGAAAGATGCTACAAATATCGCTCTGCCAAGTTAACAGTGTCTCATCATAAATGGCATTTAAACAAATGTGAAGCAGTACAAGAAATAAATCATATGCAAGATGCAAACAACATCACACTACCATGTTAGAGGTCTCTCGTCATTAGTGGCATTGCATATTCACAACATTGCATATTCACAGCTTATGATGTGTAAACTAAGGAGAAGGCATTTCAACAAATTAGAAGCAATGAAAGCTAGACACCATATGAAAGATGCAACGAATATCAGTCTACCAAGTTAAAACTGTCTCATCATAAGTGCCATTTCAACAAATTAGTAGTACAAGCTAGAAAAGAATGTGAGATGTAACCTATATCACACTCCAAAGTCAAACGTGTCTTATGATAAGTGATTGTTGCAGGTTACACAACAGTAGTAATTTGATGTAAGAACATGGTGTGATAGACAGATATTGTATGTTCTAGAAACAGGAACACGTGTCTTTTTCAAGTATAATCTATAAAGTAAGCAGCTGGAATTCAACAAAATTAGAAGCAATACAAGCTAGACATCACACATAACATGCAACCACATATAAAAGTGCCAAGTTAGAGGGAGCACCGGTGATGCTGCACTAGGGGAGACGTGCTCATCATAAACACAGCTTTGTTGAGTGTCTATGCATGTGTTGTCTTGGAAATCATCTTGGGGGTGTGGAGGAGTAGAAACTGTAGAGGCCCTCCATTTGGAAGGAGCACCTTTATCCACTGCCTTGCTAACTTCCTTCCGCTTTATTGATTTTGAATTGTCAAGTAAAACCGACAAGAAAAAGCAATAAAATTCTCTCTTCGGAACTCATTCATGCATGATACTGACAATCACTACTTTGATGTAAGGCAAACACATGATACCAGGATGGAATATGTACGAAAAACAGGATGACATGGCATGTTCACAACTGTTTGTGTAAACTAAGCAGAAACCATTCGAGCAAATAAGAAGCAATGCAAGCTAGACACCACATGAAAGATGCAACCAATATGACTCTGCCAAGTTAAAAGTGTCCCATCATAAATGGAATTTCAACAAATTAGAAGCAGCGCATGATATAGATCATATGAAAGATGCAAGTAATATCGCACTGCATATACTAAAGGTGTCTCGTCATGTTGATTGATGCGGGATACAAAAAAACAATAGTTTTATGTAAGGACATGCTTAATAGACAGATGCACTATGTACTAAATACAGGAAGACATGCCACATTAATAGGTATAGTGTATAAGCTAAGCAGACTAGCACATGCAGTTTAACCAGATTGGAAGAATTACAATCTAGACACCATATGCAACATGCAACCACATATCACGCTGCCAAGTTAGAGCAAGCACCTGCAATGCTAGTGTAGGGGAAATGCTGTAATCAACTATAGAGCTACGTTCACTATCTTCATCTAGCATTTCTGTTTCTTGAGAATCATGTCGGGAGGCTGACGCTGCATTCTTTAAATGAGGAGTAGTCCCCTTGCCTGCCTGCCTCGTCATAAGTGATTGATGAGGGATACACAAGAACATTAGTTTGGTGTAAGAACATGGTTAATACATAGATGTACTAGTATGTACCAAAAACAGAAAGGCATGTCATATTCAAAGGTATAATGTGTAAGCTAAGCAGATGCAATTTGACCAAATTGGAAGCAATACAAGCTAGACATCCGGCTGGAGTGGTGAGCATGATCATCTAGGACGTGAGAGCCTGGTGGGAGGTGGGCTGCTTCGCCACCATCGCAGCTTTTTAGTTGGCTTCTAGGTGTGATGCCTATCTTTGTTGGGCTTGTCACTGGCTCGGCCAGTGCCCTGACTAGCTATTTGTCTTCTGGTGCTCACGGGATGGTGGTTCATGTAAAAAAATATCTTTCCTTATCTTACCGACTTCGGCCTTGTGGATACAAGCTAAACACCATATGGAACATGCAACCACATATGACACCGCGAAGTTAAAGCAAGCACCTGGGATGGTGGTTCATTGCGAGCGAGGTCATCAACTCCAGAGCTACGTTTACCGTCTCCATCTGCTGACACTGCACCCTTTATAGCACTGTAACGTGTCTTTCCTACCCGCATACGAAGCTGGAGCGACTTCTCTCTTTTCTTTTCTGCTTCTCTCAAGGCAGAGTCTGAAATACCCTTGCATAAAAACACAATAGTGAGAGTATGGGTGAAGTGTGTGCAGAACTAGTGCACTGTAAAAGTAGCAGATAGCAGGTGGCCGAAAAATAAATGACAGGAGACATATGATAGCTCTACAACATTGCATGGCAAACAAAATTAGATTCTACTCCGTATGATTTTGTAATATATGAGCACAGAAAATGCAGGTACTCCTCCAGCACACCACCACATGTGGTCATATCTAAGATAACAGTCAACTGAAAATAAATAGGCCAGTCGATTTTTTTAATGAACCGTCCAATCTATAAGGAACGGACAGATGGCCTTCGTCTACCTCCCGCCAGTCACTGTTGACGATCTTTCTTGAACCGCCAGTGAGCACCGACCCAGACCCCTGCCTCTGCCGCCCCGCCCTCCCATCGACCTCACACCACCGCCATGCTTGGCAGCGCCCCCAGGCCATCCCTTTAATCCCGGCCGACCTCCAGATTGGGCGCCAGTAGCTCTAGGCCGCACACGCCCCTAAGATAAACACCAAGGCATTGCTTCCCCGGCGTAATAGGTGTACTAGCGCCTGTTACGCCGGGAATGCTTCCGTTAATTGGGAATCAACTGGCCAGAAATTGAAATTCAGGGGGGCGACGGCCTCTAGCTAAGGTGAAATAGTATATGATGAGAAACCTTGTGCATCGCGAGTTACTAGGAACATCTAGTATCAAGAAGAAGCGGTCAACTAGTGTCTTCTGTGGGATGAATACCGTGCAAGCAGAGACGTAAGATTTGCACGAATAAGGGAAGAGGAGTACCTTTTTTGGTTGCTGGTGTGGTCACCTCCACATGTCGCGCCGATTTTCTTCTTTTTACTGGGGAAACCGATGTTCTGGAGGGTGCAGGCTTGGACGAACCCATGGCCAAATTGTTGACTGTGTTGCCGTGGCCGTATGTCGGCGGAGGGGAAGCAGATCCGAGGTGGCGAAGGACGGTGTAGCAGGAGCAACTCCGGTGCGGTGGAGGGTGGCGAAGTTGGAGCGGCAGCGGTGAGGCCCAGGACGGCGTGGTTGAACTGGCTCGGGTACGGACGCTCGGCCTCGGCTTCAACTACTAGCCGTGGAGGGTGTTGCGGTTGAGGTTGCGGTGGACGACGATGTCGGGGTATCGGATCCGGCGTGATTGAGGAGGGAGACGGTTGATGGGTGGGATGGGGTGGCGGACGGAGGACGCCGGGGTTTCGCGGCTGGTGGAGAGGTAGTTTTGGTGCCCTAGGAGTACGAATGGGGAATCGGACGGGTGGGGGGGAACCATGTTTCGCTCTGGGACGCGCTTGTTTTTGGCTTTTTGAACAGAAGATGGGACGCGCATGTTTGAAATTTGGGGAAAGTACAAACTTTGCCCCCCTCTTAAATTTCGAACCTACTGCAAGTCGGGGGTAGGATGGTAATCCCAGGTGTCCCAAATAGTGCGCGGGAGCGATTTTGGCCTCGCGCATGTGTGCTTAGGCGGCCATTGTGTATGAATGTTTTTCGGAGGTGGTTGCATGGCGTCTAGATGAAGCTACAAACCTACCCCGGTTTAGACCTTTGGACATCGGACCGGTAGGTTTCACGGGTCGGAGTTATTAGAAAAGTAATTTCCTTGTACTACCAAACATTGGTCTCACGCGGTTTCGGGCGAGTAGATGCTCTTTTGGCGCTTCATTCGAAATTTTGAAACACAAGCATTCACGTTTAGAGTACTCTTGAACTATGACGATTGACCTAAATAGACAACGTTATATTTGACCTTGTATGTTTGAAAACCTCATTAAATTATCCGCTTATTTTTGAAATTTTGACACTTGAAAATCCTATAACTACGATTATTTTGGAATGGAGGAGCTAAATTTGAATCTATTTTGTACACGACTACATATGCTATTATGTACAAAATCAGAGCAAAGATTGGCGCCCCCATAATTTAGGTATGGTTTACAAATGCCAGGATATCAAATTCAAATAATTGAATGGACTTCATGTTGAATTCCATTTTTTAAACCACCTTAAGTTGAATTCAAATGTATGCTAGTTCATAGGTAGCTATTTATAATGTCCATTGTGTAACTTTCGTATGTATAATGTGCTTTACACACACAACATGAACTATACTCATTTATATTCGATTGCTAAAGCGATGCATTGTCTGGAGTTCAAAATACTAACTATGTGGATCAATTGTGTCGAATAATAACATAGACATGCTCAAATTCAATAGAATCTAGATGTCTGATGGATCAATGACCGCTCCTTACGCGAATTGCAAATATCATGATCCCATCCTAATATTTGGATACAATTTATATCTTTAATCAATGTGTAGAGCAGTCTTTTACGTGTAGTTTCACTCTCCATCGGTGGTCTCTCACACATGCTCACACACTCTCTCCCGAGGTGTCTTTCTCGCACACATGCTCTAGATATAACCCTCCCTCCCTCTCGTAACCATTTACAACTGTTTCACTAACCTTTAACACAAGGACTCTTCCTCTTGCAAACATACACACGCACAATCCTCATCGACCCTTTCTATATACATGGACCTGCCTACGTGTCTCATTATGCACATTATCTTTACGCCTGTCTCTCACGCATTGTCTCACACCTCTCTTACTAATCGAGGAGTATGATTCTAGCAGAGAATTCTATAGGATGCCCCTTAAAGTTAGGTTAGATGAATAGTAATATCAGAGATAAAGGGGTTACCTTAGTCCTAGAACCTAGGGTTACAAATCCTAGCCGGCTTTGTCAGTGGACACAGAGTCCTTCACAATTCTGCTATCTTTGTCTTGTACGACTAGTCATCCATGGGTCTTCCTAAATGCGTCATGGGTGGACCAATGTGGCGCAAGACAGAACCGAACAAAGGGCCTCACCTCAACCCACCGGACCTCATGCGGCACCCTCTGCCCCCACGTCTCATTATCTTCTCACACCCACACATACCAACACAAACATCACACACAGAGAAAATTTCTCCTGGTGCCTCTATTCCCTCCCCCCTTGCATATACACACTCAAGGGAATGGAATCTCTTGTCGTGACGTCATATTTCTCTCTCTCTCTCTAGACCACTCTCATTTCTCGTGCTATCTCTCCCACGCCCCCCCTGTCGGCCCATCTATCCATGCCTCTCTTGAATACGTAATACACACACATACCTCTCTAGGCCCCGCCAAATGCATCAACTACACATTCACACATGTTACATCACGTACCCCATTGATCTAAAAAGCCCTCTCTTCACGTTTATTTCGCATACAACATTCCTTTTGAATAAAGTGTGGCCAAAAAATATTTTAGAGTTTCTACATATATACAACATTACGAAGTTATATGGAGGAGTACGAACGCTAATTTGCATTGCATGGTGCCCACAATGATATTTATTCTGCACTATGAATTTGTATATTTTTATACTATATACAAAGTTAGTCATAATAAAGAGAAACGAAGAGCATCTCTCTCTCCATCGCATACCCCCCCTATACGCCCCTTTCACGTATGCACACAAAACTATCTCCAGGTCCTCTAAAAGTAAGCCCCCAGAAAATTCACGCATGTTTCATCTTTCTCTCGCGATATATGCAATGACGATCATTGTATTTGAAGCGAAACCACGATACGTACACTGGACTTCAGAATCCATGCATTACGGTCACCATTTACATTTAGTGGTTATTATACAGTCACGGGCTCACCGTACAACTCTGTATTTGCTCATGACATGACTAGTTGACTAGTTGACCAGTTAAACGCTCCACGTGACACCTCTAGTGTTGCATCACATTATCTCACTACCATCGTGCCCACCCGTCGACTTGTATCTACTCTACATCTACACTCTTATAAAATACATAAAATACACTCTTATAAAAAACAGAGTTGGTGATGATGGTGTGCCTGCCATCCTGCAATATAGGCCGTCCGATTTATATCTGACGGATAGGAAAGAAACTATGGCAATTTTGCAAAAAGGTACCCACACACCTCTCCACATTTGCAAATAAGGCCTTCCCTCGTTCATCCTTTTCTCTCACAAGATAAACAAGTCATAAAAATGCATCTTGATGTTACGTGCAACGCACGAGCATCTTGCTAGTAAGAATGAAAACAAACGACAAAAATATATTTGGACGGTGGTTCGAAGTCATGACCGCGGGCACAGCATACAAGGTGGCCTTGTATTGGTATGCTAAGCCGTCTGTTTTAACACACTGGAGCTAGTGTGGTGATTATACACACACGCATGCATGCACACGAACTGCATTCACGCAACACTCACACAAACACATGCACCCACTCACGCACGCAACACTTACACGTACACACGCAGCCACGCACGCACGCAACACTCACGTGCACACACGCACGCATGCATGCACACACCAGTACACCACACGACCAACAGACACTCTCACGCTTAAGTGCTCAACCTACACGTGCATGCGCACACATCAGGCCCTGACACACACATACACAAATAGGTGATTCCCGCGCACGGGTTGGAGCCTTGTCGTTCCTGCGTAAATTTGTGTTTATCTGACCTTTTCCCTATGCGAACTGACAGGTGGGACCCACAAGGAACGTGGTCAATTTAACTAGTCAACATGGCGCCACGCAGACTATTTAGCCGGTCAACAGAGTGCAATCGGATGCTGAACTGTGAGCAAGTGACCGTATAATCACCGCAAAACGTATATAATGACCATAATCAGCTTATTCTGAAGTTCGGTGACCGTATTACGCTTTTCTCTCTGTAGGCCCTCCAAAACTACATCTCTACACGTTCTCGCATGTTACATCTAATAGCTATGCTATACAACACTACTACTACACTGTAACACAATAAATCATATGTGTTTTTAGTTTTACTAGATATCATATTGTTACTTATAATTATTCAGTTTGCATACATTAAAATTGCCTTTGAAATGTATGGCTAGTATCATCTACCGCGCGGGAAAAATCCCGCCCTTTCCTGTTTAATTGGGTTTGTATCGATGGATCGTGCGAAACAAAAAAACTATAGGACTATACAGTATAAGTGACAGTTCAGTGGGCCGTCATGTCGTCTACTCCTCCGTCGTAAGAGTGGAGCGCTCGCTTTCATAAATCTTCTTGTCCCTTTCGCTGACATGTGGGACATCAAGCTACCGGGTCCACGTGCCATACCGAAATACAGTGCAGAGCAGCCGGGGTGAAGCACCCCAGTCATAGCGCCGGCATAGTAATGAGCAATGAGGCGTCCAATCACAAAGCTGCACCTTTCCCGCAGTTAAGTTGGAGGGACGAAGTAATAATGCTAAAAAAAGAAGTTGAAGGGATGAAGCAACCATCATTTCACTCATTGCTGAATCCACTTCTCCCTCATCTTCTTCAACTTAACCATGTGTTGCTTCTGCCGTTGTTCTGCCTCATGTGGGACGCGGATCGGCTTGGTAAAGCACTGACACGTGGGACCACATGTTAGCAAACCGCCAGGACAACATCCTCCGAAAATAAGAAGCCTCCCCCGCCATCCGCGTGGCAAAATCACCTCCTTTTTACTAATGTTGATTCTATAATTTTTTAGATCAATATAATTGAGATTTGTATAGATAACACATAGGAGCAAAACCAAGTGGTACGGTTAAGGGCATCCATAATGTGTAGCCAAATGTGAAAATAGCTTTTGGCATCGTGGGAACCATTGTGGACGGTGTTGCCAAAGCCAAAAAGATGGAACCGAAGCTCCTTGATTGATTGATTGAAGGAATAGAAAAATGCAACGTCTCTCCTCTTTCTCCCATGCTTGGACGCATGTAGTACAATATAGAGCACAGAGTCTACTCCCCTATCCCTTCTATCACAAATCACAAAGCAGTGAGGCGTCAAATCACAAAACCACGGATGAAGCAACCATCATTTCACTCTTCGCTGACTCCGCTTCTCCATCGTCTTCTTTGAGAAACCATCCCACCGCACTAGTACTCCTAGTAGTACTAGTAAAGGACTTCCTGGATGCAAATAAGGCGGTTGTCTCGGCTTGCAGGCGGCACTTGCGAACGACTTACCGTGGTCTCCCTCAATGGTGTTCTTCGTCGAATGCACTTTGCCAAACCACAAAAAAAAAGATGTCGTCGACGTCACCGCAATGGGGAAGGAAGTCAAATAGAGTTACTACCTCCATTTGTTTTGTACACAAGGCCAGTATATCAAAATTACAATTTGCAAAGGGCCACTAACACTAATCGAGGCAAAATTGATGGGATTAGCAACCAAGGACATTAATATCCCCTGCATGCATGCGTAAGTGAGAAGGTTGGTTTGCATGGCGCTGCATTAATCAAGCGATGAGGAGTGAGATGATTAGCTCTTTGGTCTTTGGAGAAAAAAATACGCATTAATTGACACGTGAAACGAGGATTTTTATCGATTAAATCCCATGAAGGCAAACCCCGCCTTTCTTTTTTAACACTAGTACTCCTAGTACTTACGTACTTATCTTGTTTGGGTCTAGGCCTTGCATTGCCAAACTTTGCCACACATTTTTTCCAAGCTTGCCTAAAGTTTTCAAAATGAGAAGCAGGTACACTTGTGCACGGCTGTCGTGGTCGCACCGCACCCTCACACGGTCGCTCCTGCACGCCGTGGTCGCACTGCACCCTCACACAGTCGCTCCTACACGCCGCAAACCCAACCAAGGGAACGCACCCTCACTGACACGTGCTGTCGCATGTGAACAAACCAAACTTAGCCATCCTACCGTTGACACATAATTTCCGTTCATAGAGTATGTTTATCCAACCGCATGTTGGGGAGTATCCGTACGACCCGTGCGGTGGTCTGTTGGGGAATAAGAAGAGGTGAGGAAGAAGGAAGGAAGGGTTAGGGGACGTAGGATATTCATCCAACCGCCTGAAATAGTAGACTGACCCAAGTCAGGCAACTTGCAGAAGAAATATATGTTTTTACACAGCAAAAGATCCATAAAAACAACTACATAAAGAAAAACTATCACTGCTCGCAGAAAGAGACGGCCTCGTCGTCTTTGGCTGGCAGTGCGAACCAGCCGTCGCTGCCGACGTGTGTCTCCGCACCGTGGTTGTCCTCGGCCTCCAGCTACTCGTTCAAGCGGAGCGTGCGGGCGCTCTGCATGGATGAAAGCACAGCCCGGTTCAAGTCGAGGGCGTCCGGTTCCGCCTATAGGAGGGCCTCGATGGCAGCGGCATCCATGCGCTCCGCGTCGAGTCGAGCCTCCGCCGCCCGGTTCAAGTACAGGACGTCCGGTTCCGCCTGCAAGAGGGCCTCGATGGCAGCGGCATCCACGTGCTCCGCCTCAAGTTGAGCCTCTGCCGCCCGGTTCACATCCACGACATCCGGTTCCGCCTGCAGGAGAGCCTCGATGGCAGCGGCATGCGCGCGCTCCGTGTCGAGTTGAGCCTCTACCTCCCGGTCCTCCTTTAGTATCGCCATGTTGAACCGCTGGTCCGCCTGCACCATGGGGGACTCGGACGCCGGCACGAAGTCGACATCCATCGTCTCATACCCATCGGGGGCCTTCTACGCCGCAACCTCTGCCATGAACATTGGATTGGCTTCCTCCTCCTCGTAGCTTGGCTCTAGAGAACTCGGGGATTGGCCCGCCGCAAAGCGACCTTGGGAACGGAGGTCTGTGACACCGAATGCCGCCGCGGTTTCTGCGCGGTGCTCCGGCGTTAGCATCTTGTAGTAAGTGATCTTGCGGCGCACCATGGCTTTCCGGCGAACTAGGGGACGCCTGATGCGGGCTAGGGGATCGAAAGGTGGGGGAATGGGCTGGAGATTTGGTGTGGTTTTAGGGCAGTGGCTGGCATAGGCCGAGCAGCGAAGGTTCTGGTGTGAATAGTGGTTCCGGTGACGATCGATCAATCGGTTTTGGCTGTACATTGCTCTTGTCGCGTTTGCGTTGCAGCCCGGCACACTGGACCCTCCACGTCGCTCACCGAATGGAACGCGCTTCGTCTTGCATTTTCGCTCGCTTGTGGGACCGCAGTTGAGAGCAAACCGATGTCCCTCCCCCTCCCCCGCCCGCGTCATTTATTATACCACCACTCCCTCCATTTTATACGGAGTAAATAAAAACAGAGGGAGTATACTATGGATGAGGATCCCCTGACGTGGCCGAACCCATTGAGTAACTGACATGTGAGGCCTAACAAGCATGGGGTCCGCCAGTAAGTGACGAAAGGGAGGGTAAGGCAGGGATACCTACGTCAGAGGATCCACTTCCACTATACTACTTTGACCAAATGTTAGAGTAATAATATATGACATGCAACTTACACAAAGCATACAGGGTCTAATGCATTTTTCGAGGCTAACTTTGACCAAATGTTAGAGTAATAATATATGACATGCAACTTACACAAAGCATACGGTCAAGTTCGTATGTGAAAGGAGTTTCCAATGATATAATTTTCACATTATACATCTCATGTACTATTAATCTTGTCAATAGTCAAATTGGAAACCATCTCGAGTACAAATCTAGGAGTACGTACGAATCTAACAATATTGATTGGGCGTTTTGAATGTTGATACCTTTTTTATCAAAGTATAGATACTTTGGCTACACATAAAACTTATATGTAAACTAGAAAGGATAGGAGGGAGTATATTGTACGTTCAAAAACGAAACAAACATTGAATACCCTTTATATATGATTTGCGGATGCTATGATCACCGGTTCAAAATTTTGAATCCGCCTTAGGTATCACGTGCCTCCACTCGTTCCCTCTCGATGTCATCTCGGGGTCCGGAGATCTATTGTAAGAGGACTAGGGTGGGTACATGCATATGATACTTGGCGGAATGTTCAAATGAGGCATGCGGGAGGATGGACTCGACTGGAGGGCGACATAATCAATGGAGAAGAGGGTTGGAGAGGAATGAGAAATAAGCAAACGCCACATGATTATACTTGAACGGCTCAAATAAACAATAAGTTGTCTCACTTGGCCTACATAGTGAAAGGCCTAATGCACAACGCGGAGCACTGACGCTCGAATATGGCTGGGAAAACAGGGAAACCGACATGTGGGGCACACCCGTCGGGACGACGTAGCGCAGACTAGTCCAATGGAGGAGCTGGCCCACGACCTCCTCGCCACCGACAACCTTTCATGTGGGTCGTTGGGGCCAACAACGGGGCGCAGCTCCAGCACCACCTCTGGACACGGCGACCGTGGTGAGCGACACACTCATATCGTCGCTAGACACGGTCGGTTTCAATGTGTCGAGCGTGGCGTTAGTGTTGTGGCACGACCAACAGTATGTTTGGTCTGTGCCCAAGGTTGCCCCATCAAAGCATTGGGTAGCCAAAATTTTGGTTGAGGTATTGGTTGCCCATGATTTGTCCAACATTGGCAAGAAAAATGAACTAGAGTTGGCTAGAGTTTATTGGCATGCCAAAGAAATGGCAACCATCCAAACAAAGACCAATCTTTGGGTCATGACCAAAATTTTGGTTGAGGTATTGGTTGCCCATGATTTGGCCGACATTGGCAAGAAAAATGAACTAGGGTTGGCTAGAGTTCATTGGCATGCCAAAAAAATGGCAACCATCCAAACAAAGACCAATATTTGGGTCATGACCAAAATTTCGGTAAGGTGCACTTTGGCCATAATCCAAACACACCCCAACACCCGGCTCGTCGAGGATGCACGGGGGCGCCGTGACGCATCCGCGGAGTGGTGTAGCGCAGCCAACTACATCCTCTGGACCTGAGACCATGCTGGGTCGTCTTGCTTTTTCAATGACATGCGGGGATCGCAAGTGAGCAAAGGGCATCTCCAACATTGCCATGACCGCAGCTGACTACCCTGGCACACCAAAACCCTCGTCCCTCGCGCCGTCGCGTGATGCGTTCCCAGCCGGCGCCAGCTGCCCGCATTCATGCCGTCCGTTCGTATGTCGTTGTTAAGAGGCTCGGTGCCCGAGGAACCCACTCCGGTGACTTAATGACGCACCCGGACGCTTGGCCTCACCGGAATGCGCTACTTAAAGCGGCAACGCCCAGCTAACCTCCACACCATAGCGCATCGTCCTCCTACCTGGCACCACATCCGCCATGACCGCAAGTGTGAATGCTCTGCGAGAGAGCTTGTCTTCGGGGATGAAGCTCGAGGTCGCCGCCCTCACTCAAGTTGCCTTTTGTGACGCAATAGCGGCGTAGCCGGACTCATATGCGACCGCACAAGCGGTGGCCACGCTAGCGACCGACGACGGGAGCACCGTCAGCAACGTGTCCTACTTGCCGCCATCCAATGTCTGGCACCGCCGAGGTCGGGGACTCCTCTGAGGATGAGTAGGGCATGGGAGGCGGCAAGGCCTGGTGTGCCAACTGGCCGGTCCGTATCCCGTGTTCTACTCTTCCTCGCCGGAGACCGCACCTTCACTTCACGGGTCTTGAAACCCGCCCCCGTACATAGAGATCGCAGATGGAGGACATCGGTCACCGCCGTAGAACAGGTTTAGGGTCGGGTTTCTTTTATTTTTTTGTCCTATGAAAGTTCGAAATGTAATGGAAATCTACCGTGTTTGCATTAATCTCGGCCGGTGTATATGAACTTTCACAATAATATACATATTGTAGGAGTACTGGCAAGATGCCCGTGCGTTGCACGGAAGATCAAGATCTTGTGGGAGAAAAGGATGAACAAGGGAAAACCTTATCTGCAAATGTGGAGAGGAGTGTGGGTAAATTGTCATAGTTTCCTTCCTATCCGTTAGATATAGATCGGACGGCCTATATTGCAGGATAACAGGCACACCATCATCACCAACTCTGCTTTTTATTGAACCGAGACAAATCTAACATGCGAAGTAAAATAAACACATAGGGTCTATACATACACAAATTATCTTAGGCACTCCAATAGTACATCCACTACACATTCACGCATTTCACATCTTTCTACATCTACAGGAACCTACGAAAGGGTTAACGTAAATTGCCTCTCTCTCCTCCCCTGATTTTCATGGTGGTGGGCCCCTCCCTCCCCCCAATCAACAGCTCACATGTTTCACATTATGTTAATTACGTAACTGGGATTACGTAGGTGTAGCATTACTCGTCCTAAAAACCCCAACTAAGCCAACCTCTCAGCATATCGCGCGGGAAAAGACCCGGCCGCCCTATTTTAGTCGGGGTTACCGGATTACTAGTAGTAGTATCAATGGATCGTGCGAAGCAACAATTTTTTTAAGGGGGCGAAGCACCTAGTTTAAAAGGAAAAAAGGTGGTACACTCACAACACTCCTATCGTGGTCGCATTGCACCTCACACACGTTCGGTCCTGCACACGGCTCACACAAACGGAACGCGCTTCGGCTTGCCCCTTCACTAACACGTGGGAGTGCACTTGGAGAAACCGACCATGCGCCAAACTCCCCCCGCCCCCGCACGAAAATCCTTACCCCCCCACAAAAATTCCCCCCAAATCCGATTCAACCGCCCTTCGGCCAACTAGCCAATAATATTCCCCAAACCCCCCTCCCCCCGCCCCCCTCCACTCCATTCGCTCTGCCAAAGCCACCCTCCCACCGCGCCGATACGTCGGCGCCGCGGTTCGTCGAGGGGACGCACGGCAATCCTCTCGCTCCCATAGTACGCTCTCGTAGACTATCGTCCTCTAGCTGCGTCGCCACCTCTGGCTACGTTCTGGTGGAGGCGCACGGCGGTCAGCGCCGCCACTGCTGGCGACATTCGTGTGGAGACGCACGGCGGTCAGCTTCTCCCACGGTACGCGCATTCTAGACTGAGGCCCCGTTCATGTCAGTGTAGCGCTGAATGTTAGCTGATAGACGTTGTTAATCTCACTGTTTGCCAAAGTAGTTTACTGTCAATATGCTCTGCTTAATAAGCTTCCTTGCCTTGTTCTACACCCAATCTGCTTAGCTGAGATGGCATGCTGATGTCTACTACACAACCTTCTTCTTGTAGACGTTGTTGGGCCTACAAGTGCACATGTTTGTAGGACAGTAACAAATTTCCCTCAAGTGGATGACCTAAGGTTTATCAATCTGTGGGAGGCGTAGGATGAAGATGGTCTCTCTCAAACAACCCTGCAACCAAATAGCAAAGAGTCTCTTGTGTCCCCAACACACCCAATACAATGGTAAATTGTATAGGTGCACTAGTTCGGCGAAGAGATGGTGATACAAGTGCAATATAGATAGTAGATATAGGTTTTTGTAATCTGAAAATATAAAAACAGCAAGGTGACAAGTGGTAAAAGTGAGCGTAAACGGTATTGCTATGATAGGAAACAAGGCCTAGGGTTCATACTTTCACTAGTGCAAGTTCTCTCAACAATAATAACATAATTGGATCATATAACTATTCCTCAACATGCAACAAAGAGTCACTCCAAAGCCACTAATAGCAGAGAACAAACGAAGAGATTATGGTAGGGTACGAAACCACCTCAAAGTTATTCTTTCGGATCAATCTATTCAAGAGTTCGTACTAGAATAACACCTTAAGATACAAATCAACCAAAACCCTAATGTCACCTAGATACTCCATTGTCACCTCAAGTATCCATGGGCATGATTACACCATATGCATCACACAATCTCAGGTTCATCTATTCAACCAACACAAAGTACTTCAAATTGTGCCCCAAAGTTTCTACCGAAAAGTCAAGACGAAAATGTGTGCCAACCTGTCACATCCCTAGTTCTGGTAATGCCTAGTGCTAGCATCTGGTGTTGCATCATGTCTAAATTTATTTGAAACTTGAAATGGGGGGTGTTGAAACCCTAGCACCAAATGAATTCAACTAGGGTCAAAATTAAATATTTTCAATGAACCCAAAATGCCCTTCATAAATGTCCATCATTTTTGAATTGGTCTAGAACCTCTGACAAAAATGGTGCAAACTTTTCTAGGAAAACAGAGGGTCACTGGATTAAATCATTAGTTAATTGCATTTGGGCATTTAAATGCTAGTAAATATTATAAAAGTCCAAATAATCCCAAACCAAAATGTTCCATGTTGGATATATTCTAAACATTGGGCATGCACAGTTTGGTGATTTTTGAAAGTGCCTAGATATTTTTAGTAATGCCACAAACTTACGGAACAAAAGAAAATTAGAAATAAAAGGAAAAGAGAGAGAGAAGGACCTACCTGGGCCACTTACCTGGCCTTCCAGCCCACCTGGTGGCCCAGCTGGCGGCCCAGCCCACCAAGGGCTCCCGTGTCTTCTCCTTCCTCTGCCAGAAGAACCGAGGCGCGTGGCCAGCGCACGCCGGCATGCGCACGGCCACGTCCTGCCTGCTTGCCGCTACTAGAGTCATCCCCGAGCGCCACGCAACCCCCCTGACTCCTCTCACTCTCCCCCCGTGGCCCTCTCATCCTCTGGCTCTTTCGCATGCAACCACCGAGCGCTGTTGTCGCCGCCGACAAGCACAACCGCGGCCATAGCCTCTCCCTCGCCTCTCCATGCTGTCTAGAGGCTCCACCTAGACGCCACGGAGCCCCAAGACGAAGCTCGCGCCCGCGGGACGCCCGAAGCGACGCCATCATCTTCATCCTTGCCGTCGGACGTCGGAGATCCCCCTTGCCGCCCCGACTGCTTCGTACCATCTCCGAGCTCGCTGACCTCCTCGTCCGACTCGCCGTGAGCCTCTGACCCCGCCCATCCCTCTCTTCTTCCCCGTAGGCCTCCGTAGCCACCGGACCACCTACGCCCAAACCCGCCGCCGCCTGCGCTCGCCGCCGACGCGACACCGGCGACCAAATGGTCCGCCCAATGCATCAAACCCACTCATCGCATTGCGTAGGCCCCCACTAGCGCCTCAGCTCGATAGCTCGCACACCGCAGCACTGCCTGCGCTCACGCCCGAGCTTCGGCCACCGCGGCCGAGCTCCTCGCCGTCGCTACCGGCCACCCCAGCCACTGACTCCGGTCCCGTTGGATGCGGAAGAGCGCCAGCTATGCGTAGAGGCTCTCCGCCACTCGTTTGGTCGTCGGAGCAAGAAACCCGAAGATCTCCGCCGCGTCGTGGTCGCCACCGGCGAAGTTCCGGTGACGTTGACGTGTCGTCATTAGATTAGGTTAATCACGTGGTTAGCAGACACCTGTGCCGTTGACGAACCGGTCCCAGATAGCTAATTAGACCCTGTTAATTTTTGTTTAAGTTTTATTTAATCACAGTGGCCCCAAGCGTCAGTGTTGACCTTGCTGACATGGCCCTTGACCGGCCCCACATGTGTGTGAGCCTAGCCATCACTGTGAGACTGACCTGTGGGACCCACTGGTCAAGTTTGACCTGGTCAAGTTTGACCGCTGACATCACAGTGACATCATGCTGACGCAGTAATTCTTCTGGAATTAAAATAAATCTTAAATGGTTTATTTATTTCAGAAAATGTTATAAACTTCTAAAAATCATATAAAATCAACTGTAACTCAGAATGAAATAAATTATATATGAAAAATGATCAGAAAAATCCAATCTATCCATCTGCACTGGTTTCATGCATGTTTAAACAACTTAACGTTGCTGTTTAAATAAAAACATGATAATGCACTATTTGAATTCATAGTTTGAGTTTGAAGTTGAATCTTTGGTTCAAAATGACTCAAACCACCCTGGTTATAGTTGCATTAGGCCAACACACTCATTTTGCCATGTCATGATCATGCATCATATTGTGCATTGCATTGATTGTGTTCCCTCTTGTTTGTCGGTGTTTGTCCCCTCTCGATAGACGTGGTTCCGACGATGAGTTCAATGACACCGATGAAGAGCTATTACTATCTTCAGAAGTGCCAGGCAAGCAAAACCCCCTTGTTCATTATGATACAATCCCACTCTCTCGCTCCTGCTCTCTTTTACTGCATTAGGACAACAACGATTCAACGGTTACATGATGCGGTAGTTGAACCCCTATTCCTCTACATGACCTGTCATTGCCACAGTAAATAGATGAAACCCACTAGCATGAGTAGGAGTTGTTTGAGCCCTGATGTGCCTACTCATTCATGCTTGTTTGCCATGCCTGCTATTGCTTAGAGTTGTGTCAGGTCTGATTCATCGGGAATGACTTGGAAGGTTGTGAACATGTCCTACTGGGTATGAGCTAAGTGTGTGAACACGATTTGGTAAAGGTAGCGGTGAGAGGCCATGTAGGAGTACATGGTGGGTTGTCTCATTGAAGCCGTCCTCAGGAACTGAGTTCTGTTTTGTGATCCATGAACAGCTACTACCACACATTGGGATCCTTAATTGACTCTCTTGGCTTCTTAACCACCCTTGTCCTCTGTCCAGGAGTTGCAAGTAGTTTCTGGTGTTTGTAGTATGCTGGAGGCCGTGGGCAGCGCTGACCCGAGGGGTGGGCTGTGATTTGGTAGGCACGTGGCACGGTGTACCGGGCGCCCGTTTGGTGTCTCGGGAACCCTGCACACATTGTTCGGGGCCGTATGTGGAAACCTTGGCCGGACTCCCTGCGGATGGAACCTGAATAGGCGATAAACCTGGACTAGAGACTTGAGTGTTTAGGTAGGCCGTGGCCGACACCCTCGCCAGGCTTCCGCTTGAAGGTTGCTGAGATACATGACGTGTACATGGCGGTAAGTGGCGAGAGCGTGTGTGAAGAAGTACACCCCTGTAGGGTTAACATCATCTATTCGAATAGTCGTGTCCACGGTAAAGGACTTCTGGGTTGCCTGTACAGTTCATAGACAAGTGAAAGTGGATACTCTAAAATGCGCAAGATAAGCATGAGTGTTATGGATGGCGTTCCCGTAGGGAGACGGGAGCGGATCCATAGTGGTGTATTGATATGGTGTAGGATCGAAATTATGTCTAGAGGGGGGGGGGGTGATTAGACTACTTGACCAATTAAAAACTTATCCTTTTCCCAATTTTAGTCTTTGGCAGATTTTAGCTATCTTAGCACAAGTCAAGCAATCTTAACACAATTCACGCAAGCATGCAAAGAGTATATGAGCAGCGGAAAGTAAAGTATGCAACTAGCAAGAATGTAAAGGGAAGGGTTTGGAGAATTCAAACGCAATTTGGAGACACGGTGATTTTTGAGCCGTGCTCCCGATAGGTGGTGCTATTGTACATCCACGTTGATGGAGACTTCAACCCACGAAGGGTAATGGTTGCGCGAGTCCATGGAGGGCTCCACCCACGAAGGGTCCACGAAGAAGCAACCTTGTCTATCCCACCATGGCCGTCGCCCACGAAGGACTTGCCTCACTAGCGGTAGATCTTCACGAAGTAGGCGATCTCCTTGCCCTTACAAACTCCTTGGTTCAACTCCACAATCTTGTCGGAGGCTCCCAAGTGACACCTACCCAATCTAGGATACACCACTCTCCAAGAAGTAACAAATGGTGTGTTGATGATGAACTCCTTGCTCTTGTGCTTCAAATGATAGTCTCCCCAACACTCAACTCTCTCTCCCAGGATTTGGATTTGGTGGAAACAAGATTTGAGTGGAAAGCAACTTGGGGAAAGCTAGAGATCAAGATTCATATGGTAGGAATGGAATATCTTGGCCTCAACACATGAGTAGGTAGTTCTTTCTCAGAAACAGCAAGTTGGAAGTGTAGGTTTGTTCTGATGGCTCTCTCCACGAATGAAGAGGAGGTGGAGGGGTATACATAGCTTCCACACAAATTCTAACCGTTACACACAACTTGCCAAACTCGGTGGGACCGAATTGGTAAATTCGGTCAGACCGATTCAACAAATCTAGTGACCGTTAGGATTTTCAGTGGGACCGACATGCAACTCGGTAGGACTGATATGGTTAGGGTTAGGGCATAACGTAATCTCGGTGAGACCGATTACTCAAACTCGGTGAGACCGATTTTGGTAATAAGCTAACCAGAGAGTTGGTCAGGTAAACTCGGTGGGAACGATTCGCTCATTTCGGTGAGATCGAAATGTTTCGAAAAGGAAACAGGGAGTTTACATTGCAATCTCGGTGGGACCGATCGCTCATATCGGTGGTACCGAAACTTTACGAAGGGAAACAGAGAGATTACAACCCCATCTCGGTGAGACCGAGATTCCTATCGGTGAGACGATTTTCCTGGGATTTGTGGCAGTGGCTATGACTTCTGAACTCGGTGGCGGCGGATAGAAAGAATTGGTAGGGCCGAGTTTGACATTTGGTTTAGGTCATATGTGGATATGAGAAAGTAGTTGAGGGTTTTTGAGCATATCACTAAGCACTGTAGAGCAAGAAACTTATTAAGCAACACCTCATCCCTCCTTGACAGTATTGGCTTTTCCTATAGACTCAATGTGATCTTGGATCACTAAAATATAAAATGTAGAGTCTTGAGCTTTTGAGCGTGAGCCAATCCTTTTATCCTTAGTATTTTGAGGGATCCACTTAACTCATCCATGCCATGCCATTCATTGAGCTTTTCCTGAAATGTTCATCTTGAAATGATGTTAGCTCAATGAGCTATATGTTGTTAGGATTTACCAAAACCACCTAGGGATAGTTGCACTTTAATTCTCCTCCTTTTTGGTAATTGATGACAAAATATAGATCAAAGCTTTGACAAATGATAATAAGAGTGAAAAACATCGTCGCTTTGAGAAGTATGTGATAAGCAAGAGCTCCCCCTAAATTTGTGCATAGTTTAAGGTTTGCTCTAGACTGCAAATGTACAAAGAGTTAGGCTCATGGGTTACTCTTCCATGTCACATACATCTTGGTGGAGCGCTCAAAATGATAATGATTGAGTACATGCACTCGTCACCAAGCAAAGTGAATGATCATATAGAGATAAATGGGATAATGTCATCCAACAAGCCTAAATGTAGCATATGATCAAACACATGATCATCCAAGTATCACGCAGACACAAAGTATCTCAAACAAGCAAATAAAGTTCAACCACCAAAGCAAGAGAGAACAAAAAGCAACACTCTCTCTCGAAGTCTATGATCTATACATTTTTCTCCCCCTTTGGCAACAAGTTACCAAAAAGTTCATAGAAAATGCATAGCACTAAATCGACTCTCTGGCTTGATCTTTAGGTGGTGTTGTAGAGATGGCTCCTTGGACGAAGACTTCAGTTGATGTGGATGGAGTTGGAGGTGTAGGTGCTGAAGCTGGTTGCATTGGAGCTATAGGAACTGTAGCTGGTGCAGATGAAGTGACTCTGGTGTCTGTCACTGGCACGGCAGCTTATCGCTGAGCTCTAGGCACTCTGGCAAATGCATCAGTGGTTGTCTTGCCCTTCCTCTCCTGCATATCATCCTGAAGCTGCTCAACAACACACTGGATCTCAGTTACCTTCACATTCAAGTCATAGAACTTCTGCTCCATGATCCTTTCCAGGCTCTCCTGGTTTTGAGTCAAGGTGGCCAGCCCCTTCTCAATCCTCAGAGTGGATGCAATCAAGTAGCCAAGTTGATGTTGTTTGCTCTTCACAAAGTACTGAGATGCCTCTTGCATTGTTGGCATCTTGGTAGCCTTCTCTGTCCTTGCCTTATCCTTCTTTGCTTGAGCATGCACAGAAGATGGTTCATGTTCATCCATAACCACTTGGTTATCCTCAAAGTCTGGATAGATAGCAATGTGATCCTTGTCCAACAATTATGTGCTTGTGCCCATCTTGGAGTTAATCAGCTCCTGGATCTGTGGGGGCATACCCACAGCTTCTCTTCTGGTCAGCTGTTGTCCTCTTGATAGTCTCAACTATGAGGCTCATGACCTTGAACTTCTGTGGCACATCAAATAAGTGTAGCAAGTTTATTGCATGGCCTCTGATCATGTTGTGGTCACCTGACTTGGGCAAGAGAGTATGCCTGAGGATCTAGTTAATGGTTGGCAGTCCTGATAGAAGGTAATGTATAGATCCAAACTTATGTGTCTCAACTGCAGCATCTGGGATCTCCTTATACATGTGTGCCATAGTGTTGTGATCCATCTTCTTCTTGGCATAGACATCCAAGTCATCTTCTTTCTCCTTAGGTGCATTGATCAGATTTGCCCATTCTTCAATAGTTGATTGGTACCTTGTACCTTCAGACATCCATACTATCCTGCCATCTGGATAGAAGTGTGTTGTGGAGTAGAATTGCAAAATGAGCTCCACTTTGTGAGCTTCTGCCCAACAAAGTCTGCAACTCCACAAGCACTAAAACTGTCATACACACCAGGATAGTGTTCCTCATTCTACTTCATGTAGGTCTAGTCCACCCACCTCATGTCACAAACTATAGGCTTCTTGTCCAGCAGCACTGTCTCATAGAAATCCTACTGTTCCTTAGTATGGAACCTGTAGTCAATAGCAGTCCTTCTCCTGATAGCATAAGGATCAGACAACCTCCACTGTCTGAATCCCGCATCCTTCCTCAGCTTCATGTTCTCAGCCACGGGATGAGCATCATTGTGGTCTGGAATCTTTGGCTTCAACTTTCTCAGGACATGCTCTTCATCTTCTTCTTCTTCTTCAGCGGCAGTTTCAGGCACTGGGGCCTTGTTCTTCTCAGCAGCAGATATGTTTGTGGTATTCCTCTTTGGTGCAATCTTGGGCTTGGAGGCAGCTTTGGGTGCTTCTTTGGGCTTTGATGATGCAGCCCCTGACCTAATAGCATCACCCATAAGCTTCTGAGCCTTGGGTGCTAGTGCAACAACCTCTTCTTCCTCTTCCTCTTCCATCATGGAAGGCTTTCCAACAACTCTGGCCATGGTCTTCTTGACCCTTTCCTTCCTTTTCTTCCCTTCTGCAGTAGCCTCTTTGGGTTGAGATTCGAAAGGTATTTGAGTAGAGGCTCTGGCTTTAGACATGGGAGTTCTCTTTGCAGGTACCTTGGTCTTCATTCCAGGCTTAATGGCAGCAGCTATGCCATACTCCTTTTTGAGCACTTTCTTCTTGGAAGTGGCCTCATCCTCAACTGCCACATAGTCTTCATCCTCAGATTCTGAGGTTTTCTTCTTTCTAGCCCTGGTGGCAGCTTTAGGTAAGTTGCTTGGGGTGCTCCTGCTGCCATCATCTGAGGTTCTAGAGGGACTAGTGCCCTCACTCATCTGAATTTGCTCCTCTTCCCTGTTCTGTCTGTCACTTTGATCAGACATGTTGCAAACACTGACTGTTGACCCTGTGAATAGATATAGATGAGATAGAGTGGATGAGCATCACAAAATATAGAGGTTTTTGCAAAAGAATGAGTTAAAAACTTAGTTTTAGTTTTTCACAGAAAGCATTTCGGATCAACCGATTTGAAAACTCGGTGATACCGAAGCAGCTTTTGGAACCTAAACTAGTGAACTCGGTCAGACCGAGTCACAGTTCGGTGGCACCAAGGCTGCTAGGGTTTCACAAAGTCCTGTACTCGGTCACACCGATTTGCAATTCTCGGTCAGCCCGAGAATCACTTGTGCAATGGCCTTAGCCGAATCGGTGGAACCGAGTTCTGCAACTCGGTGGGTCCGACATGGTTTCGGCGGAAACCTAACCCTAAATTTTCAATTCACCTCTAATCTATGGATTGTTTTGACTGGATAGAGTAGTTTCAATCGTGGCAAGAATCACGATGAACACAATGTGCTAGGTATCGGACGAGGATAGCACTGTGATCGAGTCCATACCCTAGCTTGGCGATGAACTCGCTACGGCGGCAACGGCGGGGATGAATTCCGTTGACGGCAGCGGAGACCAGCGACTGGAGGCAGCTGGCGACGAGGAAGAAGATCCGGAGACCCTGGAGGCAGAGCGAGCTATGCGCGGGCGAAGGGGTTTGGAGAAAGTTTCCAAATTTTTTGCCCGTGAGTATATATAGCCCGACCCTGTCAGTGTGAACAAGTGGAACAACTCGGTGGCACCGAGATGCATAACTGTTGACAGTTACAGCAACTCGGTGTGACCGAAAAGTTCAAATCGGTTGCACCAAGATTGAAAACCTAGATCAATTTAGTGATCTCGGTATGACCGAAATGGATGAATCGTTCAGACCGAAACACACAAAGAAGTTTTGGAAGTTTAAGTCTATGACGAATCGGGGACTCCGAGTGCTCCTCACACAGAGTGGTTTGAATCTGACTTGATCAAATTTTGTGATGTAGCATGAATAGAGTTTGAGACAAGAAAAGCATAGATAGCTAGAGAAGGTTCTTAGGCATTCTTGTCCATCCACTTGGCAAAAGAAAAAGAAACCAATCAATCAAAACAACAAGTGGATGTCCTCGAATGAGTAAAATATGCAACCAACATGCTCGCACAATAAAATGGCAAATGAAATATGTGGCAAAGCATGCACAAACAATTCTAGCATCTATCAAACAATTGGAAATGACTAGGTCATCTATATATGAGTATATTGACTTAGGAGTCAAATGAGAACATTTGATCATAGGTCATACTCGTCGTTTAAGCTCAAGTGGGGTTACCACTTTTACACAATGCATTGATGTGTTCACACCATTAGAGTTGATTTGACTCAATTCTTAGAGTTAAGCTCCCCCTAGATGTGAGATCCCCCTTAGAGGGATGAACTAACCTTGGGTTTTGTCGATGATGACTTCATGTAGGTGTTGAAGATGTGGATGCTCAATGTTGATTAAGATCCTTTGGAGCAATCCTTTGGAGTGAGTTGCACTTTCAATACTTACACGGGTTAGTCCCACAACAAACAAACAAGGATATCCATAGACATAGAGTGACGCACACACAAGATGATGTCTATGAAAGCATTAGGTTACCTTGTCCCTTGTCTTACCAACAAGAGGGTTTGTGACTCCTTGAACTAGTGCAATATGTGGAAGTTGATTGCACTTGTTGTTGCCAAAATGATATGAGTGAAATATGTTGGCGGAGTCACCCTCAATAACTCTCTAGTTCTTCTTCTTCGGGATCCACATCATCTTGATGGGAATCCTTGGAGTTGTAGTCATACTTGATGAAGTAGAACTTGACGTAGTCTTGGGAACCCACTCGACCAAGGCCTTAGGTGCTTCTTCAAATGCATCAATCTCCTCTTGAAGCTTATCCTTGCCTTTTTGCTTGTGGTCTTGTGGTGGAAGATCATCTTAAGCTTGTGTCCCCTTGAAGGAAGTAGAATCATACTTCTCTTGTTGAGGAACAAACTTCATCTTGGGATATTGATCTTCTTCCCACTCAACTCCATTGGCATTGAACTTTCGTTCAAAACCAACACCTTTGTTCTTCCGGTGCCTTCCTTGCTTGCGTACAATTTCCTCAAATTGCTTACTCCCGGCAAGGCTCTTGTAAACACCTTTCTCTATAATTCCCTTCAATAAGCTATTTTCTTGCTCAAGTGTAACTTGGCTAAGAGAATCATTAGTGGAATCAAGAGAACTACTAGAAGCAACAATATTTGATTTAACATGATTATTGTTACTACTAGAGGAAGAATCCTTCTTGTTCTTGTTAGTGGACTTAACTTGAGGCATGTAAGTAGATAAGAGTAAACGCTTGTCAATGTAAGAAGAACTTTTCTTACGGAGATCATCATTGATTGCTTTTAAGAACTCATGCTCTTGCTCAAGGTTGAGCTTTTCAAAGCGTAACTTCTCATGAGTCCTTAAAAGTTCTCGATGATCTTCTAAGATAGTTTCATGAGCTAACTTAAGAGTGTTTAGTTCTTTAGTTAGAAGCTCAATCTTGTCCTTATCATTGTCATTCGTTTTATCTTGATTAGCATGATTAATTGACGTTTCATCATAGTATTCATCACTAGAGTTGTTAACAAGTAAATCATCATCACCTAACAAGTCATCTTCATCACTATTGAAATCAACATACTCAGGGTGTGTTACCTTAGGGCCTTTAGACATGAAGCATCTTCCAAGTCCTTCATTTGGTGAATCAAATATGTCGTAGGAGTTGGTTGACACAAGTGCTAGACCGGCAACACCTTCATCTTGAGTATATTCGGAGTCGGAGTGATAGCTTCTCTCGGAGTGATTGTCGGAGTCAGAGCCAGATACCCATTCACCAACATGAGCTTGATGTGTTCATTTTGTGTAGCTCCTCGATGACTTGCCCTTCCTTTCCGAATCCTTGCTTCTCCGGGATGTTCTTCGTTCATAACGATCATCTCTCCTCCTCCTCTCTCTTGGTGGTAATTCCTCTCTTCTACTTCTCCTCTTGGGTGGTTCTTCTCTTCTTTTGTGGGGTGCCGTACACTCATTGGAATAGTGTCCGGGTCTCCCACAATTGTAGCAATTGCGCTCTTGACTAGAAGATCTTTTTTCATTGTAGGACCTTGACTTGGAGCTTCTCTCTTTGCTTCTATTCTTGTAGAATTTGTTGAAGTTCTTCACCATTAGGCTCAATTCTTCATTGAAGGTTTGTTTCTCACTTGATGATGTAGGGGCTTCACATGAGGCTTTGTAAGCACCACTTGACTTGTTGTGATGTTCCTCCTTATCCTTGAGTGACATCTCATGAGCAACAATTCTTCCAATGACTTCCGTTGGCTTGAGATCTTTGTAATTGGGCATCATTTGGATCAATGTGCACATGCTATCATATTTTTCGTCCAAAGCTCTTAGGATCTTCTTGATGATGAATTTGTCGGTCATCTCTTCACTTCCTAAGCCCGCAATCTCATTTGTGATAAGAGCAAGCCTAGAGTACATTTCAGCGACACCTTCACCATCCTTCATTTTGAACTTGTCAAGTTGGCTTTGGAGCACATCCAACTTGGATTCCTTGACGGAGTCGGTACCTTCATGCATATCAATCAAAGTATCCCAAATTTCCTTCGCATTCTCAAGACAGCTGATTTTGTTGAATTCTTTGGGGCATAATCCGTTGAAGAGGATATCACAAGCTTGAGCGTTGTATTGCAGCGTCTTCAACTCTTCCGCGCTAGCTTCACGGTTCAGTTCTCTCCCATCAAAGAATTCACCTTGCAAGCCAATACACACAATAGCCCAAACCACGGGGTTATGTCAAGGAATATGCATTTTCATCTTATGCTTCCAACTAGCAAAATTAGTACCATCAAAGTAAGGACCTCTACAGTGATAATTTCCCTCGCTAGACGCCATACTCTCCTAGGTTGTGAAACCAAGGCTATGAACACCAAAAGCTATGGAAATGAAAGCAAATGGAGACCAAAGCTTTGATACCACTTGTAGGATTGAAAGTATGTCTAGAGGGAGGGGGGTGATTAGACTACTTGACCAATTTAAAACTTATCCTTTTCCCAATTTTAGTCTTTGGCAGATTTTAGCTATCTTAGCACAAGTCAAGCAATCTTAACACAATTCAAGCAAGCATGCAAAGAGTATATGAGTAGCGGAAAGTAAAGCATGCAACTTGCAAGAATGTAAAGGGAAGGGTTTGGAGAATTCAAACACAATTTGGAGACACGGTGATTTTTGAGCCGTGGTTCCGATAGGTGGTGCTATCGTACATCCATGTTGATGGCGACTTCAACCCAGGAAGGGTAACGGTTGCGCGAGTCCATAGAGGGCTCCACCCATGAAGGGTCCACGAAGAAGCAACCTTGTCTATCCCACCATGGCCGTCGCCCACGAAGGACTTGCCTCACTAGCGGTAGATCTTCACGAAGTAGGCGATCTCCTTGCCCTTACAAACTCCTTGGTTAAACTCCACAATCTTGTCAGAGGCTCCCAAGTGACACCTAGCCAATCTAGGAGACACCACTCTCCAAGAAGTAACAAATGGTGTGTTGATGATGAACTCCTTGCTCTTGTGCTTCAAATGATAGTCTCCCCAACACTCAACTCCCTCACACAGGATTTGGATTTGGTGGAAAGAAGATTTGAGTGGAAAGCAACTTGGGGAAGGCTAGAGATCAAGATTCATATGGTAGGAATGGAATATCTTGGCCTCAACACATGAGTAGGTATTTCTTTCTCAGAAACAGCAAGTTGGAAGTGTAGGTTTGTTCTGATGGCTCTCTCCATGAATGAAGAGGAGGTGGAGGGGTATATATAGCCTCCACACAAAATCTAACCATTACACACAACTTGCCAAACTCGATGGGACCGAATTGGTAAACTCGGTCAGACTGATTCAGCAAATCTAGTGACCGTTCGGATTTTCGGTGGGACGACATGCAACTCGGTAGGACCGATATGGTTAGGGTTAGGGTATAACGTAATCTCGGTGAGACCGATTACTCAAACTCGGTGAGACCGATTTTAGTAATAAACTAACCAGAGAGTTGGTCAGGTAAACTCGGTGGGACCGATCCGCTCATTTCGGTGAGACCAAAATGTTACGAAAAGGAAACATGGAGTTTACATTGCAATCTCGGTGGGACCGATCGCTCATCTCGGTGGTACCGAAATGTTACGAAGGGAAATAGAGAGATTACAACCCCATCTCGGTGAGACCGAGATCCCTATCAGTGAGACCAATTTTCCTAGGGTTTGTGGTAGTGGCTATGACTTCTGAACTCAGTGGCGTCGGATAGAAAGAACCTGTAGGGACGAGTTTGATCTTTTGGTTTAGGTCATATGTGGATATGAGAAAGTAGTTGAGGGTTGTGGAGCATATCACTAAGCACTGTAGAGCAAGAAACTCATTAAGCAACACCTCATCTCTCCTTGATAGTATTGGCTTTTCCTATATACTCAATGTGATCTTGGATCACTAAAATATAAAATGTAGAGTCTTGAGCTTTTGAGCTTGAGCCAATCCTTTTATCCTTAGTATTTTGAGGGATCCACTTTCCTCATCCATGCCATGCCATTCATTGAGATTTTCCTGAAATGTTCATCTTGAAATGATGTTAGCTCAATGAGCTATATGTTCTTAGGAATTACCAAAACCACCTAGGGATAGTTGCACTTTCAATCTCCCCCTTTTTGGTAATTGATGACAACATATAGATCAAAGCTTCGACAAATGATAATAAGAGTGAAAAACATCATTGCTTTGAGAACTATGTGATAAGCAAGAGCTCCCCCTAAATTTGTGCATAGTTTAAGATTTGCTCTAGACTGCAAATGCACAAAGAGTTAGGCTCATGGGTTACTCTTCCATGTCACATACATCTTGGTGGAGCGCTCAAAATGATAATGATGTAGTACATGCACTCATCACCAAGCAAAGTGAATGATCATATAGAGATAAATGGGATAATATCATCCAACAAGCATAAATGTAGCATATGATCAAACACATGATCATCCAAGTATCACGCAGACATAAAGTATCTCAAACAAGCAAATAAAGTTCAACCACCAAAGCAAGAGAGAACAAAAAGCAACACTCTCTCTGGAAGTCTATGATCTATACATTTTTCTCCCCCTTTGGCAACAAGTTACCAAAAAGTTCATAGAAAATGCATAGCACTAAATAGACTCTCAGGCTTGATCTTCAGGTGGTGGTGTAGAGATGGCTCCTTGGACGAAGACTTCAGTTGATGTGGATGGAGCTGGAGGTGTAGGTGCTGAAGCTGGTTGCACTTGAGTTGTAGGAACTGTAGCTGGTGCAGATGAAGTGGCTCTGGTGTCTGTCACTGGCACTGCAGCTGATCTCTGAGATCTAGGCACTCTGGCAAATGCATCAGTGGTTGTCTTGCCCTTCCTCTCCTGCATATCATCCTAAAGCTGCTCAACAACAGACTGGATCTCAGTTACCTTCACATTCAAGTCATAGAACTTCTGCTCCATGATCCTTTCCAGGCTCTCTTGGTTTTGAGTCAAGGTGGCCAGCCCCTTCTCAATCCTCAGAGTGGATGCAATCAAGTAGCCTAGTTGATCTTGTTTGCTCTTCAGAAAGTACTAAGATGCCTCTTCCATTGTTGGCATCTTGGTAGCCTTCTTTGTCCTTGCCTTCTACTTCTTTGCTTGAGCATGCACAGAAGATGGTTCATCTTCATCCATAACCACTTGGTTATCCTCAAAGTCTGGATAGATAGCAATGTGATCCTTGTCCAAAAAGTATGTGCGTGTGCCCATCTTGGAGTTAATCAGCTCCTGGATCTGTGGGGCATACCCACAGCTTCTCTTCTGGTCAGCTGTTGTCCTCTTGATAGTCTCAACTATGAGGCTTATGACCTTGAACTTCTGTGGCACATTAAATAAGTGTAGCAAGTTTATTGCATGGCCTCTGGTCATGTTGTGGTCACCTGACTTGGGCAAGAGAGTATGCCTGAGGATCCAGTTGATGGTTGCCAGTCCTGATAGAAGGTAATGTACAGATCCAAACTGATGTGTCTCAACTGCAGCATCTGGGATCTCCTTGTACATGTGTGCCATAGTGTTGTGATCCATCTTATTCTTGGCATAGACATCCAAGTCATCTTCTTTCTCCTTAGGTGCATTGATCAGATTTGCCCATTCTTCAATAGCTGATTGGTACCTTGTACCTTCAGACATCCATACTATCCTGCCATCTGGATAGAAGTGTGTTGTGGAGTAGAATTGCATAATGAGCTCATCATTCCACTTTGTGAGCTTCTGCCCAACAAAGTCTGCAACTCCACAAGCACTAAAACTGTCATACACACCAGGATAGTGTTCCTCATTCTCCTTCATGTAGGTCCAGTCCACCCACCACATGTCACAAACTGTAGGCTTCTTGTCTAGCAGCACTGTCTCATAGAACTTGTAATACACACTAGGATACTTCAAGCATACTAATCAAAGTAATCATGTCTTCTCAAAATAACATGGCCAAAGGAAGTTAGCCCTACAAAATCATATAGTCTGGCTGTTGCTCTATCTTCATCACACAAAGTATTTAATAATGAACAACCCCGATGACAAGCCAAGCAGTTGTTTCACACTTTAGTAATATCAAACTTTTTCAACTTTCACGCAATACATGAGCGTGAGCCATGGACATAACACTATATGTGGAATAGAATGGTGGTTGTGGAGAAGATAATAAGGAGAAGATAGTCTCACACCAACTAGGCGTATCAACGGGCTATGGAGATGCCCATTAATAGATATCAATGTGAGTGAGTAGGGATTGCCATGCAACGGATGCACTAGAGCTATAAATATATGAAAGCTCAACAAAAGAAACTAAGTGGGTGTGCATCCAACTTGCTTGCTCACGAAGACCTAGGGCATTTTGAGGAATCCCATCATTGGAATATACAAGCCAAGTTCTATAATGAAAAATTCCCACTAGTATATGAAAGTGACAACATAGGAGACTCTCTATCATGAAGATCATGGTGCTACTTTGAAGCACAAGTGTGGAAAAAGAGATAGTAGCATTGTGTAGAGACCCGACCTCAAACGGTCAAGTCTCTATGCCTCAGTGTCATCCCTGGATCAGTAATGCTGACACACACAGTACTCGAAGGATTTATAATAGAGTAGCAATCACACACTTATTACATCGAATGTCTCAAAAGAGAACTTATTACAATAATATGGCTTAAGGCCATCTAATGCGATAACAGCGGAAGGCTTGGAAGATAAAGTGAGTCCATCAACTCCAACGACATAGCTGAGCTGCACGGCAACGACCTAACAAACCTTACTCCTCGTCTGAAAAGTCTGCAACATAATACATTGCAGCCCGAAAACGGGTCAGCACATGGAATATTCTGGCAATATAACACAGTAGAGTGGAAACAAAATAATACTATCACTACATGCATATATGGCTGGTGGAAAGCTCTAGGGTTATAGTTTTGCGGAAAGCAATTTTTTTCCCTACAACAAAGGAATATATTTTATTTAACTACAAAGTTGGTTGATAAAATGTTGAGAAGGTAAACCCCCTCTCAATCCCCAATTAAAGTCATTAACAACCCAACAATATTAATTAAGAGTGTTGAGATACATGTGAATACTCAAGTACTAGATACTCAAATTGTTCCATAACCGGGGACATGGCTAACCATGATTAGTTTGTACACTCTGCAGAGGTTTGCGCACTTATCCCCACAAGACTCGATCACCTCCGTTGAATTTCTCGCACTACATGGCGTTTGGGAAACGGATGACCGAGACACAGTCTTTCAGAAACATTAGCTCTCTACTCCGGGTAGACCATACCAAACCTACAAAACCCACTACCTGCTGATCTACCTCTTCAAGAGCTTCACGTAACTTAGTCAACTATGCTAGAGCCCATAATAGCTTGTGGCTGCACACGGAAGTTTCTAGCATGAATAATCTCAGTTCTCTTTGAGCCTGGGTGGCGGTCCATAGGAAGATCACACGGATACCCCAGGATTTCCAAAAATAAAACAGACAATGCTGGATTCCCCAGGTGCCTCAATCCACCCAGATGTGTATTTAAGTTGCCACCTTAAGTAAACCATTAATTAATAATCTCACGTCTGTCATGGATACACTCAAACCCAATCCACGTCTACGAGCATAGGATGGCAATATAAGCAACGCGTAGAAGTAACTCCCAAGGGTTTGATAATAAACAGGGCAATAGGTTCTACCTCATCAACTACTTACCAACCCACAAGTTAAAGACATCCTAATCATGCAATGTTTGAGGATTGAACTAATGCAATGAAAACTGGGTATGGAAAGAGTATGATCAATGTGTTACTTGCCTTGCTGACGATCCGTGAATCCAAGAGACTCGTAGTAAGACGCTTCGCACTCCGGGAATTCTATCGCAAACAAACAATAACATACATAAGTAACTAGCAAAGATGCACAAATAAAACTCCAAATAAAAGAGATTGATCGGAAAGTTCAACTTAAGAACTCCGGTTTGCAAAAAGAATCAAACCAAACGGAGCAACAAAACTCAAACAGCGAAAGAAACAAGATCCATTTACTAATCTGAACTAAGGTCAAATTTTACAGTACCAAAACTTTGTTTAAGTTGATTAAATAGAAAGAGGGTCTCGAGACAAAATTCTAGGCGTTTGAATCACCTGATTCCGACTAACAAGCACAAAGAAAAACAGAATCTAAGATCGGATCAGAAATCGCGACTGAAAAATAATCGCAGATAAATCCGATAAAAGAAATCTAGTGAACAGACTAACGAACGAGCGTTCTTTATCTGTAACTAACGGAAGAAAACCATTCGTTTAAACGAACGTACGGACGAACGTCTGTTAAATAAATGAACCGAGAAAATCGGCGAACCGAATCTAAAAAAAATTGATCTAGGGTTTCTAAAAAAAGCCGAACGGTTTTAAAAAAACCGGCGGCGACGGTTCGGCGCGGTACCTCGACGAGGTGGTTCCGGCGAGGCGGGGTTGGGTGGCGGGGCGGCGGCTCTCTGGGCGGCGGGGCTTGTCGCCGGCGTGGCGGCTAGCAGCGGCAGCGGCGACGCTCGGC